>NC_052407.1:0-351666 GCF_009389715.1 Phoenix dactylifera
CAAGCCCTGACGTCCTCGTCAGGCTAAGGGTTTTATATCTATTCAAATCTAATCACAAACACCACGATCGGTCCGTGGTCAGCCCTAATGGATCCGTGCTGCAATATCTCCTAGTCCACATAGGTTATGGCCGGGTCCGTTCTGATACCATTTGTAACAACCCAGGACCTCATCCAAAATGGCTAGCCGGATGGTATTATTGGATTCTTAATCCTGTATAGTACCCAAGATCTATACAGCGAATAATCGATGTGGGACTAAACACACCCCGCACCGATCCTCACACTTATAACATCCTGGCAAAAGAAATTTCATGAATCAGAATCCAAATGGCTGGGACTGTGTATTTGGTACATATAGGAAGATAAATATCATATCCAAGAGCCGGGAGTCTGAAGCTGATTGGATGGTGAACCGCTACCTTAAGTTTCGCACGATCATCAAGTCCGGTGCGAATCCTTTGAAACTTGGTTTCACCGCGCAGCGGACCTAAACCGCATCCGCGTGTCTACCGTCCACACGAACGAGCGAAAGGAGGCGCAGCCGGTCGGAGGAGGAGAGGGGTGGCGGCGAAATGGAGGAAGAGAGGGTGAAGGAGGAAGCTCTCCAGATCATCGGCGTGTTCCAAGCCCTTCCCCGATTGGTCGTCTTCGATCTCGATTACACCCTTTGGCCTTTCTACTGGTGAGTCTCTCCAGGGGTGAGGAGCGACCTTCCCACCTCACATCCATCCTATATTCATTCTCCAAATCCTTCAATTTTTTTGTGCTTCACTGAAGATCTTGCATGATTCGTTGGTTTAGACTGGATTTTTATTTCCTTCGGTCAAAAAATTTGTGATGGAAAGCCGCTGGGGATGGCTTGGTACCGGTTGGGTTGTTGGGCCTCAGGATGGCTTGACATAGTGGAATTAATGAAGCATTAATGGACATCCTATGGACCATCATGAACTCATGAGCAGATGTTGCCCAGATTTATGCATGAGATGATCGTAACATCAGAAGATGAGAGGGATTAAGAAGATGAAATATGATTTCGGGATAGGCATGAAAATTTGATGAGATTAAATCAGGGATCTAGATGGATAGGTTCTTTAAAAGTCCCTTATCAATCTCGAGGGAATCGATAATAGCGAAAGAAATATTACGGAATTAGGAATTGGAGATTATCATGTTAATTCTGGATCTTAGTTCTAGATGAGGAAAGAGCTAAGGAGAGGTTTAGGTTCTTGCTCTTTGCGTATATCTTGTTCATCAATTCAATAGATATTAGCAAGCACAAGAGGAAAGTTAGAGCATCAAGGAAATTTCTGTACTGTTTTTGTTTCTTGACGAAGAATTATTTTTGATCTTCGTCATTGTTAAGCAACCAACTTGGTTTCTCCATAAGTTACAGAAGAGGTCAACTTACATGTTGTGTTTGCTTAAACTCTCCTGTCTTCAACTCAAATAATCTATGTTGGGTATGTATTATTGAGATAGATCCATTTTAGACATTTTAATGATTATCAAATTCTTTGCTTCCAACTTCGAATGACTTCTGGAGAGTTGGACTCTTTCCAACAATGAGTTTGTTACTAGATAGCTTCTATTTATTTCTAGAACTTGATTGAGGAATATTCTGGTCAATGGTGTGAATTCTCAACTTATATGCCTATCATACATTTAACACATTATCAACTACCGTTATATCCAAAAGAAAAACACAATATCACTGTTAGCACCATCTATTTTTTGTCCATTTGATGCATGGGCAATAAACCTTCAAATCATATAACTCTATATCTAGGCATTTATAATGTTGAATCCTGAAAATTGTTTTAAGAACCAGTGGCAAATGATTTGCCAATATTTGCTCTATGGACTAATGCTTCCTTGCCATATTGAAAACTATAATCATAAATTCATAATTATCAAACCTTTCCCCAACTACTTTGGGATTTTTATGATTTCTTAGTCACCTAGCCTTTCTATTTTGGATTCCTTTGATTTTATCGCAATATTTTCAAATACTTTATTATCTATATTCATCTTATCTCAGGATCTTCCATTTTTTAAAACCTATAAGTTAAACTTGAGCACTTCTCCTTACAGAAGCTTCCTTAAATTTTCATGCAATTGCTTATACCTCCTTATTGTTTTTATCACTGCCTAAAATAGATACTTAAGTAGATAGTACATTTACCAATAATTGTTAGGTCAGTTGGTTGGCTCTTCTAGTCCAAAGGCTTACCCTTGGAGGAGGTCCAGGGTTCAAATCATAGGTATTACTTGAGAAAAAAAGGGTACTGCTCTTTGTGCCTCTCCATCTTTTATTCATCTTTCGATCCTTCCTAATCTTTCCAAGATCCATCTTAATAATTCTTTATTTCTTCCATAAATGTCTTGATTGCTTGAATCCATTCTATTGTTTAACAATTGGAACCATATAACATATTTACTGTTGTTTGATAAAAGTTTCATTCACATGACCTAAGAATATGCTATTTTCTCAAAGCTCATCTTTGTATTATCAACTGAGCTTTAGTTCTATTACAGATGTCTTTAACCTTTTCTCCTTGATATTTTTACCATGCACACTATGGTATCTCTTGTCCATTTAATTTTCTAGGAGTCAGTGTTTAAAAATGTCTACTTCTGTTTGGAGGCACAAGGAGCAGGGAATTTTATAGTGCTTAGGTAAAAAGTAGGTGCTAGATGAATGTCCTGGTTGATTGTCAAAAATATCATAAACGTTTATCAATGTTCATAGATATAATAATAGAAATTTAGAAATAAAAGGATAAAAAGAAATAATGGCTAAATTAGAAAAAAATTTACGTTTATTAAGTATCTGTTTTTGTAGCATGGTGTTATATAGTAAACTAACAGAATTTTTCCTACAAGTTTATAATGAATATTGATTATCCAAAAATTATCCCTAATAACTCAATTGTGTGAAATAAACAATTTTACCACACAATGTATGATCAATGTAAACTTGGAAAAAATGTCATTTGAAAATAGTGGAAGTTATGGCTAATTAGGGACTTGGGGTGTTTGGGCACAAGAAAGAGACATCAAGTTTACACCATCCTAACCTTCCCACGTAGTCCATGAGCTGCCCTAAAGATGATCAATGCTAAATTGTTCCACTTGGACAGCCTCTGCAAGGTTGGCCTACATATATGAGCTAGTAAGATGGTTCAACCCCAAGGGGAAGTCACCTAAGCTAGTCACCAAGGTGTCATTGCCCCCGACTAAGCACCTCCTGAGGAACGTGAAAACCTACTGGATGCATGTAAGGCTAGGCCCCATAGCATGCAAGGTGACGATCTGTCAAATAAAAAAGTTATAACCAAACTAACAATAGTCCACAAATATAGGCAGGATAATAATCAAAATTTTCAAACTCACATAATTTCTAAACAAACTAAGCTAATTCCCAAAACATTCTCAGCTTACATATTCAGGTAAAGCTACAACTCAACCAACATAACCACTTATAAAGTTTTGTACTCGTACCAAACGCTCCCATAAACATTATACACTAACTAAAACCATTATTAGCAATATTAACAAAGCAAAATATGACTGAGACCTGAGGAATGCAAATAAGTACTTGTATCTAGGATAAGACGAAGATCATTCTTTAATAAATCCCATACATATTACAAGTAACATATGATATTGGATATCATGAAGTGGTTTTGAGCATGTCTATTTAGATGATATTTAGGAAAACTTTTGTGATCAATGGATTGCAATTAATCAAAGTGTTATTTGAAGA
Organism: Phoenix dactylifera; assembly: GCF_009389715.1. Lineage (NCBI taxonomy): Eukaryota > Viridiplantae > Streptophyta > Magnoliopsida > Arecales > Arecaceae > Phoenix > Phoenix dactylifera. Next base: position 3,769 of record NC_052407.1, read on the forward strand.
TCTTTTGTCAAGAACAATCACAACATATAGTTAAACTATCATTTTATTTGATCCACAATTTTGGGATACCCAATTTGCTACAATTTCAGGTTACCTCCTAATAATTTCTACTTGTTGGATAGTCAAATCTATCCATCCATTAATAAGTAAATATTTAATATGGAATCTCATCAAAACAAAGAGAATAAATAGATGATAGGGCACAGATATGATATTTGTATTATAATGTTACTAATGCAAAAAAGAGTCCAATTACTCGAGAAAATACATCTGAATTATCTCTACATAATACTAATTTTTCTTAATCTTCTAATTTATTAATATTTTTATAAGTTTCTCCTTTAAAAATATATTTAATTAAAAATTAGAAAATGTATTTTTATTTGGACTATTGAGCACCCTACTAGGGGTACCAATATTTTTTACATTCCTTCATTATGCTTTTTTGACCAATTATTTTTTGAAATTTGTTTAAATTTTGGCTTAGGTTTAGATAGTCATAAACATATCAAAATTTAAACAAATTGCTGCCAAAGAAAGACAGTAGGTAGCATACACCCCATGCATGCTGCCATTTTTTTAATTATGAACTTTATTTTGTAATTTTTATTAAAAAATATTTTTAATTTTAAAAATTAAATAACCAACCAAAAATCATAAAGTTGGTATCAATGTATAGATCACACTTAGATCTGGACTAAAATGGTATCAAAGTTTCCCTTTATTTTTTCAATTTTGACCCATTTAGTCAAGGAAAGAAAAAATAAGCGAGACGCGAGGGAGTTTTACTTTGCTAAGACAAAGGTCTGGGCTGCTAGTGGCTACAAAAGCCTTCGCTCAAGCTCTCCCATGCTCGCCTTACGTTCAAATGAGAGGAGAAATGTCCTTGTCGATTCCTTCTCCTCTTTTTGCCTATTCTAGCCTAGAACTGACAAGTGTCTTTCGGATTAGTTTGGTACACCCTGAGCCGGGTAGTTCCGAATAATTCCAAAAACCTTTCTTATTAGATACTGATATTGGCTGAATGCTTCTCAGATACTTCTCGAATACTTGTAAAGTATCCTAATTGTTTAAGATTAAAGAACACTCCAAGTACTTTTTGAATATACTTGAGGTACTTACCGTTACCTTCATGAATGATGGGAGGGTATTTTTTTATGTTACTTATTTCATGATTAATGGTCAATTTTGTAATTTGTGATGTTAATGCTAAAATATGAACTATGGTTTGGGCTTTATGGATTTGAATGATGATTAAATGATAAGCTTGGAAACATTGATGCTATCATATAAAGTATAGACTATATCATTTTCTTGATAGCAATACTTGTATAAATTATCAGAATTGGGAAGTTCAGAATAATTCTGGAAACCTTGGTAATTAGATCCCGATACTAGCCGAATACTTCTCGGATACTTGTAGGATACTTTCATAAAGTATCCTAATATTTTAAGATTAAAAAACACTCTAAATAGTTTTCGATTATACTTGAGGTACTTACTAGATACCTTCAAAAATGATGTGAGGTATTTTTTTTATGCTACTCATTATAAAGTATCTAAACCAGGCAGTTCAAAATAATTCTGAAAATCTTGATTATTAGACACTGATATTGGTTGAATCAAAATTTGCCGTACTGATATTGCCCTGAACCGGTACCGGATCACCGTGGAATCCAGTATCGAAAACTTATTGTTGGAGAACCGGTACGGAATTGGTACGAGACCGGTACGTGACCGGTACGAGACCGGTACAGACCGGTACGGTATCGATACGGGACCGGTATGCGGAACTTCAAAACTCGGCCTTTCAACGGAACCGGTACGGATTGGTATGGAGCCAGTACAGGCCGGTACCATACCGGTCCGGGCCGCCACTGGTATGCCAACCGGTACCGGTACGCCGACAGGTATCGATACGCCGACCGGTATCGATACCTCTTAGATACTTGTCGGATACTTGTATAAAGTATTCTAGTTTCTTAAGATTAAAGAATACTCCAAATACTTCCTGAATATACATGCATCACCTACTTGATACCTTCAAAAATGATGGGGGGACATTTTTTTGTGTTGCTCATTTCATGATTAATAGTCAATTATGTAATCTGTAATGTTAATATTAAAATGTGAACTATGGGTGGGGCTTTATGGATTTGAATAATGATTAAATGATAAGCTTGTAAACGTTGATGCTATCATATAAAGTATAGATTATATCATTATTTTGATAGCTTACTTTGCTTTGTAGATTCTTTGTTACAGATACTTACATATTTCTGTATGTACTTATGCATATTTATATATTTTGATAGCCTAATATGCTTTGTATGCATACATACATACATACATACATATACCCAACGATATCTCTTAGCCATATTTATCGTACTTTTATAGGTTTGTTGTATTAACATGTTTGTATGGTGTCATATCCATATCCTAGATTTGTGCCCATGCTTCATGGTTTGCATGTCTTGCTACAACTATATCTAATGCATGTCACTACTCGATCATCTATCTGCAGCTTGTTTTGCTAACGTCTACCCTTTTTTAAGAGGACGAGCCTTGCTGCAACAATAATGTTGCTCTATAGTGCCCTCGGTGTCACTAGTCCGTAACAACCAAACAGCCTCTCCACACTTGATCTAACCCTCCCCATACCATGCAGTGGTGGAAGCATCATGCACTAGGCCACCCTTTTTTGGCTGTGTCAATGCTGAACAATTTTGTTCCTTGGTATCATAAATACCATCAATTGCCCATATAAGGTCACATCCATTAATTGTCATTGTTGGTATAGATCCAAATTATTTGTGAGATTATCATTTTTGGGTGAATATTTGTTTCACCTGCCTTTCTCATATCTTTGTGGTGGGGTTCGTAAGTTTAACTCTATTGTTCTTATGGCAATTACATTAGGGAAAAGTAAAAATTGACTTGTGACAATTTAAATTGATTACATGATCCACTTTATTCTTTTGAATATTTGTTCCATCATTGCTTCCTAACTCTTCTAGTGTGTCTCACTCCATGATTCTTGGTGCAGTTAAATTATGATGAAGCAAAATGATGATACAAGAGTTCAAATTGATTATAAGAGATGATCATATCATTTAATGAATATCTGTTCCATCTCTATTTCCCAGATTTTTAGTGTGGCTCAAGGTTTTAATTCTATGATTCTTGTTGCAATTAATTTAGAATGAAGCAAACAATGACATGATAATTCTACTATCAATTAGCTTCAAGGTTGAGATAGTAGGATGAAGATAAATGAGGATTTCGGTAATACCATTACAATTTTTATAACATTTGTTGGCGAAAAGCATAAAGAATTTTTGGATTTTTTAGCACCTTTTTTGAGTTAACATTCTAAAAAAATTACATTAAACTATTGAAGTTTACAGTAATCATGCTAATTGTGATACATCAAGACAGTTAACAAGTTTCTAAAGATGTCGTTGGTGCATTTCATTTTATCACTTGACAATCTCAACAATCTAAAATTTGATATATAGTCATTGTTGACCCTAAAGGTTTGATTTTGATGATGCAAAACATTTGAGTAAAAAGTTCACTAATCAGTTGACTTGAGTATGTTTGAATGTTTACAAAAAGCCAAGAAGAAAGCCTCCAATAACTCTCTAATGAAGATTATTTATCTAAAGCTCTACGCAAAGAAATTCAACTTCAAAAAGGTCTTGAAGCAATTCTTGAATGCTCATATGCAAATATGTAAAATTTCAACTTGGGCTATCTCAAGAGTCGATCCTTAAATTGCAATAAGTCGACTCTGGCACACTGATACAAACTAATACACCCTTACGAGTCTACTTTAGCAGATCATGAGTAGATCTCTAAACAGTCTTAGAAGACAGATAGAAAGCTGTAAAAATTTTTATATTGGCGAGTCAACCCATGAAAATACGAGCCGACTCCAATTAGATAAGAGTCGATCTTAGAAGCAAACGAGTCAATCCCTGAATGGCCACAAAGAAGATAGAGAGCTGTAAATTTCACCATATTAGCGAGTCGACTCATGAAGAATACGAGCCGAATATAGTCAATAAAGAGTCGACCCCAGAAACAAGTGATTCAACCCCTGAACGGCAACAGAGAAAAGACAGAGAGTAGTAAAATTCAGTCTGTTGAAGAGTCGACCTATGAAGATAACGAGTTGACCCCTCATTCAAAAGAATTGATTCCACAATTGTCATAGGAGAAAGACAAAACGCAGCAAAAATAATAGCAAGTTCGAATCGATCTTTGAATATCACAAGTCGATTTCTGAAAATTATGAGTCGACCCCTAAAAACGTCGAGTCGATCATTCTACGCCTGCAACAGTAACAACTAGATTTTCTATAAATCAGAATGACCATTTTTGTCTCATAATGTCTCTTTCGATCTGTCTAACGGCTTGCAAAGTCTTCCAACCACTCTTAAGTAGTATAAATGCATGAGAACACTAAAAAGAAGCAAGAAGATGAGAAATAGAATGAATTGAAGAGCCAAGAAAAAGAAGAGAGCTTAAAAAAAAATTATGCAAGTGTATTTATGGAGAGCTGACAGATCACATCCTCTACCATTGAGAGAGTTGGTGCAGTGCATTCAAGTTCAACTAAGGCAAACCAAATGATTCAAAGCTCTATTTATTCTTTGCATTTGTCTTTAAGGAGTTATATTTTATTGTGTTATACATTATTCTCTATAATCTGTTGTGATAAGTTTTAGGGACTGAAACTTGGAAAAAAGTACATCCAAATCTTGAATTAGATTGTATTGAGCTTGAGGATAGACTTGGTGGTGATTTTGGTTGATTTCTAGTGAAAATCAACTCGGTTGATTGTGAGCTCGGGTAAAATAATCAAAATGTAATCTTGGAATGATTATAGTGAAATTTTCAAAAAGGATGTCTTGGAGAGTGGATGTAGGTGCAGGGTTGGCACCGAACCACTATAAATTTTTCTGTGTTTGTATTGCATGAATTGTCTGCATTGATCACTTGCATTCTTACTTTTGTTAATTTTCTGTTGCAACTCACATTCACCCATCGAGTTTTATTTCGTTGCATTCCACTTAAAGTTTTCCAAAAGCCCAATTCTCCCCTCTCTTGGGCTGCATAGCTGGGCAACATTCATATTAATGAGATGATACTTACTGAGTGAAGGAAAAGATATTTTAATAAGTAGTAGTCTTTATTCCTTTATTTCTTATTATATGTTGAGATGGATTTATACCCAATAATCAAGTTTTTGGTTTCCTTTTCCAGTGAATGCCGCTCGAAAAGGGAAATGCCGTGTCTTTATCCACATGCTATGGGCATATTGAAAGCACTTAAGGATAAAGGAATAAACATAGCAATTGCTTCTCGATCACCAACACCTGATATAGCGAAAACATTTCTTGATAAATTGGGCATTCAATCTATGTTTGTGGCCCAGGTGAGCCCATGAGAAAATTTGTCCGTTGTTTATATGTCTATTATGTTCCTGCACTTTTCATTCAAAATTCGGTAGGCTTGTGGAATTTATGAAATTCTAGTGAAAATTCAGATTAAATTTTTGATGCCAAAATTATTATGGTGATGAAAGTAATTAAGTTTCTCTGGTTTGCTTTGGGTCATTTTTTACTTTTGTGATTTCTTGGTGGTATTATTGTTTACTAGTTGTTGGGTTGTTCATCTCCAAGTTTCTTCTCGTAGTATGAAAATCATATCCTGCCTTGTTGTAAATCACATATAAGCTGATGTTAGGAATAGGGCAGCGTGGATGAGGCTCCCGCCGTAATATATAAGCTGATGTTTGCTGCATATTTTCTGGTTTCTTTGGTATTCGTGCTAAAAAGTTGGATGATATGCCCACTTTTTGAATTCTAGCACACCTTTGGTTATGCTCTATGAAAGTAGAGAAGCAAATATTAGTAGAGGATGGCCTACTCATAATAGGTAGAACATCACATTGTAATTGTGTATATACCTATTCGTTCAAATATATTCATAATCAATACATACACTATACATGACATTGCAAACTTGTTGACATACTCCAAGGTAAGATTAGGCTAGATCTTGCGTTCTTTTTAAGATGTCTAATTTTGTGATTTTCCCTTTTTGTTTTTTGGAGAAAAAGATGACAATGCCCATAAATTCATTTCATTAATGTTTTGAAATGAAATTATAATAACAATAATAAAATATTATTATCATTATTATTAATAATCCCAATGCAAGCAGGCCTAAGGATAACAAGCCTTATCCAATTTTCAAGAAGCAATAATATATATTCAAATCATAATTCCTAATCTCTCAAACAATATCTTTAGTATCTTTAGAAGAAGCTATGAAGTCTAAACACCGGTATTCTTCTCCTCTCATTTTCTCCACCAAAAAACTGCTGACAGGATATCCCAACAAGGACTCAACTTCTTCAATCTTTGCTTGTGATTTTGCTGATTTTTCTTTTTTTATTTTCTTATTAAATTTTAGGGAATCTTTTGTGTTATTTTCTATTCTATGGGGTTATTTGCAAGATTTTAGTTGTCTCATGGTTCACCACTTGAGATTAGATTATAACAATTGATCAAGTATATAAATGGTAAGTTGTAATATTATGAGACCTACCTGACTTTTTGATGGAAAAAGGTTGTATAGAATCCTAACTCGCCAAATGAAAGAGAGGAAATTGAAGGAAAGGAAAGGTTGGAAAGATTGGGAAAAGAGTAGGGAAGAGGGAAAAAGGAAGCGAAGGGATAGAAAGGAGCAAAAAAGAAGCAAAATTTAGGATCCTTATGTAATCTCTACCATGATGAGGGCTATAATTTGCCCAATGTGTAGGACCCATTAACCTTGGCCCTAAAGGCTACCCCTTGGGTGAGGGGGTCACCACTTACACCTTGTTGGTATTGCTTTTAGAGGGCCAAAAGTTGCTTCTTAGAGGGCCAAAAGTTGCTTCTTAGAGAGCCAAAAGCTTATTTGGATGATTTTGAGATTAGGTGCATGTTTGGAGGTGCATTTGTACTCGTTAGAAGTGATTTTGAGTCTAAAAATAGAATTTGGGTGTTTGGCTACAACCCAAAAGTAATTTTGAACCATTTTGAAAATCCCCCAAAATGTGGTTTGCTTAAAGCTGACCCCCTCCTGCTTTCCCTAGACGTGGTCCCGCGAGCGGAATATCACATTTGTGGAAAGTTATTTCGTTTAAGAAAGTGGTGCACTATCCCTCGATACTCTTTCACGTCTACTTCTTCCTGACTCCTAAACATATTAGGACTCTCCTTGAGATTAATCTCTTAGGTTCTTCCTTTTCCCAGAAAAGAAAGGAAACCCTCACCTATCGAGAAAATCTACTATGCTAGAAGGAGAACTGATAGAAAGAAACCATTTGCCTCTCTTCTTCCTATCTTTTCTACTCTGATCGAAATCCAAATCTCTTTCATCTCTCTTTGTGAAAGAAATCACCAATTCTCTTCTTCCTATTGCCTCTCTTCTTCCCATCTCTTCTATTTTGACTAGAATCCAAATCAGTTTCATCTCTGTCCATGGTGCCCAATGAAAGAAATCGCAATCTGGTTCCCTTTGAGGACGTGAAAAGAAAAGAAGGGCGTGAAAAGAAAAGTAATTTATACCTGAAAAGAAGAGGAAAAAGGAAGATATGAAGGTATCTTGCTGTCCTCTTTCTTGTAATAATTCTATTCCTCTGTCATCATTCTTTCTTGAGAACAACTAGATATTTGTGTTTTTCCCCTTTGAGCTTAAATGAAGTAAATAGTTTCAAGTGCTCCTTGCTATGGTGGACATAGCTGTTGAAACAGTAGATGCCCTATAAGCCAATCATTTGATGGGTTTCTCTTTGTAATCCTCCAAATCATGTACTTTGACACTCGATATATATCAATAAAGGCATTGTGTTTCATCATTTGCTGCTTATCTATTTTATTATTGGATGATGAACCCCATAAATTAGGACATTGGTTTTAGGGTTATGATGAGATCATACCAGTGAGACCTAAAATCCTAAAATCCTAATTTAGAATATTCCCAGTCAAATTGGTATATTGAGTTGGGGATCAATATTACCGGAAAGACTGGCACATCTTATGTATGCTCAATATAGAGGGTGATTGATCTCACAATCACTTGTGTGAGACACTAATACAAAGATGTGGGTGCTCATTAGAGGAATGAGTTCACTGAAATGACCAGCCATGAGAACATCTTATGGATTCTTACTTAATTATCAAAAGATGGTTCTCATAGTGGGAGTTGTGCAAGTGATCCTTAGACCTAAGATCACCATGGTACCTTGTTCACTTGAAGCTATATTTTGGTTTACCCTCATTCACGACATTGCGTTGTGTACGGGGTATTCTGGATATGGTGGATTCTGTACGAAGGTTGTGAGTAGGTCAACAAGGAATCAATCACTTCTAGTAAGAGAAGGTAACATCCTACTTACTCTAATCTTATGATGATTCAAGAAGCCTTTGATCAAAGCAAAATAAATATTAGAAAGAATTTCTAATGTTTTATTGTTTGAATTATCATATAAAAGATTGAGAGAGACATGAATAAGTGATTGAGTTTGATATTGATCCATACTCATGCACTTATTCAGGATGTAGTATGACTGAGGGATTGAATTGCACAGCAACTTGCCACTGAAGGGTATGTTTGGATTTGTCCAATACATTCCTCATCTTCCGGGTAGACATGATACGTTGCTAGACGTCAATCATGTCTTGTGGGTTGATCGGATCAAAGAGTTTGATTAGATCAAAGCATCGGAAAGGTTCTGATTGCTAAGTCAGGTTTAGCACTAAATTGAACCTAAATTGGATTAGAGGTATTCTAATCAGGTTAGGTCAACTTGCACCTGCACCTACTGCTGGCTAAGATAATGAACCCAATGGGTCACACACAAGGGAATTGATCAAGGGTCTAATTGGATTAGATCATGTTTGCAAGATGAACATGCTAGCACGTGTTGCAAATCCTAGCTCCTGATTTAAATTAAATTCGAATCTGATTCTTAGGTTAGGTTGATCTAATATGATTAGATCATGATCTAATATGGGTTAGCCAAGAGTTGGAACCCATTTGGCTTTAATTAGACCTGATTTGATTAGGTTTAATGTTTTCTTTAAGTTGGTTAAACCCAATTGGATTGGGTTTGATAGGGCCTTCACTTCTGGACCATTGGATCACTCCCTGGATGAAGGATCTGGTCCACTGGTTGGTGCCTTCATCTGGACCATTGGATGGTTTCCTGGATGAAGGATCTGGTCCACTGGTTGGCGCCTTCATCTGGACCATTGGATGGTTTCCTAGATGAAGGATCTGGTCCACTGGTTGGCGCCTTCATCTGGACCATTGGATGGATTTCTGGATGAAGGATCTGGACCATTGGTCAGCGCCTGAATCTGGACCACTGGATGTCTCTCTGGATGAAAGATCTGAACCGTTGCTCAGCGCCTGAATCTGGACCATCGGTGATGGCATCTTGCTTCTGGACCATTGGATGGCACCCTGGATGATGATGCCTTGATCTGGACCATTAGATGGTGCCTAGATCTGGACCATTGGCTTTGGTTCACTGCATTTGGGCCCTTGGATCATCAGGATTTAAGAGGAAGATATGAGAAAGAAGTTGATACACTCTTCTCCTTAGCACCCCATCATGATGGGATGCCTCTCTTGGCACATGCCTCATCATGATGAGGTGTGTGGATGGGATGCATCCCTCCATCTCTTATAAATAAGGAGGTGCCTTGGGGTTCTAAAGATCATCAAAGAAAAAGTCTCTCCTTCTCTCTCCCTTATCCCTTCTTTCTTACAAGCCTCTCTCTTTTGTCCTAACCCAAGACAAGAGGGTCTTCTTTAGGACAAAAAGGCTAGTGAATGTTTTAGAGGTAGAAAGGAAGAAGGAAGTGAAGGAAAATCAGCCAATTAAATCCTTTGGAAGGATTGAACAATTAGAATCAAGTTTTGGTGGAGCTAGAGTCTTGAACCCATTCCTGTGTGGATCAACATCGGAGGGTGAACATTTGGGCACCTTAGGACATCTTCAGACATATTGGATATAGCGTGACAGGTATTCTTCTATACCAAGATTATATTTTCTACATTATTTGGTTATACTATTAAGGTGATCTTGGCTTATTAGGGTTTCATATAAAGGGTTTTATAAGAAAATTTTATAATCCCATATCTTCCGCTGCGCCCTAGGGCACTGGGAAACCCAACAGCTGTAATCCATTAGTTGGAAAGCAAATGCTCAATACATATTTTAGGGAAAAAAAGTTAACATTGTTTAATAGTTTTGACTTTTGAAATGGAGGGACAATGAGTTCTTAGTTGCATTACCCATTGGCATCAATTAAATGGGCCTTTTTTGGACCCTTCAATATCATTGGGTGTATGAATACATGATGTGTTAATGTATAGAAAGGTACTGGAGTATGTTAGTGTGACCTTCTTTTGATGGAACATCCTTAACAATTATTATTTAATTTCATTTCATTTTTCACATTAGCTATATGCAAAAACACTGTCATAAGATTTTTATGAAATTTATTTGCATCATAGTACTCATTTATCTTATAACTAAATAATTTTAGAATCATTTTAGGCAATTGTCCTTTCTGGTCATTTTGTCATTCATAATCAGCTTTTGGGTTTGCCAACCAAACATATAGCAAACCACTTCTACAGCTTCAAAACAACTTTTGGATCTTAACAACAAAACACTTTTCCAATAAAATACTGCTTTACCTTAAAATTTGGAGCTTTTAGGCAAAACCTCTACTTGAGATGGGTCGGAAGCTATATTTCTTGGGCTCACCTAAGAGATTTGGGTACGAGTCCTTGAAATAGCATTTTTAAAAAAATTAATTTAAAATATTTTTATTGCCATAATCATTTAAGTTGGTATCTTTTTGTGGCCATAATCATGCAATGAAGAATTGTTTAGAGGTTGATGAACCACAGGAAGAAAGGAGTACCGAACAAATTTAAACATTTGTATTAATATTAGAATCAAGAATTATCCAGTTATGATATCCTTTGTTACTTGGCAATCACCCATAAAAATAATTATATTATTTGTTATATTGTTTAGATTTAAATAAAAAATTATAAGTTAACATTACCATATAATAGTTTTTGATAGTACAATATAATAACAGTATAATATAATATAAGATAATAATATTATTATATTATAATATTATAAATATTATGATATAATAATTTTCTATAACATTATTATAGTAATAATAAAATTATAATATAATAATATAATAAATATAATACTATTTTTACATAAATTTAGAATTTATTATTTATGATATTGTTTTGATTAAATGACAAACAAATAATTTATAACTGAAGAATATTTTACTAATTATATAAACTGCTAGACAATTGAAAGCACCATATAATGTGCTTTATTATCATTTTTAATACTAAATGCATTTTCATAGTTTGGTTACCAAATGGGTGTAAAGTTCTACAATATTTTAGAATTGTAGTTACCGAACAACAAACATCTTATTGTTAAAAGCTCTACTATTGAAAGCTTTACTATCCAAAGTTCTAGAGGCAAAATATCTACTATTAATGTCAAATAGGGCCTTAGCCTTCTAGGTAAGCTAAGAAACCTATAGTGGACAAGGTAATGAGTATAGATCTAGGTTAATGGTGGGGAATGACCCAAATGCACAACAACAACCGCCCCCCCCCCCCCCCCCCCCCCCCCCCCCCGCCCCGCCCCCGCGCAAAACCCCCCAATTGAGGAGGTCCTGGAGGTAGAGAAGGTCTCGTATAGGGTTTCATGCAACCTTAAAATAATGAAGAAAATATAAGAGAAGAGGGGGGAAAGGGAGAGAAAGGAATGTGGCATTCGATGCTCTTGTAGTGCTCCCTCTCCTTGGTTGTGAGAGGATATATAGGAGCAAGGATTAGGGTTCTATGTGACTAGATGGAGGTACAAGAAGGCACCGGAAAAGGATAAGGTTTATAGTTTTCTTCAAGAATTTTGATAACATTTCTAAACTTTCCCTTTTTTTATCCTTTTCTTAGCATTGAAAGATAGGAGTATTTATTGAGGAAGGAGGTGGTATAAGGGCTAGGATTTAATAAGGAATAGCATTTCCCTATTGAAGAAGAAGGACGAATCAAAAGAAAAATAAAAAGCCCTTGCAGCCTTTTCTTTTTCTTTTTCTTGGAACAAAAAAAAAAATGGATGAAAGAAGGGATGCACGCCTCCCTAGTTTTTCCTTTTCTTTCACGGCTGAAACCAAGAGGAATAGGATGCTGTTCACGGCTCCTTGGGAAGGGCAAAATCATATTTCACGGCAGCCCCTTTATCCTCCTTTTTAAAGGCATATGGAGCTCCTACCTTTTAGGAGCTCCATCATTTTCCTTTTGTTTTTTCTTGTGGCTGAAACCAAGAAGGGAGAAAGGGGTTTTTGCTGCCGTATTCCCTTGTTGCTTGCGGCTCAAAAAACCAAGGGAAGAGGTGGTTCTTCACGGCTGAAAAAGAGGAAGAGAAAAAACTAGGGTGCTGCCCCCTTTCTCTCTCTTATATATGGCATGTGGAGCTCCTAAAATTTAGGAGCAAGGATTAGGGTTCTATGTGACTAGATGGAGGTACAAGAAGGCACCGGAAAAGGATAAGGTTTATAGTTTTCTTCAAGAATTTTGATAACATTTCTAAACTTTCCCTTTTTTTATCCTTTTCTTAGCATTGAAAGATAGGAGTATTTATTGAGGAAGGAGGTGGTATAAGGGCTAGGATTTAATAAGGAATAGCATTTCCCTATTGAAGAAGAAGGACGAATCAAAAGAAAAATAAAAAGCCCTTGCAGCCTTTTCTTTTTCTTTTTCTTGGAACAAAAAAAAAAATGGATGAAAGAAGGGATGCACGCCTCCCTAGTTTTTCCTTTTCTTTCACGGCTGAAACCAAGAGGAATAGGATGCTGTTCACGGCTCCTTGGGAAGGGCAAAATCATATTTCACGGCAGCCCCTTTATCCTCCTTTTTAAAGGCATATGGAGCTCCTACCTTTTAGGAGCTCCATCATTTTCCTTTTGTTTTTTCTTGTGGCTGAAACCAAGAAGGGAGAAAGGGGTTTTTGCTGCCGTATTCCCTTGTTGCTTGCGGCTCAAAAAACCAAGGGAAGAGGTGGTTCTTCACGGCTGAAAAAGAGGAAGAGAAAAAACTAGGGTGCTGCCCCCTTTCTCTCTCTTATATATGGCATGTGGAGCTCCTAAAATTTAGGAGCAAGGATTAGGGTTCTATGTGACTAGATGGAGGTACAAGAAGGCACCGGAAAAGGATAAGGTTTATAGTTTTCTTCAAGAATTTTGATAACATTTCTAAACTTTCCCTTTTTTTATCCTTTTCTTAGCATTGAAAGATAGGAGTATTTATTGAGGAAGGAGGTGGTATAAGGGCTAGGATTTAATAAGGAATAGCATTTCCCTAGATCTAAGGGTTGTTATGAAGTGCTAAATAGATTAATCCTATTAGCTAGGATGTGAGAAAATGGATTAATGAGATATCTAGGTTCAAAGGTTAGGATTTAATATTGTGTGCTTCTAGTGTTTCTTGAGGATCCAAGGGCTAGGATAGGTCTTAGTATAAGGGCTAGGATTAGAGCTCTTTGGATCTAGTAGCTAAGATTGATATGAGATGGTGTGCTCTTATTTTCTAGAGAGGGGAAGACAGGATTATAGTGGTGTAATACTAGGATTAGAGGAGAATGTATTTCTTAGGTTGTGTTTCTTTAGATGGATAGGATGAAAATATAGAAGGGAGGGATATGATGAGGAGAGAAATTTAGATCCAATGATGGAGAGGGATGCTAAATGCAAGAAGGAGATAGACCAATTCTCTTTCCTTTTGGATAAAAGATATGGAGGGGGATGGATGGTTGAGATTTTGTAGGAGGTAGAGAAGAGGATCCAGTGGAGAAAGATAGAATGCCATTTGTATGATTTGGGCTAGATGCAAGGAGAATTTTAAGGGTTAAATCGGTCATTAGGAAGAGGTAAAATAGCCAAATAGAATACACGAAAATCTAATCCAATGCATGTTATGACAATGGTATGAAGAGAGGATGATAAATTTGTTTTGGATAATATCGTCTTTGTCCTCTTGTGGGGTTAAGGTTTGGTGCAGGGGTGGTAACACAAGAGAATGGTGTTTGGGAGGCACATGGCACAAGGTGCGAGGATGAGGATTGAGTTTGTTATAAAGAATCATGATAAAAATGAGGTGGAGGCTTATTAGGGTGCAACTTGTCATGCTAAGAGATAATTGGTCTTGAGGGGGAGGATGATGAAGGCTTAAACAAGATGGCGGTTTTAGTTAGGTACGCACCTTCATTAGATCGAACCTTTTCATGTGCACTTATGCTACAAGAGAGGGGGTGAAAATATTGTGGCTATGGTCATAACAATTAGGCCTAGCCTAAGCCTACATTGGATTCAAGTTAGGTTCAATTTGGATACAAGTGTAGCTTTTAGGCTCAGTTTTGTGTTGGGCCTTCGGAGTGGGTCAATTGAGCCTGGAATGGCTGAGTAGAGCTAGGGTAGGCTTGGGCATGATTGGGTGTGGTCTAGTAAGATTGGGTAGGATCGTGTGTCGTCGGGTATAAATGGTTTTGATTAGGTATGATTGAGTGAGATCGGGTGTGATTAGGTGGCTAGTTTTAGGTTTGATTGGATAGGATTTAGTATGATCTGGTGACAACAGGTATGATTGAGTGAGATCATGTGGCTAGGGTTCGGTTGGAGTGGATAGAATTAGGTTGGAATTGCTAAGATCATGTCAGATGCAACCGAAGAACGAAATTATTCACCCTGCAATGGGTGGGCAATGCTATAGGTCCCATTTGTTTATGAATATCAGTTTTCTCGGTATCTTTCCTCAAGTTGAGTTCAAAATTTTTTGTATTACGACAACAAAATGGGTGCTTAACCAAATGCATGCAAGTTTTTATCACCTAGGACAGCCATTGCTATTGCTGCACTTTATTCTCCAAAGAATGCACATTTGTGCTATGTATCATGAAAAAGAGGAAGAGAAGAAGATTTCCCCATAAAGGTGAGCTTCAGATAGCGTTACTTAGAGATGGCAATTATCAAGTTTCTTGCCATGTCCCCATGTGGACATGACAAGACATGTATGCCATAGGGGGGACACAGGGATAGTATTTGGTCATGGTTTCTATAAATTGCATTAGCCAGCAAACAAAAAGGAAAAATCAATGAAAAATTTAACCATCAAAGTAAAGGGAAAAAGGCTGTCCCAGTCCCATATCTTTCCCTAGCCAAGAAAAAACAAAAAGAAAAAAAAAATTGGAAAGGGAAGGATTTGCCTTGCCCCAGTTGAGGAAGGAAACAAAAAAAGGGAGGGAGAAAAGGAAATTCTAGGATTGCCATGGTGCCAAGTCTTGTATCCTGTCCAAGACCAAGAGGAAAAGTGAGAAACAAAACCAAAAGGGAATAGATAGAGGCTTACCTATCTCATTCGTTATGCTTCAAAGATTTTCTCCTTTACCTCTTCTTTTCTCCTCTCTCGCCCATTTATTTTTCTTTTCCTTTTACCCTTCTCATTGGACTAACAAGTGCTATTTTGTTGTCCCTCTCAACTTACTCAGAGGCGGCCGACCCCTCATTGTCTCTCCTTTGTCCCCTTGTTTATAGTATTGCCATTTTTCAAGAAAGTGGCGTGTCTATACATAGAATGTCACTACTTTAAGTATGAGTACTAGGTCCCACATCTGTCTTAACATTATGGTATAGTATGTCTCCATCCTGTGACATGGTGAATTATTGGAGTCAATACAACAAATAGTGCCATGTGTCACTGTAGAGGGTGCTAAGCCTGTACATACACTTGTACCCTATGAGGTTGGTATGGTATGCACCCTACCACCCAATATGCTATATATTTGTAAAGATGTACAATGTTATATATAACGTATGTACAAGCTTCGCCGCCTCAATACTGGACCCCATACCGGTTGTATTTTATTATAGTATCAGTATGCAATATGGTATAGTAAGATTTAGCATACCGAGTCTCGGTGCGCTATGGTACTGGCCGGTACGGCAAATCTTGCCTACATGTATATAGAGAGAGATGGACCATCTTCGTAAGATGAGAAAGTATTTTGATTGCATAATACCGGACCCCTTCTCCTCAATACTGGACCCCTTCTCCTCACACTCTTTTTAACTTGTGAATCTATTTTTATATTTTGATTGCATAACTTGTACACTCCCTCAAAAAGGGGTGGATGGATTTAAATGGCATTACACTAGTTTTCTGCCCATGAGGAAGACAGAGCATTAGGCTTTACCCCTCTATTCTTCCTTTCTCTTTTTCTTCAATCTGCCCTCTGATATGTGACACCAACACACTATGATAGCCCAAGCACTAGCGGTTTGATGGCACCCCAATCATCCCAACTATCCATCAATGACACTCATCACCAGAGCCACCATTAATCTTGGAGGCCATTCCCCACAATAGCTGCTCAATGCCTCCTACTTCGAGGCTGTGCCACTTCTCACCATCTACTTCAGACACTCAAAAACCTACTTGTCTCCCTCCACTAATTCTGCAACCAAACCATACTTGGCTCCACCAATGACCAGTCTCTTGCCCCATCTTTTTTACCCATTTGGCTTGTTGTTTTTGTGCTTCCCCCCCCCCCCCCCCCCCATCCAAGACAGCAGCCTATATGCAGATATTAACAAGCACTTGCAAATTTTGTCCCACTAGTTTTGATGTTTATTTTCTTCTAATTACTCCTAGTTCCAGAGCTTTGAAAAAATTTTGCTTGGAGAATTTTAGGTCATCCTTTTCTAGGTATCTTAGGTGATAATCTAGAAGGACAAGCCAATTGGTTCATGACTTTATTGAGTTTGGGTTCAGTTTGACTGTACTATTCTGGAGCTCAACCTTCAGCTGAATTCTGCTAATTCTTGTAGAGGGTAGCTGTTAGGCAACCAACATATTAAGGTTGGGAAGACAACTTCTACTTAAAAGTTGTTATTCTTCTTTCTAGATGATGAAATCTTTATTGGCTGTTTGTACCCTCGAACTTATATATACTGCAAAGTGCTCGAGAAATTTTAAATAAAAATGAGATTAGCAAGATTTTTTTCCCACGCCTTATGTGCTTGACTTGCAATCTTAATTGCTTGCATTACCATTTAATTCAAGAAGAAATTTCAGTCAACTTAAATTGATATATTTTTTCTCCTTTTAGAGAACTAAATAAAGGCCACACGATATCAGAACTAATATCTACCTAAAAACTGATATCAGAACTAATATCTACCTAAAAACTATGTATCCATCTGCCGGTCTTTTCTTATATCTTCTACATCTGCAAATGTTGCCTACAGATTCAACGCAGCTGATCAAACAATTCCATAGCTCTTTTACTTTTGTACATTTTGAGTATATTTCAGTAAGAGTAGTAGTCAAAAGACTCAAAACTGTATCAGTGGGAAAGAAAATAGAGAACCGCAGATGCCTGCGGCATAGTGGGCAAATTCATATAAAAAAAGCTGAATGCTATTCTACTGATCAGATCTAGGGAAAGCTACTCTTCTTGCTGTATAAGAGGAAACAAAAGATAAAAACAATTAAAGTTTCACAGCTTTGGCCACAATGAGTGTACCTAGTGACCTTGTATTTCATCAAGCTATTTTTTGCTTTCATTTTCTTCAATATGAAAGCAGCTAGAGTCCTGGCTTCAAATCTAAGGATACACAGAAAAGATCTGAAGAACTTAATCTAAAAGTCCAAGTCCTCTCCTGAAGGTTTATCAATGCACTGGTTGACCCTCTTTGAGTGCTTATGTCTTATGAACGGGAATCCTTCTTCTAATTAGAGAATGATGGATGCTTGTAACATGGTGGGCAAACTAATATCATAAAAGCTGAATGCACATTTGCTAAAGTGATCGAGTGAGTATAGGGAAAGCTACTCTTCTTGCTGTATAGGAGGAAACAAAGAATAATAACAATGAAAACTTTGGAGCTTTGGCCACAATGAATGTAATTGGCAAGGTTTAAAATCCCGTAGGACAGGAGTATCCCAGTTCGGTCATTCACTAGTTGTTGAAACCTTTTGCATTCCACACATGCTTGCTTTGAGATGGTAACCGAACTAATATGGTTTGGTGCCAATAAGTGATAGCAAGGTTAGATTTGCTGCTTGCTTCTATTCAAATTGCAGGGACATGTTTTATCACAAGAAAAGGAAAACACGAAAGGAAAAGAAAAGCAAAGAATGATCCAAACTCTATCTGCACATAGAAAAGGAACAACTTTTTTCTTTGATACATTCTTGGTGAAGCATAGGCCCATAGATCTTACATTGTGATTGGAAAAGCATTGAGCATTGCTCGGCTTGGAGAAGGAGGGAACCATTAGAAGATAAGTTGAAGGGACTCCAGTGGTGCCTGGCCTATGGCATTCTCAGATGGTAGTGCATGGGAGTCGGTAGGAAACCTGAGTGAGCAAAGCATCAATGGGACGTGACATATAGGTTAGCAGGTGCAAAACTGGTGGAGGGTCCCAAATGGGTAGTAAGTGCCCTTGGTGGGTGTGTGAGAGCTGACAGAACCATGTAGTGGGAGGAATCAAGCAGTGCTAGTGGTACATGGCCTCGAGGATGGATGTTGAATCACATGGTGGGTGGCATTGAGGGGTAGTTGGGCTTGTCGAGGCAG
Source organism: Phoenix dactylifera (assembly GCF_009389715.1). NCBI lineage: Eukaryota > Viridiplantae > Streptophyta > Magnoliopsida > Arecales > Arecaceae > Phoenix > Phoenix dactylifera. Next base: position 22,529 of record NC_052407.1, read on the forward strand.
CACAAGGGGTGCCGATGGCTTGAGAAATGGAGGTAGTGTCAAGTGGGTGGGTGTGCTTATGCCACCATGGTACGATACTATTGAAGAAAAGAGAAGAGAAGGTTAAAGCCTGATTTTCTGAAGCTTTTCATGATGTCTTTATTAATATTCTGTGCATGCACAAAATTTTTTATGCCCATTCGCCCTCTTTGAGATAAAGTTGGTGATATGGACCGTTCAAATAAAGATAGAAGCAGGGTCTGACAAACCGGCCCGTACTGGCCGGTTTGGACCGCTCCGGCCCGTAACCGATATGCCGGAGCAGTGAAAATCGGTACGGGCCGGTTCCGTGCCGGAGACAAAGAAGACAAAGAGAAGGAGAGAGAGCGCTGGAAGCAGGGAGGGAGGAGACCTGTGGCTGCCATTGGAGAGCCACGGAGGGGCGGCGGAGGCCGGGGGGGCGCGAGAACCTGCGGGGGCGCGGCAGAGGCTAAGGCCGCGGCCGTAGACCTGACCACGGTCCGGTTCTAACCGGAGAACCGGACCGGAATCGAACCGGGAATAACCGAACCGGGAAGAACCAGACCGGAACCGAACCGGACCGGAACCGAAATCGTGCCTCACGGTTTTTAACCGAGCCGGAACCTTAAGGAATACGGTTCGGTTAAGGTTCCAGGTTTGATGGAACCGAACCGGAACCGGAATCAGCGGTTCAGTTCCGGTTCGAACCTGAAAAAAAAAAGAAATGAAAAGAATGGGGTACAAATTATAATATTATCCAGTTGTATTATTAAAATTTACTTTGATAGTAAATAATAAAATGAGGTACAAATTATCATTTTGTATTAATTACATAATCAATTTGTATTTATAATTTTTTCCCAAATTAATTACACAATTTATTTTTTTTTCAAAATTTTATAATTTATGTTGAAAAATCGAAATCGAAACTGTCTAGAACCGGAACCAGAACCGTTTAGAACCAGAACCGAACCGACTATTTTCGGTTACGGTTAAGGTTCTAGATTTTTGTGGAACCGGAACCGGCGGTTCCATAACCGGAACCGGCGGTTCCATAACCGTGGTCAAGTCTACGCGGCCACGTCCCTTGTTTCTTTTTAATTTGGAGATTTTAAGTGAAGTCGGCAAATCTATTGCTGACTTCACTTAAAAATCTCCAATTTTTTTAATTCAGAGATTTTTAATTGAAATCGGCATCCGATTTGCCGACTTCACTTAAAAATTTCAAATTAAAAAGCCGTGGCTGCGTCCCTTGTTTCTTTCGAAATAGGAGACGCGGCCTCGGCCTCCGCCGCCCCTCTGCGGCTCTCCGATGACGGTCACAGGTCTCCTCCCTCCCTCTCTTCTACGTGCTCTCTCTCGTTTTATTCTTATTCTCGGGCTTTGGCAGGGAAGAGCTGGCCGGTTCGTACCGGCCGGTTTCGGTACGAACCGGAACCGTACCGGTCCGGTAGGCGACTGGTACGCCAACCGGTACCGGTACGGCGAACTTTAAATAGATGGGTTAGAAAACTAAGAGGATTAGATACCCTTCCCGTGTGTTCCATTGGAAAGAGAAGGCAAGATACAATGGATTCATTGGGTCTCTCATGAGAAAAGTCTTGGAGAAATATGCTATATTAAGACAATGTTTGGAGGATCGATGGCACAAACTAGAGATCAGTTCCAAAATTGAAAGGTGATCACTCACATTGCAAAGTGTTCTTACATTGGGTGTAGGCGTCAAGTTAGGAGAAAATCCAAAGAAAATGTTTTCTAATGAGACGAAATGAATAACCATAAATACATTGTTCTTAATTTCTTATATAGGCAATAATGTTAAGATATTTCTTTCCCATCTACGTAAGCTGTCATCTTCCCTTCTCAACATCTCTTCATGGCCTTTCGCACTGGGACCACACCAAGCAGTTTCCAAAAGACAAAGATTGGAAATTTTTTGAAGCCTAAGTAACAAGGTTGGATGTCGGCTTATTTATATAAAATGTCAAATCTGCACATATATCCATCAGACCACTTGGTGTATTTTAGCTGTTACTGCTGTAGGTGACAAAAAAACTCCACCCATTCAGTTGAGCACCCATTTTGGTGATTATAGTTACAGTAGAGTTCATGCTTAACTATGGTTACAGTCTGGAAAAAGTTTGATGCATCCACCCCACGTTGCATGACCATAGTCCTTGTCATCATTGGCATGGAAGTTGCATGTGATAATGATATCAGATGAATTTTAGAACTCAATGATGTAGGACAACTTTTGGTTATTTTGGTATGCTATGCATACCCAATCATGTTGATCCCATAGCAGAACTTATTTTTCAGCTTATGTTTTATTTATTAACCTAAACAAAGTTAAAATAGTGACCATAGAAGTGGCATGTGATATTGTTAAGGGATAAATTTTAGATTGTAGGATAGTCCTAGGGGAAACTAATTTTAGATTGCATCCAATGAAGATCCTCTATTTGTACTTATTTTTTAGCTAATATTTCTATTGCCTAAAACTTACTATATGTATCTATGTATGGGTAGATGGATAGATGGATGGATGGATGGATACATGCATATGATAATAAAAAAGAAGTTGCTAAATGTGCATGCATAGTTTTAAGAATTTTTCTAAAGACAACTAAATTATTTACATTTTAACTAAACTTATTTGAAATATTTTAGTTCTGTAAGTTACTTAACTTTACATATTGTGTGATGCATTTTCATGTTATTTATTGTTACAAACAAGATTTATCATCCATATTGATTTTAGATATGCATCTGTAGGGTTTTTGACTCATATACTATGTTAGGTGGTTGATTTTAACCCTTTTAACTAACATTATTGATAATGATTGAGTTGGTTTGGTGGTTTTCAAACACAAATAGGTTTTAGATAGAGCCCCAATACTTCAAACTTTTTCTTTTCTTGCATTACATTATTGAGATAACAAGACACCATATGTAGGGACACACTTCATATGTTTTCAGAGCTTTTTTTTTTTTTTTTGGGGGGGGGGTTGTCTCTTTTGTTACGTAATTTTTAGTGAAAATCAAGACTGCCTACTCTCTCTCTAAAAGTTATATGCTCTCTTATTTTTTCCCCCTTTTTTTAAAGATAAATTAGCCTAGCAATTTGATGCTGATGTTGTTGAAGCTGGAGCATGGATGTTTGAAATAGAAGGCACCTTCTTTTGTGCCACCTTCAATGTTGATCTTGTTTATCTCTACCTGTCCTTGCCCTTTCTTCACCAAGACCATTGGTCTTCTTCTCCCTCATTAGGCGAGACCCTTCATTAATCAATGAAGTGTGAGGTGGGCCACGCCTACCTTTACGTATGCATATATAGGGCTAAACTTAGCTACACTTGAGTGGATCCCACTCAGATCTGATGAGGTCTACATTGGACAATGGGATCTAACATCGATTATCTAAGCTGTTGGATGTAATCTACTATTTTTAGACTACTTATACACCAAAAATTATATTCTTTGAAGATCCCTATCATATGCATCAGGTGCCAAAAAATTGGACGGTCTTAATACATAAAACTCTATGTGATTCTTTAATTACTTGATGCATAGGCTAGCGGTCTCCAAATCACATGATTTTTGGTATGTAAGCAGTTTAAAGATGGTAGGTCATATCTAACAACTCGAATCATTGATGTGGGACCCCATCATTTTGATGTAGAACTAATTGATTTTGAATGAAAATCCACTCGAGTGTAGCCAAGTCTGGATCATAAGTATATGTATAAGCATATATATACATATATACACACACATATCTATATCCATACATATGGAGATAGAGAGAGAGGATATTGGTCAAATCCACAAGCAAACTTTGGTCGGCCCTCCTGCTTGATGGATTTCAGCCAAAGGAAGTGCATTGCACGCTAAGTCATTTGGAGGTACTGTGCACTTAAAAGCAGATATTCCATAAATTAGGATGGTGTAATGTATCCTTGTGCCTCTTCTCAAGTTAGTGAGTTATGGATGGGTTGATGTGATATGCCTCATCGTTCAGGATATATGAAGCACTAGGACAGTTGGTGAGCACATCTTAGATCATACTCATTATTGGCGGATGATGGATTGATGAGAAAATCATGTGTGCATCAGTGTAGCAAAGGAAGGGCTGCAACAAAGAGAGGTGATAAGCTCATTTTATCAGTGGTACTTCTACAACACAAAGATGACCTATCAAGTAAGATGAAGATGCCTAGAATGTACTTTGAACTTTCTTGTTCTAATTCTTCAGGGTCTGTGCACGCCAGTAGAGGCTCCAGACTACTAGAATTTCTAGCTGTGCTGTGCAACATTGTGGACCTTGAATCTACTGAAATCCCATTATCAGATAACATTTGTGTAGTTAAAATATTCTATGGATGATTAACACTGTAGACCTATGGCTGCTTTGTGGATTTCTAATGTTGAAATCTAATTTCTTTCTGTATATACAGACTTTTACATTTAATAAATTAGTCAATAATGGTGCACATATTTATGTTAAAGTATGCATTCTTTGTACAGATGCAATTTTTGTATTGCAGTGCTGTCAGATATTTATTGGTGTTTTTCCTAAATAGACCATGTCATTGTTTTAATGTTGATTCAGGAAATATTTTCTAGTTGGACTCACAAGACAGAGCATTTTCAGAGGATCCATAGGAGGACTGGTGTTACTTTTAAGTCCATGCTCTTCTTTGATGACGAGGGCAGGAATATTGAAGCGGTAATTGATCTATGCCTTTTGTGATCCTCATGGCTCTTGGACATTCCATTGGGAATTGGCTGGAGTATAGAAAGTCTTTTTCAATGCAAAATTGATGACAGTAAACACATAGGAAATGTACAGAAATGATATGACCGAATATGTTATAATACGACTTTCATTATTGAAGATTATCATATAATAAAAGAGTAAATGTTTGTTTGAGATTATATGTGGAAATCAGACAAAAACATGAGGAAAAAAATCACTCTAATGTTAATATGTTATTTTATCATTCAACCTTGTCCAATATGTGTTTTAGGTGGTTTATGATACACTTTCATGCTCTTATACAAGCTTCCATGCATTTCTGGTACATTTCTGTTTCTCCCTATATTTCTCCAGACTGAGTATTGATTCTAACAGCTGTATATCAAATTAAGCAAAATTTTCATGTTTTTAGTTATTGAAGAATAACTAACATTAGATTTAAGAGCATCCCAAGATTAGATCCATTTTCCAGACTGGATGCACTGTCTTGTTATGGTGGGACTCCCTTCTTATTCAATAATTCAACATCTTTTCAGGTATCAAAGATGGGAGTGACAAGTATTTTGGTGGATAATGGGGTAAACCTTGAGAAATTGAGGTCAGGACTCAGAAAATTTGCACTTGCTTCTGTATCATGCAACAGGAAGCAAGTGGAGTAATCTGTTTTAGTCAAAGATAGTTTCAGGTGCAGAATTATCATTTGCTACATGAACTTTCATGCTACAATCCATGATGTCAGCCTGCTTTATAAGCAAGTACTGAAGTTCTATTTTCATTATATGTTTCAAGAACATGTTGAATTTCAAATCATACATTTACATGAACTGATTCAAGTTATATAATGATGGCCCTGCAAATCTCATGTACATGGATGTTAAATTTCAAAGCATACATGTGCATGGATCGATTGAAAATGCTCAATGATGCCCGTGAAAATGGAGATCTCAGTTACCTAGAACTCAAGCACATGTGGTGCTTGAGACTGATTTTGGCTAGAAGTGTATTGGATAGAATGAGCCTGATCTAATGAGACATTATTTGGTAGGTTTTGTATACAGTAGTTACTGATTTGAGAGAGGAGTATTTGGTGGATTATCAAGTTGACTGATTTGATAGAGTGCTTGGTAGATGAACTGTAGATGAACTAGTATTGAGCTTAATAGATGAATTATGGAGCTCCTCTGCCCGTTACGAGTTGGCTATGTTGTCATTTTAGTTCCTACTGAATATTCCAGAGCATTGGTTCCAATGGCTCTATAAGATAAAGTGTGCAGGACTGTAAATGGATCGGATATCAATGTATTCTCACTTCTGTTTTTGTGTGATTATAAATACAAAAGATATGGATGCCAATTAGACACTATAATTGGAATTTATATTTATTTATGGATATGCATATGAATCAGTTATTGATAAATACAAATATTGATATGGAAGCCTTCAAACTTTTTATGATAAATTATTATTCTATGTTATTATATTTTTTAACTCATTCTAACTATGGAAGCCTTCGAACTTTTTATTGTTTTTCTAAGACAAGCATGTAATCTTTAGAAACACAACAAAGACATTATTTGAACCCACTAAATCATTTGACCATTTTACTGGATCCTAACAATTATGCTAATTCACATATTTTAAATTATTACTAAGTTTATTAAATTAAAATTTAATTGTATAAAAAGATTCAATCAAAGATATGTTGGTATTATCACTTTTTTTTGAAGTTAATGAGGGCTATCCAAAGTTAAATAGAATGATAAACGAAGTCAAATATTTGGATGTAGATTGGAGTCTGGACTTTGATGTATCATTATCTGTCTTTGTTTCTTTTGATCAATATAAATACGGATATAAATATTAATCACATGCTATAACTTGTATTCTATAACACTCAGCCTAGTTTTTTTAAAAAAATGTTGGTTCTGTGAGATATTAAAATCTAATTCTAATTATTTAAATTAAAATTTGAGTATTGATTATTTAAATTTATTTTGCTATTTATTTATAATATTATATTGAGATGCCTTGTATGCTTGTGGAGAGAGTTCTTTATAAGTTTAGAGCAGTTGCTATGATTTCTGGCTCATCATCTTGGGTCGGGGGTGTGACAATTAATATTAATATCAAAGCATAAGTTGATAAATTCTAAGACAAGGAATCCAACATAGGATGAGTGTAGGTAGATAGACAATACGTACATTGGGATTTAAATCTATATTGATTATAGAATAAATTATTTCAAGAATTGAGATACCTTATTCGAGGATTTCTAAATAAAAAAATTTACATTATCTATTTGATACTTTTGGGTCTTCTTATTAAAAGATATTTAGTAAATCTAGAAAATATTAGTGGTTTAAATTAGAGCTGCGCAGTGAAGCATGGTGAATTGAATTATTTTGAAATTATTTAGATATGATAACTTTGATTTAAGCAGTGTTATGATTTGATTTGGAAGAAGCATTCTCAACTCTTTGAAGACTCAGGTAAGAAAATTTTGAGGACGATTTTTTTTTAAGAAGGGTGGAGAATGTAACACCCAACTCAGCTAATAAGAAACTAGGCTTAGTTCACTTGACCAGCCAAGATGTAAAAATTAAGACAGGAGACGAAAAAAACAAAATGGAGCCCTTTTCCACTTGGAGTAGATGACGGACTCCTCCATCCCGATTTCGATAGGAATTAGGAAACCTATCCTCTAACGGCTATTTAAAGACCCTTATATCTTTTTTCACTTCACCATCGAAGGTTTTGCTGATCATCACTGCTAGACCACTATTGGTTCTTTTTCTTTTTGACTTCCAACAGTCTTGGCTCATGGTGTTCACCGGAGATTTTAGTTGAGCACTCGTTGGAGTCATATGTTCTAAGAGGAATTGTCAAAATTATTTGGACATATTGTTTTATTTCACTCGAATGATCTGCCTTTTCTAAATTTTTTAATTTATATAATATTATTTTTATATCAAAAATATTGTTAATTGATTTATTTGTGATTTATGAATTTTATGAGATGGTTTTTGAATGGAAAATAGATATGTAACTTGGAGTAATATTTTTCAGACTATTCTTATATTATTTATTGATCTTACATCGTACATGCATATTTTGATTAGATTATAATGTATATGTTATTTTGTAAAACGAACTTGATATGTATCAGATTTGAACTTTTAGCCTGACTGTTGTTTAGCCCCTGTAATTGGAGGTTAACTATTATCAAGCTCATTGATTCTGCTTTTGGCCTCACCACAAGGTAGAAATGTGGTATTCTAGTCCATACCATAGGGTATAAATATAGTATTCTGGCCTACTCCACAATAGATGCGGTTCTATTTCTAACGTAGCCATAAGATATAAGTATGGCCACAGCTAAAGGCTATTAAGTTGAATATAATTTATTTTAAATCAAATTTATGAATATATATATATGAATATTTGAAAGATATGGATTTTTATAGATTTGTGTTTTAAAGCGAAATTAGTTGTCACTGATTTATGTATCTTATGCTATTAAATGAATTATCTAGTTAGGGTATTCATTACTTATTGGGTTGTCATGCTCATTATTCTTTCTTTTTTCTTTTTCTGATTCTGAGAACTAAGATGTCATAGGGTTATGATTGGGAGAGCAACTGATGCAGTCGGGGATAGATGTTGCTAGATTTTTGTGGATGATGGCTGAAACTCTCTCTCCCTCTTTTTTTTTCTTTGGCAATGACGGCTAGGATTCTTGGATGGAGAAGGGATGAAGATGAGAGGGCTAAGTTGTCACGCCCCGAGCTCGAGGCGCGGCAGACGCCACACGCCTGCACAGCGGGCTGCACAGGCGTGCATGGCAGCTGATCATATCGAAGCAATCACGGATACTTAAAACTTATTTAAGGGTTAATAACAGATGCTTAAAATTGACATAAATAATTAAAGTCATTCAAAAGCAGTCTTATAAAATTCCAAAATAACATTTGCTAACATAATTCAAATGTCCAAGCTAATCTAACTAAAGGACCAATAACTGAATAATTCGTCGGAAAATCTAACGCACTCCCCAATTCCGTGCGTTCAAGCCTTTGGATCTGAAAAACAGAAAAAAATAAAATGATGAGCTATACTAGCCCAGTAAGCAACAAAATACCCCAAAGTAGGGTCAGAGCATATCAGATCAAAATACAGGATAGTGAATGGAATAAATCATAAATAACATTGTTTTACTATTTTCAAAACTTATTATCACTTTTCCAAAATCTCTGATACCAGAATCCCAACATAATAGGCTACGACCACGTAACCCAGTGGCAAGGGTTGCACAAGGTGCCAAATCCACTATTTTTATCCACCGACGGCAGCTGGTGTTGCACAAAAGTGCCAAATCCACTATATTTATCCACCGATAGCAGCCAGTGTCCAAATCCACTATTCTAATCACTGGTGGCGCGGTGTCGAAACCGGTTCCTCACAAATTACAAGTCGATAGGTCTAACGTATAATCCCCATTGGCGGGGCCAGAACAGAACAGAACAGATCATAGCCATGTTGAGAATACATATATATAAAAATAGATTTCATAAACTGCCCAGTCATAGTTTACGGATTCTAGAGCATATAACAAAATTTTCAAATGAAATTTAACATGCCAGACCCATTTTACTAATTACAAAATATATTTCGAAATTCAATCAATTTATCAAATAATTTAGAAAATGCACTTTGAAGCATTAAGTTACTTACCTCTTCTCGTTTAACTCCTACTTCAGGTAGGCGGATCATGTTCACCTGTTTAAATTTAATTAATTTCTTTGTTAATTTCAGAGCTAAGCAAAAATCAAAAATAATACTATTGGGTTTCGGATTCGGGTTTCGGATTTCGTGTTCCGGATTTCGGATTGCGGGTTCGGATCTGAACTAGGCCCAAGTTGGGCCCACAAGGGTACTATCCAACTAGGCCCAATCGGACTGGACTGGGCCCAAGTTGGGCCTGCAATGGAACAGGGCCCATCGGCCCATCATTCTGCTCACGGCCCACAGTGGCCTTCTTCTTCACCGAGCTCCCCATGAACAGGGGAGATGGGAGAATGGGAGAGGAAGAAGAAGGGGCCGGCTGGAGGGGGGTCAACCAAGGCGGCCGGGGGCTGTTGCCCGGCCGACGGCCGGCCGACTGTAGTGGCGGCCGGCGGCTTCTGCAGCGACGGGCGTCGAGGGAAAATCGAGTGATCTCAGTTTGGGGCCAAAGCAAAGGAAAGGAAATCAAGCATGTTTTGGCTAGATCGAAGAGCAAAAAGGGAAGAGGGCTTACCGGCGGTCGACGGAGGCGGCGGATCCTGGCCGCAGGTGGCTCGATCCGGCAGCTAGCCGCAGCGACGATGGTGGGGTTTCCAACAGCCAAACTAGATTGAAAAACAGGGGACTATGAGAATCAAAGGAGCTAGGCTCCCGGGGTGGCTGAACTTGATTGGAGTGGTGCATGCGGTCACCGGAGAAAAAGGGAGAAGAGGGAGGAGAGGGTCGGTGGTGGAGCAATCACAGAGGAAGAAGAATGGGGGGTTTTTAATAGGCCCCCAATTCGAACGGTGGACCGCCATGATTCTCGCGGCGGCCGTGATCAGCGGCCGCTCGTGCGGACGTGGAGCGGCCACAAAATGGCCGCGGGGCTGCTGCAGATTGTCCGCGGCACCTCCGCTCCCGTCGCGCTCGGAGAAGGCGGAGGGGGATCGCGTTTGCGATCCCCTGCTCTGCCCCTTCCAAAAGGGGCATTGGGCTGAAGTCGGCTGGGGCTGCCGACTTCAGCCCAATATCTCACATAAGTGGTTTACTTGGGTCCCAAGATTAGTGGCCGAATGGAAGGATTAGACTTGATTTAATGGGGTGGATGGTCTTTGGTTTGAACCCAATTCTGATTTGGGTTTGGAACGTGACAGTGCTTGGATGTGGATGGGGCCTTGGAATCCTAAAGGAAGAAGGATTCTAAGGAGGGCGTGAGCAAAAGCATGGCATGAATCAAGGGTAAGATAAGTTTGGAAAGAATAAGAAAGTCTCACCCTCACTCAATCCAATGGTTGGGAGAAGGGAAGAAGGCATCTCACCAACTTCCTTTAGCCCTTTTGGCGTCGCACCAAGCAAGAAGGACTCTCTCCTTGACGTGAAGCCTCTCATAGTTTCACGAAAAGCAATTGATCAAAATTTGAAATTTATTCTTCTGCCACCTCTATTTATAGAGTAGGAGTTGGATGAACTTGGACACTTACAATTTAATATTTAAAGAACTTCTTCTCTACAGGGACTCCTACTTGGACTAGGACACCTACTTTTATTGGACTCTTCATAATCAAACTATTGATTAAGCCAAATAACATGATTGAACTCCTAATCAATTTTGGACTCCCCATGATGCATGGAATAGAGTCCAAGTTGGCTTGGACTCTTCATGCCTCATGACCAAGAGTCCAACTCAATGAGGACTCTTCATGCCGCATGGGAAAGGAGTCTAATTCTTTTTAGGACTCTTTTCCACTGGATACATGACTCATCACACAACTCTGAAAGTCAATCAGGACCCTTCAATGCCTTGGACTCAATTAATTAGGCGTTGGAACAACTAAACCCAATATGACTTGACTCAATCCTTACATCGACTCAATCTAACATTCAACCCACCTAATATTGGACCCAAACTTCTTAATTCAAGACTCCTAATCAACTTGGACTCTTTAATTGACACATAACTAAGAGCCCAAATTAGCTAGGACTCTTTTACACGACTTATGGACTCAATGTGACTTGACTTATGGACTCATTGTAACTTGACCCATGCACATGCTGCATTATGGTTGCTGGAACTCAGAGAACTCAATGTGCTTTGGTGCTCACCCAAGAAGGAAACTCAATTTCTATACACGCCCCAGGCTTGGGCTCATGCTCCTGCATCAATTTTTTCATGCTGAGAAGAACTGAACTCCATCGAGTTGGGGCTGATTTGAAGAATTCTGCTTCGGGTGGGATTTGCCATTTGGTGCGTGCACGGGTACGGGTTGGTGCGTGCCGGGAGAGCTCTGATGGAACTGAAACTTCAGGCTGATGTGATGACAGGCCGCCAACTGGATGGCCAGGCGTGGATGCGAGTCTAGTGTGCACGGGATGCGGATCCGGTGCACACGGGATGCGAGTTCGGGCGAACGCTGGGAGATGGTGCTACATGCGGCGCTGCAGTTGTGACGCTTGGTTGCAGCCTTGCATGCGGGCATTAGGTGTGGCACCGCATGTGGATCAGTTGGTCGCTGCGTGTGCCTCACTCGGCTTCTCCAAAAAATCAGATTGTTCTCCTTGAGATCATATGGTATCACTTCTAAAATTTCATATCCTAATTCCTTAGAAACCAAAGCATACATGACTCCAACCTCATGGCTACTCTCTTCAAACTTTCTCATGGACAAAACCCTTTGGATTATTAGAGTTTCAGGTGTGAAATCAGTAATCCGAAGTGGTTTTAATACAATTTTCTTATTGGCATGTAACAAGAAATAGCAATTAGAACGACCACTATGCATCGCATGCCTATCAAACAATCAAGGTCTTCCTAGAAGAAGGTAGCATGCCTTCATGGGCAGAACATTACACCACACTTCATTATGGAAATCTTTACCAAGAGAAAAGCTAATCAAACATCTTTGTTTAACAAAAATTGAGGTGTCATCGATCCAACTTATGCGATACGGTTTGGGATGAGGTTTCAGTTTCAGCTTTATCTTTTTCAGCAAATCGTTGGATACGATATTCATGCCGCCCCCGTTGGTGATGATGAGGTTCATGGCCTTATTGTTGTGCTCGATATGGGTGTGGAAGATATTGGTGCGCCTCCAATCTTTTTTCACATCCTCCTCTTGTTTGCTACTCGTAAGGATCTTGCGAACAACATAAATGGGCAGATCTGAGCCGTCGAGCATGCCTTTTCTTCGTTGCCTTCTTCCTCTTCTTCAACATCAGTGGGTTTAGAAGGAATTTCAGAGGTCGCCACGATCTCGTCCTCCTTGTAAACCAACGCGAATCGCTGGTCTTTGGTGGGGCAAACGATAGCAAAGTGCCCTCGACCGCCGCACTTGGGGCAATCATTTTGGCTTCCTCTTTGCAGCATTGGTCCCTTTTCTTTTTTGCTGGATCTTGCTGCTCCTCGCTCCATATTTGGACCTCTATTTGCAGGTGTATCGTATCTCATAAAAGGGGGATTACCTCGGAGACCATCGCCTAATTGATGGATTGGCAGGGCACCGTTGTCGCAACTGTGCCTCCATGCGAAGAGCGAGTTGATATGCCTCTTCGAAATTGAAGATACGAGACATCACCAACTCTCTTCGGATGTCCTCCCTCAGCTCGGATCGGTACCGAGCCCAGGCTTGCCGCTTCGTCTCCGTATCATTGCTGCGAATCGTCAGTTCATGGAATCAGATGGTGTAGTCCTCTATGGATAAACTATCTTGGCGATGCTTTAGAAGATCTTCGAAGAGGGTCTCCTCATAATCAAGAGAAAGAAACTTCTTCAAACGAAGTTTCATCTCTTTTCATTCGGTGATAGGAGGCTGACGAAGGCGATGAAGCCTTTTCTCTACGCTATGCCACCAAACACATGCTTGTCTCTTCAACTTCATCTTCATGAAATGAACCTTCCGTTTGCTGGTCATGTTGTACCACTCAAAATAATCTTCGAGTGACATCAGCCAATCTTGGAAGGCGCTTGGATCCATGCTTTTACTGTAATTAGAAACATCAATACATACCCGTTTCAACGCATCGTCAAAGTCCTCGTGTTTCCGCTGATTTTGCTGCCAATATAGGTTCCCAAAATTAATCTTCATGCGACGATTCATTGGGGGTGGCACTCGGGAACCTCTTGGGTGGTGTTGGGGTGGAGGACCCCTAGGAGAATGGATCTCGGGGTCGGGAACATCTCTTAATGGTGCTTCTGAATTTTCCTGAATGCTCATAGGCGCCATGTTCATCTTCAAGTTTGTTTGGCTTGGAGAAGACGCGCTCTTAAACAGCTTCTATTTTTTGATTCAAGGTAGCAACTTGATGCCGATGTTCCACCATCATCTCAGCCCATTGTCTTTTGTTGTTGTAGGGGCGGCCGCTTCTGGTACTCATGGTAATTTTCACTATGATACCACTTGACGCAATCGGAGATGGATATTGTTGGATTTTTGTGGATAATGGTTAAAACTCTCTCTCTATTTTTTTTCTCTTTTTCCTTGGCAATGACGGCTAGGGTTCTTGGACAGAGAAAGGAGAAAATCTCCAATAGTCGTACTTGTGAATGGTTTGGATATTGCGTGAGAAAAAGAAGGGATATTGCTGAAAACATGAGGGTTGGATGAGAGAGTCTCACTCTCACACAAATCCAAGGAATAGTGTGAAGAAGGATAATGAGTCTCACCATTACCAACTCCTACCAAGACTTGGCGTCTTACCAAGAAAAAAAAAAGGAAAGCATCTCACTTCCTTCACGAGAGAGGCTCTCAAATTTTCTGCAAAACTCTAATCTCTAAATTTTATTCTTCAACCTCTTCTTTATATAGAGTAAGAAGTTGGAAAAATAAAAATTCTTACAACTAGAAATTTAGGACTCAAGCCTTGTGTTGCTTTGAAGGATAAATCCATCTAAGGGTGCACAACCCTAAGGTTCTATGTATTCTATATATACATGTGGTTGGAAATGGTGGGAGAAACCTTTCATCTTTCACGTCCAAGTGAGAGATGTTGACTGTTGTGGCCATGAAACCCAAAACAAGAAGTATCTTGGTACTTTGTTGCAACAACTACATGGATCAAAAACTAATTAATCCATTCTTACAGTTACCCTATGATCTCAAGATCATATTCAATGAAACCATTTTCTACCAGATCCCATAAATCTTGTAAGATAAGCAATGCTTTCATCTTTACAGACCAAAACTGATAATTTTTCCCTTCAAAGATTGGAGTAAAGTAATTGAAAATACTTGCAATGTTACTGACAACAACCATCTGACCTTCTTTTTTTTATTTTTGGATCTCTTATCATACGGCTTGCTCAAAATCGGGCTCGCTCAACTTGCTTGAAACATTGCTTTGATACCATACTCGTTGGTTTTTTAATGATATTTTGCAATGTCTTGAGAGGCGAAGGCAACAAAGCGAGAAAAAGAACAAAGAGAGAGGGTTTGGATGAAAGAAGAATATTATTATTTTTTGGTTGTCTTGTTATTTTCCTCGTCCCACTTCATCCCTTTAAGGATTTGTTTAGTTTGTGGAAAAAAATTTACATCACTAGATTATATTCCCTAAGAAGCTGATGTCTTGGTATATTGTACCTGGGAATATGGTTTTAGTATTTTTTGTTGACCATGAGCAAATGGTATAGAAAGTATATTTTTTAATGTGACTTATGTTTGGTTGAGCATCTACTTTCTTGAAATTTAAAATATCTTTTATGCCCTTCGTAAATTGATTACAAGGAGAAAAAAAAAGACATAAGCCACTAGGATTAAGCATATTTTTGGGAAAAAAATTTATCTTGTTTCTGAATCCATGAGAAAGTGGGTTTTGATGATGTCCATAGGTTCTATTTCCCATAGGGAATGGAAAACTTATTCACATGAGAAGATAACTTTTTCATCACTCTTTTTTGAAATATCGAACCAAATATATATCACTTTGTCAATTTTTTCATTGGCCATACTTACCCCCCTCTTTTTCCCATGAACCAATAGAGTCCAAAATAGAAAAGACAAGTCCAAGTACATTCAAACTCCTAACAACAACAATAAAAAGCTCGACTAGCTTGCACTAAAAATAAGACTCTATTTTTTTTTTGAGTTCAAAAACAATTTAATAAGTTAAGTTTCAAAATAATTTGGATTATACTTCACAATATGGTCCTTTTACATGATCTAAGCCATTCTTGCTTTTGATGTGCATAGCACATACCAAGTGCTAAAAAATGACATCATTCCACTTGCTTAACTTTTCGCTGGGACCTCATCTTCGTTCATGCGGCCAAAACCTGTCTCCCACTGATAAGAACCAGCAGGTGATGTATTGGAGGTTCTTCTAAAATCCCTTCTGATGTGCGGATATTATCTTCCTGGGCTTCTTGAAAAGGTAAAGTGTTTCTTTCATTTGTGGGTTGGTGATATCCCTTAAAGAATAGTGGATATTCAATTGATTGTTCACCAAATCCGGTACCAAATCCAACCATCTTCCAAGGTCTGTATTACGATTTGGTGAATGCTTGGAAGACAAACAAACGTCCTTCCTGCCAACTTTTGATGATGAAATAAGTAGACAAGTTGCTTACCAAACCTCAAGCATCTCTTTTCTCATTTGCTACAAAATAATCTCCTTTGAATGGATATGAAATCAACAATGCGAAGCCTAACTTGTATATATTAAAAGTTGCATGAGACCCGAAATATTCCTCGTAAGAGAGGATTGGTCAAATAATTTAATTGATGCAATCCCACGAAGGTCCATCCCACCCTAAGAAGAAACTTCCACGTTACATCTCACGTTGGTGGTGGTGGTGGAAACAGATGTCCCACCTTTCTAAACCTAATGTAAACCAAGGCAGACTCTTGCTCTTTTCTGGTTGGGAGACCGGTAACCCCAAGTGAAGCAACACGCTACCTCATGTTAGGTACATTTCCATCCTCGTCTCCTCTTCTTTAAAGTCCTTTCAACTGACCATCTCTTCTGGTTCAGTTTTCTATTAACTGGCCGGAAAACTGGTCGTCAACCAATATAGAACCAATATGCATGTATTTAGGCACATGCATGAACTATCTTCTCCTCTCAAACAACAAACTATCCTGAGTACTTAGGCACGTAGATTTTCTTTCCCACAACTGTCTCTCCCTCGTCCTCGTCTTTCACCATTGCTGAAAATGGAGCAATCCCACATCCTCCAGCTTCTAGTACTGCTTGTTATGTTCTTTTTGGCCTCCCAAGTCTATTCCGAGCCAAGAGGCCTTCGCGTCGATCTAATCCATGTTGATTCGAAGGGCAATTACTCCAAGCTTGAGCTGCTGCAACGTGCAGCCCTGCGGAGCAACCACAGAATGGCAAGGTTGATAGCAAAGACGACAAAGGCTGTGGATTCGGGAAGCAAAGTCCAAGCACCAGTCCACGCAGGCAATGGGGAGTTCTTGATGGACTTGGCCATTGGCACTCCTAGCCTGCCTTTCCCTGCCATCCTTGACACGGGAAGCGACCTCATATGGACGCAGTGCAAGCCTTGCACCGACTGCTTCGAGCAGCCTACTCCATTGTTTGATCCGTTGAAGTCATCCACATTCTCTAGGATTCCTTGCTCTAGCGATCTCTGCCAGGCTCTTCCTACTTCCACATGCAAATCCGACTGCAACTACCTATACTCTTATGGAGACTCCTCATCAACCCAAGGTGTTCTGGCAAGCGAGACCTTCGCCTTTGGGTCTACAGCAGTTTCGGACATCGCGTTCGGATGTGGCGACGCAAACCAAGGCGCTGGGTTCTCGCAGGGCTCTGGTCTTGTTGGACTCGGGCGTGGACCCTTGTCCCTGATATCCCAACTAGGCCTCGGCAAGTTCTCGTACTGCCTCACATCTTTAGACGAATCTAAGAAGAGCCCTCTTTTATTTGGCTCTCTAGCCGATTTGGGTGGGGGTGCAGAGAAAGTTCAATCCATACCGCTAGTCAAAAACCCTTCTCAGCCATCCTTCTACTATCTCACTCTAAAAGGGATAACAGTTGGATCAATCAATCTACAAATCCCAAGCTCAACTTTTGAACTGCAAGATGATGGGACTGGTGGCCTGATCATAGACTCCGGTACCTCCATCACCTACTTGGAATTGGCTGGATACAAGATGGTGAGGAAGGCTTTCCTGTCTCAGATGCAATTGCCGGTCGCAGACGGCACCGATATCAGTCTCGATCTTTGTTTCTCACTGCCATCCGATTCATCAACTGTGGAGGTTCCAAAACTTAAATTCCACTTTGATGGTGCTGATTTGGATTTACCGGCAGATAACTACATGATAGTTGATTCAAGCACCGGTTTGCTATGCTTAACAGTTATGCCGTCTCATGGAATGTCAATATTGGGCAACTTCCAGCAGCAGAACATGCAAATTCTATATGATTTGGAGAATGAGAAGTTATCTTTCATTCCAACTCAATGCGATCAGCTGTGAGTTATTTTCTGCTAAGGTTTGGATTTTCTTACTTGATATTGTCTTTTGTCGTTCCTGTGGAACAATGTAAATCTATATTGGCTCATTTGTAGTTGCTGGATTTGTCATAGATCGCATCACCGCCTATGAAATAATACCAGTTTACAGCTCCACGTGTCTTCTGATTGTTAGATTTCACATTGCAATTTATTTTAACGAAAGATATATATATATATATATATATATATATATATATATATATATATATGGAGAATCTTAATAACCATGCTCGTTATTTCCCACCCACATCGTCTAGAATCTTTTGCTGGAAAAAAAGTTTCTCCAATCTGTGCGGATTGACCGTTGATCTGTTTCTTTGGAAACGCCTAAGATCAAGCATGGAGCAATCTTTTTTTTATAAAAGAAATCGCGGCGGCAGCACTGCGATCCGTTGTTGAACACGGAACTTCTACGTAATGGATTTCTTGAAGTGAGACGCCAGTGGGCGGAGGAACGAGTCGCTGAACAGACACTGGAACACCAACAAGGAAATTTTGAAACTAGTATGCCGTGTTAGCAGTCTACCACGGTGGCAAATCAACAAGCCCTTCACAAGTACGACTGTGGGAGATTTCCAACAGAATTGGGATTATATTAATTGTTGCTATTTTGATTTTAATAAAATGAGCTGAAAATATACAATTTAATAAGGCAGGCATGCATGTTCGGATCCAGTTTTAGAAATGATCCATGCGTTATGTATTGATGCACCCCTTATTGATAAGATGTGGTTGGACGGTATAGTATGTATAGGCCTGTGGTGTCCAGGAGTAGCCTGTAATGGGAGGACCTGTTGGATTAATTATGTAAAAGCTACGTCCTCTCTCCACGCCCGCAATTGTTGGAAATTCTAATGATCATGCTTGTCCTGTTGAGAGCCGCCATTTAGTCGGGAAAAAGGAGAGGAAGATCTGCCCGTAGTGTTTGAGAAAATACTTACATGAATACCTTTTGCATGTGCAAACTGCATCAACTACATGGCTGCGATTAACACAGGCATGATTTAATTTAATTTAATTCAGTGTTCTAAATTCTTGTGTATGATCTTTGGAAATTTACATGTGGTATTGGAGCAAGAAACATATGGATTTAGAACCCAAATAGTAACTGAATTAAATTTATTACACTCTTGTTTGAGTGATCTAAATTTGTGTTATGGATTGATCTGAAAATTTGGATTGCAAAAGTTGGGATCAATTTTAGTCGTAAAAATTGCATTATTAATGCAGTTTAAATATGAGAAAATTCGGGTTTAACCAAAAAAAAGGATTGAATATTGGTTTACCCAATATTTGAGATTGATTTTGAACTGAAAAATTATCTTACTCGAAAAAATGTTGCATAATCTTTTTTTTACATAAATCAATTTATTACATTTGTTCGTTTGATGCAAAATTACAACCGGCTATAGTCGGTTTTTATGGCCAATGGTTTTGTGGATTAACTCTTTGATTTTGTTAGTTGAGCTCACTTGCTACGCGAGTGGGTTTGGCCAAATACTGGATGCGAGACTAAAATGCATGGGTCATGAGACCGTGCAAGGTGCATGTGCTCCCCGCACGGGTTATGGGTTCTATATGTTTGGATCTTGGAACCTAAGCTAGCTTTATCTTATAGAAAAATTTGATGCTAGTTAACTCTAGAAAGTTTTGATGTTTATAAACTTTTCTTTTTGAAAACTTTTGATGCTATTAGAAAAATTAATAGTTAAGGTTATTCGCGTCTTAGTGAGAGTAGGAATCTTATATTGGAAACATAAAGAAAAGAATCTCATAGTACTACTTATAAATAACCCATTAGGGCTAATAATGTAATTACTCTTGAGTTATTGATTAGTGAAAATTTTATTGTGGGAATTATTCTTTCTGTGGCTTCACTCTATTCTATCAACACTCTTTTTTGATGGATTACTAAGACTTACAAGAGAGCATATAAGAGTTGTATCCTTAGAGTGGCCAATCAAGATGGTCATCTTGGTCTTGAAAGAGAGTAATCCATCCCTACTATTCTTCCAACTACAATCCGCCCATCTTGGGAATAATCCATCCCTACTATTTTTCCAACTACAATCCGCCCATCTTGGGACATAACCAGCCTGTGGGTTTGTCATTGCCACCTTAGGCTCCGACATCTTATGCCATACGTGCCATAGTAAGGTTTCTACCTCGCCACAAATTAATTACATCGATATACCTTTCTTCCTTTAAATTTTTGGTCTAAGTTCAACACCTTCTAGCGTCAGCTTCCTTCTCCCATTGCTTCTAACATCTACTATGAACCCCTATAAAAGTATTTATTTTCATTCAAAATCTAATGAAACAATAAGAAGAAATAATGAATTAAATAGGACATGTAAAAACAATATTGCTTCATCTCATCATCAAACTAAAATGTCGTATATATATATATATATATATATATATATAATCATGTACTTAAAGAGATTATTTTAAATTTTTTGACCAAAAAAATATATGTAGTAATCATATGAGCATCCTCTTCGGTCTTGGATAACTGGCTAGAGTTGCATGATTCTCAGGGCCTGGATCATCTACCTGCCACTCCTGTATCCAGAGTAGTTTAATTTGTTCATCCAATAGGTAAAAGCCCTGATGCTAATGGTGTGGGACCTACTTTTATCGGATGCCAATAATCAAGCCAACACAAGGATTCAACTAGATCAATTGGCATAAAACAACAACAAACTGCATTCGAGAAGTTCTGAAGGAACCCGATGGGATAGCTAGGTTAAGCTGAAGGGAAAATATCCCGCAAAATCCGATAAAATCGGATGCCAGGTCAGAAAATCAGTTTTAAAATTTTATCTATTTATTTATAACAGGTATAAATAAATAACATAACTATATTATGTTTACCATACCTCGATCCCACAGCGGAAGATGGTCGAGGTACTCTGGAACAGAATCTGGTACAGGGCCAAGTGCTGGATCAGATACTGGATCGGATGCTAGATCTAGTACTGGATCGGGAACTGGATCTGGAACTGGATCTGGTGCCGGATCTGGTACTAGTGGATCTGGTGCTATGCGAGGCCCGGATGTACAGACCCTCTACTTCACACGCACGCCAAGAAATGCAGGAAGGTAGGATGATGTCTGTATAGTGCAAAAACCCTTTTGCAAATAAACCCCAGGAAGAAAAGAATTTCAAAAATTCTTTCTTCCTGTTTCTTTTTTCTTTCTTTTCCTCTTTCTTCCCGTTTCCTTTTTCTCTCTTTTACAGGCTACTCAAAAGATCATGAATCTCCCCTCTCCCTAAATAAAATTTCTAGCTATGAATGAAGAGAAAGCTAGCCTATTTATGGGCAAAGACAAGGCTGAACCAGGAAAGAGAAAACGCCAAGAAGGAAGAGTGAACGCCAAACGTTTCATAATTTTATTGAATTTTTTGAACCGTTTGATTTCAATTAAATCAGTACTATATTAAAGAGGTTTTGAAAACCGAAGAGACACGTCTCTTCGAATCTTCAAATGGTAGCCGAAAAAGGGAAGATCAAGCGGCCTTCGAAGTGTTCGGAAGAAGAAGAAGTAACGCGGTCCACGGGAGAAGTATTTGCAGAAAAAATTGGTCCACTGGACCGAGGAAGAAACCAGAACCAACAAAAAAAAAAACGTGTCATTCAATTAGAGGGGCAAACAAGTAAATTTCCAAATCAAATTTGAATTTTCTTAAATAGGTTAATTCAAATGGGCTGAATCAAATGGGCTTGGGTCCATTATTGGTTCTAAACCAAATTGAAGACCAATTTGAAAGATTTTGGATCCGAAAAAATTCCACATGAATCTGATTCATGTGAACTCCAATTAGTTCAATTTTCAGATCAATCCAAGTCACACTTGGAATAGAATAAATATGGAATAAATTCTAATAAAATCATCATTAAGCCCAATTACATTCATTTGAATCCAATTCAAAACCAAACTCAACAAATGAGTCCAAATCAATTTCAATTACATTAATTGAAACTTGATTAAGCTAGAATACAGACATAATTAAATACACATCCATGAAATTCAGTATGCACCTCATGTTCAGTGCTAGCTGAACATAGACAAAACCAAATCTCAAATGACCCACAATTTAATTCTCAATTAAATTGGATCAAGTCCTTCCTACTTAACTTGACTTATGTGCGTGACTCCAATAGGTTCGAACACTAAGCCGGTAGTACATGAACCACTTCATGCACTAATCGAGGTGACCATCTAGCAATGATACCCGATGTCCGAATAGGTCGAATATGCAAAGCAACATTCAAGAACCCATTCATATGGTTACCGCATAATTCATCCTTTTGACCAACGATGCTCAAGATGTCCTAAAGTGAACTGTCACACTTGGGTCCGGTCATCCATATTGTATTTCAATTAATTAAATTCAAGTGACCAATCACTTGGTTTACCCTGGCCAAGGTTTTACTAAATTGAAACACAGCGAAACATCAACTCCTATAATCTGGAGCGGTCAATCCCTTCTTGACTCATACACAGACTTCACGAGTACTTAACTGCACCCAGCAACTTTTCAATATCTGAATTAGAAATTCAGATCGTTCAGTGCCAAAGTACAGTGAGTTGCTTGCAAGTCACCGTGATAGTCTCAGGTCTAAGGGATACTTATGCCCATATGCTTTGTGAGCTAACTCCTGACAGTGGAGTGCTCAACAGGTGAGTCACTGTTCAGCGACGATGTACTCCTACATCTCACCTATATGCCATACCAGTGTCTCCACACTCCTTGGTTAAGAGGACAACCAACTAAATGGCATACAACGACCTATACTTGACATAGCTATTGTCCAATTAATAGCTTGTCATTTGGTCGCGAACCAATTTAAGGACTAAATGATAAAACCTCCTTTATCCACTAAATTAGTCCTAAGGACTTCATCACAATACACAGGAGTTCCTATTTGAAGATGCAACACTTGTGATGAAAAGAATGCCAGAATAGATTTTATTATTCATTAAATAAAACATATACATTATTCTTACAATAAAAATTGGCTTTGGGATACAATTCCCAACAACTCTCACTTGAACTAAAGCCAATTTGTACAGTATCTAATACCCATCTTCGATTTGTGATAATCGAACTCCTTTACAGCAAGGGCTTTAGTGAATGGGTCAGCTAAGTTTTCCTTTCCATCGATCTTATGAAGATTGATGTCACCTCGTTCCACAATCTCTCGTACAAGGTGGTAGCGACGCAAAATGTGCTTGGTCTTATGGTGAGACTTTGGTTCCTTCGCTTGTGCAATAGCTCCAGTGTTGTCACAGTACAAAAGAACTGGACCGTTGATTGAGGGAACCACACCAAGTTCATTGATAAACTTTTTTATCCAAATAGCTTCCTTTGCGGCATCTGATGCAGCAATATATTCTACTTCACATACTGAATCGGCTAGTGAATGCTGCTTGGAACTTTTCCAGCAGATTGCTCCTCCATTAAGGGTAAATACATAACCTGACATACTCTTACTGTCATCATGATCTGACTGAAAACTAGAGTCTGTAAACCCCACAAGTTTTAAATCAAATTCTCCATATATTAACCATTGATCCTTAGTATTTCTTAAATACTTTAGGATGGTTTTCACCACCTTCCAATGGTTCTCACCCGGATCAGACTGATACCTACTCGCTACTGCTAGTGAGTAAGCAATATCCGGTCTTGTACATGTCATGGCGTACATGATAGAACCTATTGCAGAAGCATATGGGATTCTACTCATACGCTCTCTCTCTTCGGAAGTTGTCGGACAATCTTTCTTAAAGAGAGAAATTCCTTGGCCTATCGGAAGATAGCCCTTCTTGGAATTCTCCATATTGAACCGCTTCAACATAGTGTCGATGTACGTGGATTGGGACAATCCAAGCAACCTCTTAGATCTATCTCTATAGATTTTCATCCCTAGGATGTAGGATGCTTCTCCCAGATCCTTCATGGAGAACTGTGATGACAGCCAGAGTTTCACATTTTGTAATGCAGGAATGTCATTCCCAATTAAAAGAATGTCATCCACATACAACACAAGAAATGTGATCACTGAACCGTTAGCCCACTTGTAGACACAAGGTTCTTCTTCGTTCTTAACGAAGCCATATGTTTTGATAGTTTTATCGAAACGTATGTTCCAACTTCGAGAAGCTTGCTTAAGTCCATAAATGGACTTTTGTAGCTTGCATACTTTGAACTCGTCTATGGATGTGAAACCCTCAGGTTGTATCATATACATCTTTTCTTCCAGCTCTCCATTTAGAAAAGCTGTTTTCACATCCATTTGCCAGATTTCATAATCCATATATGCTGCTATAGCTAGCATGATCCGAATAGATTTTAGCATTGCCACAGGAGAAAAAGTCTCGTCATAATCGATACCATAACGTTGACGATACCCCTTGGCAACCAGACGGGCTTTATAGGTCTCTACCTTTCCGTCTGCGCCTCTCTTTCTCTTGAAGACCCATTTACACCCTATGGGTTTTATCCCTTCAGGTAGATCAACTAGTGTCCATACACTATTGATTTCCATGGATTCCATTTCGGATCTCATGGCATTAAGCCATAACTCAGAGTCGGACCTCTGCATAGCATCCATATAGGTAATCGGATCCTCATTGTTCTCATCAAGCTCAATGGGATCTGCGTCTTGGACCAAGAAACCATAGTATCTGTCCACTTGACGCGGTACTCTACCTGATCGCCTTAATGGTGCTTCTACATTGGGCTTCGGGTTTGATCTAATCGAATTCGGTTCTGTGGGTTCAGTAGTTTGTGTTAAATCTTCCATCTGCTGAGCTTCACTAAGTTCAACCTTAGAGGCAACAATTCCTTCACTAAGAAATTCCTTTTCCAAAAAGGTTGCCTTAAGTCCTACGAACACCTTTTGTTCATTAGGAAGGTAGAAGTCATAACCCCTAGTTTCCTTGGGGTACCCTACAAAATAACACTTATCAGATCTAGGACCAAGTTTGTCAGTTTGAGAACGTTTAACATAAGCCGAACATCCCCAAACCCTAAGGTATGAAAGTGTCGGCTTACGCCCAGTCCATATCTCATATGGAGTCTTCTCAACAGACTTACTTGGAACCTTATTTAGTATTATACACGCAGACTCTAAAGCATAACCCCAAAAAGATACAGGCAGACTAGTAAATCCCATCATGGATCGAACCATGTCTAACAGAGTTCGATTCCTTCTTTCGGATACACCATTGTGCTGAGGTGTTCCTGGAGGGGTCCATTGTGAGAGAATCCCATTCTCCTCTAGATAAGTCAAGAAATCACCAGAAAGGTATTCTCCTCCTCGGTCTGACCGAAGGATCTTAATACTCTTTCCAGTCTATTTTTCTACTTCATTATGAAATTGTTTGAACATTTCAAATGATTCCGACTTATGCTTCATCAGATAGACATACCCATACCTGGATAGGTCATCTGTGAAGGTTATGAAGTAGGCATAACCACCTTTGGCACTTACATTCATAGGTCCACATACATCAGTATGTATGAGGCCAAGAACATCGCTGGCTCGTTTACCCTTTCCAGAAAAAGGTGACTTGGTCATCTTACCCAGAAGACAGGATTCACAAGTTGGCAATGATTCACAATCATTGATTTCTAAAATGTCCTGTTGGGCTAACCTGTTTATCCTGTTTTTATTTATGTGACCTAACCGGCAATGCCACAAATAGGCTTCATTGACATTATCTAACTTAGGGCGTTTATTAGAGGTGTACATTACATTCACAGGCAGTGATAGAGTATAAATGTCATATTTCAATTGTCCACGAAAAATTTTAATACCATTCAAAATGATATCACAAAAATTTTCTTTTATTGATAAACAATAACCATTTTTGGCCAAAAGGCCTACAGAGATGACATTCATTAAAAATGTTGGACAATAATGACAATCATCTAATATGACTACTCTAGATTCAAAAACAAGCTGAATGACTCCTAAAGCTAGGACTGGAACTGATCTTCCATCTCCAACGTTCAGGAATCTCTCGTCATTCTTGAATCTTCTACTAACTTGAAGTCCCTGCAATGAATTGCAAATACTAATTGGACTTCCGGTATCCAATACCCAAGTGGTAGAATCATAAATTGAAAAATTATAAGGTGTTATCATATAATTACCTTGTGCAGCAACTGTTTGCTGCTTTTTCTTCTTAGGCTTGTTTGGATCAAGGGACGCTATATAAGCCGGACAGTTCCGCTTCCAATGACCCATCTTCTTACAGAAGAAGCACTCTGCCTTGCTCTTATCGGCTTTATGCTTCTTAGTCTGGCTGGGCTTAGAGACCCCAACACGAGCTTTCTGCACCTTCTTCTTCTTTCCTTTCTTAAAGAAAGAAAGTCTTGCAGAAGTCCCACCTACCACATTCACCGACTCCTTTTTGAGTTGGTGATCCTTCTCATAGGTCTGCAGTAAACCTAGCAAACCATGATAAGATACTTCAGGTTTAGTCAATCTATAATGACTAAGGAAGGTCAGGTAGGACTTGGGAAGTGAATTCAAAATGGCATCCTTGCCCAATTGCTCGTACAAAGGAAAGCCAAGTTTACTTAGGCGATCGATTTGTTCGACCATGTACAGTACATGATCGGTGACCGATGCCCCTTCCCTCATGCGGGCATTGAATATAGCGCAGGAGGTCTTATGTCGTTCAACATCATCAGGTGTGCCGAAAGACTCCTTCAACATTTGAAGGATTTCGACTGGCTGCGCTTCCTCGAATTTACGACTAAACTCGTCATTCATTGAGGCCCTCATGATGCAACGCACTGTAGTGCGATCGTTGAGCCACTTCTGATAAGCGTCTCTGATTGCACGTGGTGCATCGGCTGCAGGTTCCTCAGGTGCAGGATCCGATATCACATACAGGATCCGCTCATGCTCTAATACTATTTTCATCTTTCGATACCAGCTATCGAAGTTAGGTCCATTAAGCTTATCATTGTCTAATAGTGTTCGGAGGGATAATGAGTTAGCCATATCTGAAAAATAAAGGAAAAACCCAACTAATCAGTATATGATTTATTTAATCCTAAAGACTTGGACTTTAGTCTAAAGTTTTCTCCCACTATTTTAATCGAATTGATAGCCTCTACCTTTAATTCGAGGAATTACTTTAATTCCCTAGTGGGTACTAGAATCCGCATAGACTGCATGCGGGCCCGAGGAAGGCTCGGCCAACCCATGTGCATCTAAGGGTAGGTACATTACCAATTATTTCTCTAAACAATTTCTAGCAATCAATTTTGCCCCAAGTGGTAATCAGTAGGCGGAGGCCTCCACTAAAAATCCTGGTTAGGTCCAACCATTAATGAACTAACTCGATGATACTACCTAATGTATGATCAGGCCCGAGGAAGGCTCGGCCAACCTAATCACAATTAGATAGCTCAAAAAGCTATCATATAATGAAGGATAATTCTATTATTTAGAGGAACACCAGACGGAAGCGTCCTGCATGTTCAACTATAATATTGGACCTATTATCATTCACCTTAATGGGAGGCTATGATCTAGTTATCTATATAACTTTTGTTGGAATATTTCAAAATTCCGAGTCTGCCCTTCTCTCTCTTTTGTCTTTTTGTCTAGTGTACTTTCTTTAGTCCCACATTGGAAAGGAACAAAACTCAAAAGATCTTTATATAGTATTCAACATTTTAACTTGGTGAAGCAAAGAAAGAAAGTAGCCCACGCGCGCATGAGCCCAATGGAGGTCCAAGCCAAAATTGGCGAATCCGATCCGGAAACGTTTAACCGGGCGCGTTGCGATTATCACGCGCAGGGGGACCCCCCCCCCCCCCCCCCGCGGGTGTGGGCTTGAGCCAGGTTTCTTTTTGCCGTTTTATTTTTTGAATTGTTTTGAATAAAACGTCGCGTCTTTAAAACAGCTCTTTGGTTATCTCTTGATAAAACGTCGCGTCTTTAAAAACACCTCTTTCATAAAACGACGTGTCTTTTAAATACGCCTCTTCATTTCTTTTTAAACCCTATCAGATCCGATAGAGTAATCTAATCTAACCTATCCTCTCTCTGTTTCCGAAAGCCTCTCTGTTTCTTGTTCCCGAGAAGAGTCTCCCTGTTTTCTTCTCTGTTGTCATTCCAAGAGCGCGGTTCTGGGCTGTTCGACCGTCACTTCATCTGCGAGTGTACGCTTGGAGTGATCCAGTTGTTGTATCCTGGAGGATAGGCCGCCATTACCTGCTACACCGAGATTCAATCTCCGAGGGGCGCGATCTATTCTTAAGGACAGTGAAATCACGCCTCAACTGATAAGTTCTTCCTTCTTTCATCTATTATTTTTCTTACAATCTTAAGAATAGATCGGCATGGATTCTGCTATGATTACTGCTAGATCAATTCCTGATACTTCTAAAATTGAGAGTTTCAATGGTATGTATTTTAAGAGATGGCAAGAACGTGTTTATTCTGCATTGGATATGCTTAATTTTGCTCAGTATTTAAATCAGTCAAAACCGATAGAAGGGTCTGAAGATTTTGACACTAAATTCAAAGAGTGGGAACATGGAAATAAAATCTGTAGACACACAATTCTGAGTACACTGTCCAATGAACTTTTTGATGTCTACTGTTCATACAAAGAAGCTGCAGAAATTTGGGAAAATCTGAATAAAAAATATGTGTTAGAAGATGCTGGAGTACAGAAATATGCTATAGGAAATTTTCTGCACTTTCAAATGTCTGAGGATAGGGATGTGTCATCACAAATCCATGATTTTCATAGGCTGGTTACTGATCTTAAAAATGAAGACATAATACTTCAAGAAGTTTTCCTAGCCGGCTGTTTGATTGAAAAATTACCTGAGTCTTGGAAAAATTATAAAAATAGCATGAAGCACAAAAGGAAACATATGACTCTTGAAGATGTTATTGTTCATATTAGAATAGAAGAACAAAATCGAGTCAGAGACCGAGAACAATTGGCCAAGGAAATGACTTCAAAAGCCAATGTAATAGTCAGCAAACTAGGTGGGTCTCGTTCAAAGTCCAAGAAGCCTTATCTCAAAAATGATAAGAAACCTAAGTTCCAAGGTCCAGGTTTTAAAAGAAAAGGAACTTGTTTTGTTTGTGGAAAACCTGGACATTATGCTAATCAATGCAGGTTTAGAAAAAGGAATGATATATCTGCTAAACCAAATGCTAACTTGGTGGAGACAGATATTATTGCAGCAGTTGTGTTTGAAACCAACATGGTTATGGGAGCAAAGGACTGGGTGGTAGACTCTGGGGCTACCAGACATATTTGTGGAAATAGAAGTGCGTTTACTTCCTACACTCCATTGAATGAAGGCGAGGAACAAGTGTTCATGGGTGATTCGAGACCCTCGCCAGTGGTTGGCAAAGGAAAAGTACTCCTCAAGCTAACATCAGGAAAAGTCCTTTCCCTGAATGATGTGCTGCATGTTCCTAATATCCGTTGGAACTTAGTATCTGTTTCTTTATTAGGAAAGGCTGGAGTTAAAGTGTATTTTGAGTCTGATAAAATTGTAATGACTAAGAACAATGTTTTCATTGGGAAGGGTTATTGTAACCAGGGTTTATTTGTCTTGAATGTAACCGAAACTATGAATGAAAATGCATCATCTTTTGCTTATTTGATTGATTCTGTTGATGTATGGCATGGTAGATTAGGACATGTTAATTTTTCTTATATCAAGAAAATGAAAGACCTAGGCTTGTTAAATAATATTATCTTTGGAAATGTGAATGATAAATGTGAAGTATGTGTAGAATCTAAATCTACTAAAAAGAGTCATAAGTCAATAGAAAGAGAAACTGAATTACTTGGATTAATACATTCTGATTTAGGAGATTTGAAAAACACTCCAACTAGAGGAGGAAAAAGATTTTACATAACTTTTATTGATGATTATTCTAGATACACTAAGGTATATCTACTTAGGACGAAAGATGAAACTTTTGAAAAATTTCAGCAATATGTTACTGAAGTAGAAAATAAATTTAATAAGAAAATTAAAAGAATAAGGACTGATAGAGGAGGAGAATATGAGTATAATCTCTTCAATAAATTTTGTGAAGATAAAGGTATAATCCATGAGATTACCCCACCATATTCTCCTGAATCTAATGGAGTTGCTGAACGTAAAAATAGAACTCTAAAAGAAATGATGAATGCTATGTTAATAAGCTCAGGAGTACCTCTTTATTTGTGGGGGGAAGCTATTCTTTCTGCTTGTCACATTCAAAATAGAATACCTTATAAAAAATCTGGTAAGACACCCTATGAGTTTTGGGAAGGTCATGTACCTAACCTTACATATCTTAAAGTGTGGGGGTGTTTGGCCAAAGTTCTATTACCTGAACCAAAGAAAAGAAAGTTGGGACCTAAAACCTTTGATTGCTTATTTATTGGTTATGCATTAAATAGTGCTGCTTATAGATTCTTGGTATTGAAATGTGAATCTAATATTATGGAACCCAACACTATAATAGAATCTAAAAATGCTGATTTCTTTGAACATATCTTTCCTATGAAACTAGGTAAAGAAAAAATTGACTCTCAGTCTCATAATAAACAAGAAAAGGAGGCACATGAAAATTATGAAATTGATTTAAGAAGAAGTAAAAGAACTAGAAAAGAGAAAAATTTTGGAAATGATTTTTACACCTTTCTTGTTGATAATGAACCTCAAACTTATAAAGAAGCAATAACTTCAGCTGATGCACCTTTTTGGAAGGAGGCTATTAATAATGAAATAGAGTCTATTATGTCTAATCATACATGGACCTTAGTTGATTTGCCTCCAGGTGCTAAATCAATTGGAGAATTAAATCAATTGGAGAATCCATGCCGAACTATTCATAATTTAGTAATTCACCAAATGGATGTAAAAACTGCATTCTTGAATGGAGAATTAGATGAAGAAATTTACATGGAACAACCTGAAGGTTGTGTTGTTCCTGGTAATGAGCACAAAGTTTGTAAATTAGTAAAATCCTTATATGGATTAAAACAAGCACCTAAACAATGGCATGAAAAATTTGATAAAGTATTGGTATCTAATGGCTTTCTAATTAATGAGGCTGATAAGTGTGTTTATAGTAAGGTTGTTAATAATGTTGTTGTGATCATATGTTTGTATGTTAATGATATGCTTATAATGGGAACTGATTTGAATATAGTTATAGATACTAAGAAATTTTTAGCTTCAAATTTTGATATGAAAGATATGGGTGAAGCTGATGTAATTCTTGGGATTAAAATAACAAGAAGTTCTAATGGACTTATGCTATCACAAGAACACTATATTGAAAAAATTTTAAGAAAATTTGAGCATTATGATAGTAAACCCGTATCTACTCCATATGATGCTAGTATACATTTAAGGAAAAATAAAGATAATGGTATTTTACAAATAGAATATGCTCGCATCATTGGTAGTTTAATGTTTTTAGTTAACTGCACTCGTCCTGATATTGCTTATGCAGTAGGAAGATTAAGTAGGTATACTCATAATCCTAGTAAGGACCATTGGAGTGCTGTTCATAGAGTACTAAGGTACTTGAAAGGAACCATTAATTATGGTTTGTTATATCGTGGATTTCCAGCTGTACTAGAAGGGTATAGTGATGCAAATTGGATCTCTGATTCAGATGAGATGAAATCCACGAGTGGATATATCTTTACTCTTGGTGGGGGTGCAGTATCTTGGAAATCATCCAAGCAAACATGCATCGCTCGGTCTACAATGGAGTCCGAGTTTATTGCCTTAGAAAAGGCAGGTTCTGAAGCTGAATGGCTTAGAAATCTTGTGGGAGATATTCCATTATGGAATAAACCAACACCTTCTGTGTCTATTCTTTGTGATAACCAAGCTGCTATATATCGAGCTAAGAATAAAGTTTATAATGGGAAGAATAGACACATAAGGTTGAGACATAATATTGTAAGGCAGCTGCTTGATGATGGGATTATATCTCTTGAGTTTGTAAAGTCAGAGTTGAATTTGGCCGATCCTTTGACAAAACCACTAGGTAGAAAACTAGTGAGTGAAACATCGAGGGGGATGGGACTAATGCCTATATCAAAGTCAATAACGACAGAAACCCAACATGTGTGATTGGAGATCCCATGAAGCATGTTTATATGGGTAATAACAAGTCGCTAGTTGATTGTGAGTACACTATCGTATTTAATTTTGGAAAATCCATCCCTATGGTGTAGATAGTGCAAACTGCAGTAGATAAGGATGAGGTAAAGCTCTTAATGGATACCATAGTCCTTTAGGATGGTGTGTATACCTGCAGTACACACTTGATGGATCCACCTATATGGGTGTGGGAGTGGGGCCGCTTCCTATGAGAATTAGGCAGTTCTCTAAAGCACTCATGAATATCCAGGTAAGGTGCATGGCCTATTTGCACCAACCCGTTTAGAACAAGCCCAGAACTTGAGAGGTCAATGTGGGCTATGAGTCACTGTTTTACATAAAGGACTTTTGGTTCATAGAAATTTCATATTTCACCAAAAGTTCTGTAAGTCATACTTACTAGTCCTAAAAAATGGTTCATAGTCTCAAAGACACCAATTTGATGCATTGAACTCTCGCGCTCGTTAACTTATTATTGAATTTTAAAATATGTGGGGGATTGTTGGAATATTTCAAAATTTCGAGTCTGCCCTTCTCTCTCTTTTGTCTTTTTGTCTAGTGTACTTTCTTTAGTCCCACATTGGAAAGGAACAAAACTCAAAAGATCTTTATATAGTATTCAACATTTTAACTTGGTGAAGCAAAGAAAGAAAGTAGCCCACGCGCGCATGAGCCCAATGGAGGTCCAAGCCAAAATTGGCGAATCCGATCCGGAAACGTTTAACCGGGCGCGTTGCGATTATCACGCGCAGGGGGACCCCCCCCCCCCCCCGCGGGTGTGGGCTTGAGCCAGGTTTCTTTTTGCCGTTTTATTTTTTGAATTGTTTTGAATAAAACGTCGCGTCTTTAAAACAGCTCTTTGGTTATCTCTTGATAAAACGTCGCGTCTTTAAAAACACCTCTTTCATAAAACGACGTGTCTTTTAAATACGCCTCTTCATTTCTTTTTAAACCCTATCAGATCCGATAGAGTAATCTAATCTAACCTATCCTCTCTCTGTTTCCGAAAGCCTCTCTGTTTCTTGTTCCCGAGAAGAGTCTCCCTGTTTTCTTCTCTGTTGTCATTCCAAGAGCGCGGTTCTGGGCTGTTCGACCGTCACTTCATCTGCGAGTGTACGCTTGGAGTGATCCAGTTGTTGTATCCTGGAGGATAGGCCGCCATTACCTGCTACACCGAGATTCAATCTCCGAGGGGCGCGATCTATTCTTAAGGACAGTGAAATCACGCCTCAACTGATAAGTTCTTCCTTCTTTCATCTATTATTTTTCTTACAACTTTATCATTTTAAGGACCTAATAATTTAGAGGATTTTAAATAATATGTAACCTGATCGATAATTCTAAATCCTCCCACTGATTTCACCAAATCATATAGAGAACTAGCTCTTATTGGTCTATTAGACACCTAAATCAGTCACACTGATTTTTCTTAATGGCATGGGTGAGTGCCAAGTCTCAAGGTACCTTAATCAAAACTTAATCGACCAAATTGGCCAGGTAAGAGAGATCATGGGAGGGTTACGCCATTAACCTCTTTCCTAGACACCAACTATGTTGGCCAGGTAAGAGGTAGCCCCAATTAAAAACCATGATCAAATGCCGACTTACCTTAGACACCAATTGGTTTATTAAGTTGATTTAGGTTATCCTTGGGAATCGGGCTCGACCACTGAGCCATAATCAGATCCAATTGAAATGTTTGGATATGATAAACTACAACTATTGAGTTTGATCATTTTATAAACCTTGATTTAGTCTAGTTCAACTATTGATTAGATTAAATCATGTTTCTTAAGTTAGTCCATTTCAATTTGATTTCATGATTAGGTCTAACGTAGTCAACTAATCTGATTATACTAACCCATGCCCCAAATCTCATGTTCAAATTTAAATTTTAATTCGAATTTCAAATTTTTGAATTTTAAATCTTTATTTGAAATTCAAATTTTAAATTTTAAATTCAACATTTAATTCTTTATTAAATGTATTATGATCATGGATTCAAGGTGTCAATTTATTCCAAATATAAACAATTTATATTTAAACTTTGTGTCATAATAAATTTAAAACTAAAATTTCATAAACATCAATTATGCATAATTTTACAAAAATAAACTATTTATTTTATGATACAAATTAATCTCAATTTTGTGCTAGGACAACCTTTTCACTATAAGGGGTTAACCTTATAGCAGGACAACCTTATAATTCAACACAAGATTGATATTTTATCAATAAATCTAGATCTAATCTAAATTTAAAAATTAAATCATGCATAATTCTAGATATTATAGGCCAATTCCATCGGCCAACCTGGCTCTGATACCAATTGAAGGGAAAATATCCCGCCAAATCTGATAAAATCGGATGCCAGGTCAGAAAATCAGTTTTAAAATTTTATCTATTTATTTATAACAGGTATAAATAAATAACATAATGATGACCCAAAGATTGAGTTAAAGATTGATTTTGATGATCACAAAACCTTAAAGTATAATTACTAATGCTTGTGTTGCAAGAAGAAAGATAATTTATTTTGCAAGGAACATAGCAAGTTGGAAAAATACAAGAAGGCCTCAAAAGCTCTCAAGAAAAGTTAGAAGAAAGCTACAATTTATTGGTCCAAGTTTCAAGTTCAAAGGATTTAAGTTGGAGGAGCAAATTCAAAGAAAGATTCAAAAGAATAGTCCTCGAGTCGACTCCGGAAAGTTTAGAGTCGACTCTGGCACTCTAGAGTTTCAAGAAACAGTGCTCGAGTCGACTCCGATACTCTACGAGTCGACTCCGACTGAGAACAAACAAAAAAAACAGAAAATTGATTTTCAGCGCTACAGTGATCTCGAGTCGACTCCAACTTCAGTGCTACAGTGCGGAGCCGACTCCCAGCTACAGTGCCGACAGACTACTATTCACAAGTGACTCCTGTTTCAGCCGAGTCGACTCCTACTTCAGCCGAGTCGACTCCAGCACGCTGGGAGGCATAACGGCTAGTTTTTTCTTGGTTCCAACGGCTCTATTTTTGTCTCTAACCGCTAGATTTTTGTTGGCACTCCCTCTAAAGCTATAAAATCAAGAGGAGAGCTAGGGGAGAAGGTATGGAAGTGGGAGAGAACATTTAGGGAAGAGATTTCAAAGAGTTTACAAGGAAAATCTCCCATAAGCACAAAAGGGCCATTCAAAGTAAAATAGAGAGAAGAAGAGCATCCAAGTGAATCCCAAAGCTTCCTCTCCATCCGTGTGCTGCCTCGGTGATCCTCTACTTCGTGCAAAATCAGAAGAGGGTCAAGTAAAGAAGAAGCCGAGTTCCTCCATCTACAAATTTGTTAGAGGGCTTCATCTCTTTACTTTACTTATTTATATTTGCTATATTTGCTTATTTGAGAAGCTTGTATTTGATTTAAACTCTTGCTCTAATATCTTGTAACTTGATTCAATCAAGGGATTGAATCAAGGGGTTAAGGTTTGTTGGTGAGCCAAAGGAAAAACCAACTTTGTAAGGTTGTGGTTGGTGAGCCCTTGGGAAAACCAACTGGGTTGATTGTGAACCCGGAAAACAATCGTTGTAAGGTTGTGGTTGGTGAGCCTTTGGGAAAACCAACTGGGTTGGATTGTGAGCCCGTGAAAACAATCGGTTGGTTCTAGTCGGTGAGCCTGTGAAAACCGACCGAGTTCGTTGTGATCTCGCAAAACAACAAGTTGGGTTGTGAGCTTGTAAAACAACCGACTGTAATCTGAGGGATTATAGTGAAATTCCCAAGAGGTCTTGGGGAGTGGATGTAGGTGCTGGGGTGCACCGAACCACTATACATCTTTGTGTTTGTGATGCCTTATCTCTTGTATTTCATGCCTTACATTCATGCTTAATTGTGTAATATCTCTAGCTTTGTTTTCTATAGAGTTATAAGTGATTGTTTAGAATTTGCTTAGCTTCCACTCCATTCTTACCATACACATAGATTAAAATTGATCATACAACTAAAAGTTAATTTTAGATCAATTGCACCCTAAAGCCATAGTATAATTGCTCTAGCTTAATTTTTCACTGCTTTACTTGTAATTGCCTAGAGCTTAAGTAAATAACATCTTATTATTCCGCTGCATTCTATTCAAAGTAAAAATTAGGGAACATAATTTTTAGAAAACCCAATTCACCCCCCCTCTTGGGTTGTCACCTTGGGCAACACATAACTATATTATGTTTACCATACCTCGATCCCGCAGCGGAAGATGGTCGAGGTACTCTGGAACAGAATCTGGTACAGGGCCAAGTGCTGGATCAGATACTGGATCGGATGCTAGATCTGGTACTGGATCGGAAACTGGATCTGGAACTGGATCTGGTGCCGGATCTGGTACTAGTGGATCTGGTGCTATGCGAGGCCCGGATGTACGGACCCTCTACTTCACACGCACGCCAAGAAATGCAAGAAGGTAGGATGATGTCTGTATAGTGCAAAAACCCTTTTGCAAATAAACCCCTGGAAGAAAAGAATTTCAAAAATTCTTTCTCCCTGTTTTTTTTTTCTTTCTTTTCCTCTTTCTTCCCGTTTCCTTTTTCTCTCTTTTACAGGCTACTCAAAAGATTATGAATCTCCCCTCTCCCCAAATAAAATTTCTAGCTATGAATGAAGAGAAAACGCCAAAAAGGAAGAGTGAACGCCAAACGTTTCATGATTTTATTGAATTTTTTGAACCGTTTGATTTCAATTAAATCAGTACTATATTAAAGAGGTTTCAAAATCGAAGAGACACGTCTCTTCGGATCTTCAAATGGTAGCCAAAAAAGGGAAGATCAAGCGGCCTTCGAAGTGTTCGGAAGAAGAAGAAGTAACGCGGTCCACGGGAGAAGTATTTGCAGAAAAAATTGGTCCACTGGACCAAGGAAGAAACCAGAACCAACAAAAAAAAAACGTGTCATTCAATTAGAGGGGCAAACAAGTAAATTTCCAAATCAAATTTGACTTTTCTTAAATGGGTTAATTCAAATGGGCTGAATCAAATGGGCTTGGGTCCATTATTGCTTCTAAACCAAATTGAAGACCAATTTGAAAGATTTTGGATCCGAAAAAATTCCACATGAATCTGATTCATGTGAACTCCAATTAGTTCAATTTTCAGATCAATCCAAGTCACACTTGGACTAGAATAAATATGGAATAAATTCTAATAAAATCATCATTAAGTCCAATTACATT
Organism: Phoenix dactylifera; assembly: GCF_009389715.1. Classification (NCBI taxonomy): domain Eukaryota; kingdom Viridiplantae; phylum Streptophyta; class Magnoliopsida; order Arecales; family Arecaceae; genus Phoenix; species Phoenix dactylifera. The sequence goes on from NC_052407.1 coordinate 59,905, forward strand.
CATTTGAATCCAATTCAAAACCAAACTCAACAAATGAGTCCAAATCAATTTCAATTACATTAATTGAAACTTGATTAAGCCAGAATACAGACATAATTAAATACACATCTATGAAATTCAGTATGTACCTCATGTTCAGTGCTAGCTGAACATAGACAAAACCAAATCTCAAATGACCCACAATTTAATTCTCAATTAAATTGGATCAAGTCCTTCCTACTTAACTTGACTTATGTGCGTGACTCCGATAGGTTCGAACACTAAGCCGGTAGTACATGAACCACTTCATGCACTAATCGAGGTGACCATCTAGCAATGATACCCGATGTCCGGATAGGTCGAATATGCAAAGCAACATTCAAGAACCCATTTATATGGTTACCGCATAATTCATTCTTTTGACCAACGATGCTCAAGATGTCCCAAAGTGAACTGTCACACTTGGGTCCGGTCATCCATATTGTATTTCAATTAATTAAATTCAAGTGACCAATCACTTGGTTTACCCTGGCCAAGGTTTTACTAAATTGAAACACAGCGAAACATCAACTTCTATAATCTGGAGCGGTCAATCCCTTCTTGACTCATACACAGACTTCGCGAGTACTTAACTGCACCCAGCAACTTTTCAATATCTGAATTAGAAATTCAGATCGTTCAGTGCCAAAGTACAGTGAGTTGCTTGCAAGTCACCGTGATAGTCTCAGGTCTAAGGGATACTTATGCCCATATGCTTTGTGAGCTAACTCCTGACAGTGGAGTGCTCAACAGGTGAGTCACTGTTCAGCGACGATGTACTCCTACATCTCACCTATATGCCATACCAGTGTCTCTACACTCCTTGGTTAAGAGGACAACCAACTAAATGGCATACAACGACCTATACTTGACATAGCTATTGTCTAATTAATAGCTTGTCATTTGGTCGCGAACCAATTTAAGGACTAAATGATAAAACCTCCTTTATCCACTAAATTAGTCCTAAGGACTTCATCACAATACACAGGAGTTCCTATTTGAAGATGCAACACTTGTGATGAAAAGAATGCCAGAATAGATTTTATTATTCATTAAATAAAACATATACATTATTCTTACAATAAAAATTGGCTTTGGGATACAATTCCCAACATAAGCCTCGTTCAAAGATGGGCTCAAGCCCTTGAGAGTCTCTTTCAAGCTAACCTAAGAGGACTCCTGTGGGAAAGACTTACCTTAATAGGTGGTTTGAGGAGATGGATGGAAAAATTGAAACCATGATGTAGGATTAGAAGAGGAACCGGACATGAGTGCCAAAAGACCTAAAAATTGGACTTAATCTAACATTGGACACACCCAATGTTGGACCCAAACTCCCTAATTCAAGACTCCTAATCAACTTAGACTCTTCAATTGGCACATGACAAAGAGTCCAAATTAGCTAGGACTCTTTTACACGACTCATGGACTCAATGTGACTCGACTCATGGACTCGTTATAACTTGACTTATGTGTATGTAGCATTATGGTTGCTAGAACTCTTGAAACTCAATGTGTTGGAAATTGTGTCCTGAAAGACAATCGTCAGCCTGTTGATGATTGAATTGTACATGAATTAATGAAATTAATAAAAGTTATTTGGCAATATTTCATTATATATTTTGCATCTTCATGAGCTCAAGTAATGTAATGAAGTCCTTAGGACTCTATAAACGATAAAGGAGGATTTATCTACGAGTCCTTAAACTAGTTCGCGATCCAAAGATATGCTATCACTAGGACAATAGCATTATCAAGAATAGGTCGTTGTGTGCCATATACGTTGGTTATTCTCTTAACCAAGGAGTGTAGAGACACTGATATGTCACATAGGTGAAGTATAGGAATACACTTTAATGAACGTGATCAGTTTCGGAATGCTCTGCTGTCAAGAGATGTTTCGAGTGGATATGGATATAAGTATCCCTCAGATCTGAGATCACCACAGTGACTTGCAAGCAACTCACTGCACTTTGGTACCGGACTATCTGAATTTCTAATTCAGTGATGGAAGGCTACTGGGTGCAGTCAGGTACTTGCGAAGTCAGTGTGTGAGTTAAGATGGAATTGACCTCTCCTAGTGACAGGAGATAATGTACGTCCTTGTGTTTAATTTAGCAAAACCTTGGCTAGAATAATTCTTATGAGGAGTCACAGGATTTGTAAAGTTGAAACAAATTTTAGATGCACTGATTAAAGAGTTGACAGAACTCTGAAGTCATCCTAGGCATTTGGAGTCATAGGGATTAATTATACGGTAACCATAGTCCAAGGGTTCCAGAATATTGCTTTGCAATTATTCGATCTATCCGGACGTTGGATACCATTGCTAGATGGTCACTTTCGATTAGTATGTGCTACCGGCTTAGGTTCGAACCTATGGGGTCACACACATAGAAGTTTCTAGGTTGATCAAATGGCCGATCGATGATTAAGAATCATTTAGGAGTACATCGGTCAATTTGATTGATAAATTACCCTAAGCAAAAGTTGCAGTAAAATAATTATTAAATTATTGAAGGATTAATTAGCAATTAGATTGCTAATGAACTCAATTGATTGAATGATTGAGTTTAGGTTAAGCCAAATTGAATAAAATTCAATTTGGGCTACATCAGGGTTTGACCTAATTGGATTGGGTTTGATCCGCATTGATTAGGCTCGATCCAATTAATCGGACTTGACCCAATTGGATTGGGCTTGACCAGAGCCTATTAAAAGTTTTTATTTGATAAGAATTCTAAGTTCAAAAATTCAGAAATTAATAAGAAGAAGAATCCCTAAATTTTAGGACCCTAGCTTTCTTTCTTAGAGAAGAAAAACACCACATCCTTATCCCTAAAATTAGTGGTGCCTATCCTCTTTATTTTGGGTCAATTTTTGACGTGAGGAAAGAGAAGGTGTGGGGCTATTTTTTTGAAAAATATGGCACATAAATCTTCCTAAAAAGATAGGAATCAAATCCCTAATTTGTAGGGACTGCATGACGCATCAAGCAGGGTGGCGTGCGACCGAAGTTTGGGACACATGAACCCCCTGATTTTTAGGGATTCATGGCATAAAATTAAAAGAGGATTTGCTCACTTCTTAGCTTCCGGTTCACCAGAATTTTTTGAAAATTTTATCAGCCAAAGTCGTTGCCTAAAATAGGTGTGAGGCGTGGGGGGTCTTTTGGCTATAAAAAGACCCCCATGCCTAGGGTTTGAAAAAAATGGTCTTTAGAAAGGGTTCTAAATTCTAGAAAAATTTTGAGAGCCAGCTGCCCTCTCTCCTACTTCTTCTCCTTCATCTTCATCGTTCATCCTCTCGAAGAAGAATCAAAAGTTGAATGCTTCGAGGGAGAAAAGTTCAACCACTGCAGCACCTCTGCGCGAGCTAGCACTCTTGCAGTTGTGGATTTTTCTAGAGCTTCATGTAGACTATTCGTAGAGGCCGGATGCGTGTGCGGCTACACAAGTTGATCAAGGCATCATCAAAGTCCTCAAAGCAAAAAGGTATGAGATTTGATCTCATTAGAAATTAGGATTAGAAATTAACTAGGTTGCTGAAATTCCGCATGACTACATATTAGACATAGGATCATGCATACTTATTTAGGATAAATGTTTAAAGTTCTGGATCTATTTTTGTTGTAGAGATATGATCTCTAGCATGCATAAAAATTAAATAGTTTAATTCATGCTTCCGCTGTAGAATTTTTAAAAATATATGCATGCGACCACCAGGATCTCCAACAGTGGTATCAGAGTCATAGGTTCCAAGTAGTTTAAACATTTATGCTTAAAACAAGTTTTCTAATCCTAGTAGTCATATAATCCGATTGGAATGATCACCAGGACATCCAGTCATAGGAGATAGAAGGGTCCATAACCCTCTTTTTCCATTCAATGGGATCTCTTATGGCGTGTAGGGGTGCAACTGTGATCCAATCCTTGAAGATGAACCATAAAAAGAAGATTAAAAGTAGTTTTAATCTTCGTAATTAAATCTAAAATCATAGATATGTTTAAATTAGATCTAAAAGAGATTCATGATTGGTTTAATTGCTGTTTTTATATGGTAAATTAGATCTGAAAATCAAATGCATATGATGTATGTTGTTTATATTAAATTCATGTTAGTTTGTATATATGATGTATGAACATAAATCGAATAAGATTTAAACATGAATTAAATCTGAAATCAGCATGTTTAATTGACAAATTCAGATCTAAAAATAAGTTTTAAGAACTAAAAGTTTGTATATAATATGTGATTCAAGACTTATGCAATGATCTGAAATTTTTCATAAACCTACACTTAATTGAGAATTAAGTGATTTAGAATTGTGAATTGAAATCTAATTGACATTGCATAAATCTTGGGAATATTTGGGTTAGCTCAAATCAAGTTTTAGTGAATTGGGTTAGACCTAAGGTTAAAATTAAAGATGGACTAATTGGAGTAATTGATCAAATCTAACTAAGTAGTAATTAGATTAGGTCAAGGATACTCAATCAAATACAATAGTTGTACTTGATCAAGTCTATATCTTAGATTGGACCAAATGGAACTTGATTGAGGCTCAGTGGTTGAGCCCGAGTCATTAGGATGGTCAAAATCAAAATTGATTAACCAGTCGGTGTCTAAGGTAAGTTTGGCAGTTTTGACTAGTGATTTTTAATTGGGAGCTACTCCCACTGATTCGTCTTTGTCGAGTTAATGGCATATCTCTTCCACCGATCTCACTTACCTGGCTGACTTGGTCAATCATTTTTGATTAGATCACTTAATGATTCGAGTTGACCCATGCCTGTAAGGAAAATCAGTGTGATTGATTTAGATGCCTAAGAACCGGGTTGAATCTAGTTCCTTTTTAATCTGACTTGGTGAAGTCAGTGGAAGGATCAAAATTAACCGGTTCTTCTCTTCTCTTCTCTCTATTACATCAAATCCTCTAAAATTATTAGGTCCCTAAAATGAAATAGTTATAGAGATAACTAGCTCAAATCCTCCCATTAAGTTGAATGATAATGGGTTCAATGGTTCGATAATTATTGGAGGCGCCACACACCTAGTGCTTATCGGCCATTGGAATTATTATCCATAATATGATGATTCAATTGTGCTCTCTGATAGATAATCAGGTTAGCCGAGCCAACTCCGACCTGGCTATTTGTTAGTGAGTTACATTGAATTCTGTCATGTTAATGGTTGGACTTAACCAAGACTTTTAGTGGAGGCGCCACACGCCTGCTGAAGAGGTGCATGGGAAAAAATTAACACTAGAAATTGTTTAGATGAAACAATTGGTTAAGAACCTACCCATTGATGCACATGGGTTAGCCGAGCCACACTCGGGCCCATATGCGATCATGTGGATTCTAGTGCTCACTAAAGGATTAGGGTAGTTCTTCAAATTGAATGTAGAGGTTAACAATTTGTATAAAATAGTGGGAGAACCTTTAGACTAAAGTCTAAGTCTTTGGGTCTAATTAATTCATATACTAATAAAGTTTATGATTTTTCTTTATGTAGAAATGGCCACAAATTGTCGCTCCGATCCCAGTTAGATAGCGACAAGCTGATAGGACCCAACTTTAATAACTGGCATAGAAAGCTGAAGATTGTTTTAGAGCACAAACGGATTATGTACATTCTGACAGATCCGGCACCTGAGCAGCCTGCTCCAAATGCACGGAGAGCGATCCGAGACACTTACTTGAAGTGGCTCAATAACTGAACCACGGTTCGTTGTATTATGCTGGCTTCTATGAGTGACGAGTTCAGTCGCAGATTCGACAACACTCAACCAGAAGACATGCTTTGTCACGCCCCAAACCCATCACTCGGGTCGACCACGTGACACGGCCACATAATCCCTAAAGTAGAACCCTAGAGATCATGTAAGGCCTAGAAGGTACAATATTCACATAAACGCCAAAATTAATGATTAATGTAATTAAATCAAATCCAACCAAAATGTACTGATTAATTACATAATTTCAAATGTCCATAAGCAAAAGACAAATTAACTTCTATCTGTCTAGCAATCTGACTCCATATCCATCCACTTCTCGTCCCACCCGATGGACTCTACAAATCCAGTGCCTCTGAAAAAGAAGGTAAGTGTAGTATAAGCTTTTCCAGCCCAGTAAGAATCCCAACAACCACACACAGTAATAATAATAAAATAATCAAGCATCAAATAAATGTCATTTTATCTTTTCAAAAGCTCAACAAATAACAAATATATATAACTATTTCTTATACATAAATCCTTTTTCACATTATGTGATCCATTCACGTAATACTCTGATTCCCAAGTTTTCAGACTTTTCACTTCTGGCTTTGGACTAACCAAGTTCATATCCCAATCCAAGACTGCACAAATCTCACGCATAAGCTCGTGGTAGCTATCCCACGCGTAAGCCCGTGGAGGCTATCCTATGCATAAGCTCGTAGAGGCTATCCCACGTGTAAGCTCGTGGAGGCTATCCCACGCATCAGCTCGTGGCAGCTATCCTACGTATAAGCTCGTAGAGGCTATCTCATAAGAAGGTTAGTCCAACCCATTCTACATGTCTAGTTTTACATGTTTAATCAAATTTTAATCACATCACATATTTTTTTAAAATTTTCAAAAATATGTTAATTCTTCCCAATTTAATTATTTCAATATTTTCATAACAAAATGCACATCTCATATGTGTCATACAAGCTCATAAAATTAATATCAACATACTGATAAATTATAACCAACGATAAATTCCATACATGCATAAATAGAGGTGCTCAGTTGTAGGAATTCTTACAGAAATTTATGGACTGACTCAAATACGGATCCGGATCATAACCTACAAGCTGGGGTGCTGAGTCCCCTGATCAAAACCTCCTCGTACCGCTGACTCTTCCCCTACAACATCAATTACAAATCACGAACTAAATTATTTAATATTAAAATATTCTGAACCATAACTTACATATACTTTGGGGCCCATTACTAGGTCCCTAATCATCTCAACCCCTCCAAATTTAGGGGCAGTCGGGGAGGCCCGACTCCCCGCCTTGTACCACTGGCCTATGTCGTCGCCAGCCATGGCCGCCGCCATGCCGGCGACGATGGCCGGTCTCGGTGAAAAGACCAAAAGGAGGATGAATGAGAGAGAAGGGAAGAAGACCCTTCTCTCTTCACGGATGGGAGTACATCTCACCTTCTCCATTTCTTGGTCCAAGGGCAGCAGCCGCCACCTGCCCAACCCTCGGCCACCACCCACCCGAACCTCGGCCACCACTGGCCCAACCATCGCCAGCCGCCTCTGCTGCAGTCACCGGCGATGGTGGCCGGCCAAAGGAAAGAGAGAAGAGGAGATCCCTCTTCTTCTTCTTCCCCCCCAAGAACCGAAAGATTCCCCCTTTTTCCTCCCTTCCCCCTCCTCCATCATCAACAGAAGAACCACTGAGATGGTGGCTCGGCTCCCCTCCCACCCGACGGCAGCCACGGTGGCCCACGCCGCCGCCGTCGTCGTCGCCGGTGGCCAACCGACGGGGGAAAGAGGAGGAGAGGACGGGATCACGAGGAAGAAGGCCTCGGATCCGCCGTCCCCCATCTCCAACCAAACCTGCAATCCCTCACCAATCTCCATACAAACCCGATCAACCCCCAATGCCATAGATCCCGGCCAACCGGCGGCCGGCGGCGGCAAAATCCGGAGGAGAAAAGCCGAAACAGGGGTTCCCTGTTTCGGACTCTTCTCCGGCGATCTCATCGGCCAAACCCCAACCGGCGCAGCCCAAAATCTAGAATATGAAGCATAAGGAAGGGAGCCCCACTTACCTCGGTCCGACGGCGTGCTCCAGCGACCTTTCCGACGAGGAATCGGCGGAGAAATTATGAACAACTTGGATTAAAAAAAAAAATCCTCTCTTGTGGAGGGTCTTCACCGAAGGAAAGAGGAAGGCTTCCCCACAGCCGGCCGGATCTCGGAACCCTCTCCGGCGCTCGGTCCTCTCCGGCGATCAACCCCCCCCCCCCCCCCCGAACGCTACCGCCGCCCCTTCACCCCTCTTCTTCCACGATCGTGCCTAGGGCACGATCGTAATAAGGGGAATGGGCCCGGTCTTTTTGGGCCGGCCCGTCCACCCTTTCCTTTTTTTTTTCTGGGTATTACATGCTTCAAATGTTGAACAAATCTTCTGAAGTTTTCGATGATGTTGAAAGGCACAAGACTAGTTGTGCCATTTTCAGCGCCCGAATGAAGGATGGGACTTTAGTTACTGATCACGTACTGTATATGATCGAGTTGATTGAGCACCTGAACACACTCGAATTTTTCCTGCACAATCAACTGGGAAAGGATGCGATTCTGAATTCCCTCCCAAGATCTTACCGGCCATTCCTTACTCATTATATAATGACAAAGCCTGCAGTTAATTACCACGGATTGCTGGGATTACTGCTGAGGATGATAGTGTTATTTTGATGATTAACACAACCATTGAGGGTATACCTAATTAAATATTACAAGGTAATATGATACATCATTACTAAGTTTGTCACTCTCGGTACATTAGTAGAATGAGATCAAGATATATTTTAATGATTAACAATGAGATAAAATTTGCGATAGAAAAGGGATAGTGAATTCAAAATTCCAATTTGGCAAAGTTTCAAGTGAAACGTACTCTTAAGTAGACAATAGTAATTTTCATTGTTTAGAGTATGTAGCACCACCATGACATATATTCGAAATTGTTTGAAGGTTATTTCATTGATTATATGGATGAATCTAACCTTAAGTTGCAGCAAAGTGTGGATTGAGTCGACCCCAAGATTGGTAGAGTCGACCCCGGCACATCAAGGAAACATCTGGCACTGGCACGGATGAACAGTACTTGGGTCGACCTAAGTGAAAGTTGAGTCGACCCCATCTTCAAGCCTTAAGAAAACAAGTCTCTGAAATCCCTGAGAGGGTCGACCCAAATGGAACTTGAGTCGACCCAACCTTGAGTCGACCCCAATTGCTCATGAATCAACCCAAAGGCTATGTCATTCAAAAATCAGTTCTCTGAAATCTTTGAGAGGGTCGACCCAAGTGAAATTTAAGTCGACCCAACTGAACCTTGAGTCGTCCCAAAAAGTGTTGAGTCGACCCAAGTGAAGGAAGGCTGAAATACAAGGTTCTGTGTTTTCTGAGAGGGTCGACCCCAATGTTGCATGAGTCGACCCAAGTGAAAGTTGGGTCGACCCCAGTAAAAGTTGAGTCGACCCAAGCACGGGCAGAAACATAACGGCTAGTTCTGCAGAAGTATTTTTTGTCCTCCCAACAGTAAGTAACGGCTAGTTTTTGAAATCTGATCAATGGGGGGTGTCCAATGGGTGAGGAAAACTATTTAAAGGGACACTATTCATCAGAGAAAAAGATTCTTTTGCAAAATATCAAAGCTTACATAAGAAAGACAAATGCCCTAATCTTCTTCATCCAAGTGCTTCATTCAAAGAGTCAAAAGGAAGTGGTTGAGCATATTTCAAGAGATATTAAGAGCTCCATCCACCCTTGAAGAGTAAAGCATTCTTGATAAAGAAGAGAGAAGTTTCATCAAGCAATAACTATATTCTAAACTCTTCTTTGTAGCTTATAATTGTTATATTTGCTCATCTAGGAGCTTCAACTTTCTTCTTTCTTTTATTAATCATCTTGTAAAGGTTTGTTGGTGAGCCCGCAAAACCAACGGTGTAGGTTTATTGGTGAACCCGTAAAACCAATTGTGAAGGTTCGTTAGTGAGCTCGTAAAACCAACATAGATTTTTGGTGATCCCGGAAAACCAAAGTGTAAAGGTTTTTGGATTGTGAGCCCGGAAAACAATCCAACTGTAATCCGTGGGATTATAGTAAATTTTCAAGAGGTCACTTGGAGAGTGGACGTAGGTGCTTAGGAGAGCACCGAACCACTATATTTCTTGTGTGTTTGTATTGTGTATTAGTTTAATTTTACTCACTCATCAATTGACTAAAGTAAGATAGCAAAAATTTAGAAAAATCAATTCACCCCCCCCCCCTCTTGGCTTGTCACCTTGGGCAACAAGTGGTATCAGAGCGAGGTGCTCACATAGTATTCTGTTGATCTCACAATCAAGAGACAAAGATCATGACAACCCAAGTAGGATGTTCTATGAGTGAGGGTCAATCCACAAATAGACCTCCTCTATTTAATGGCACTAATTACACATACTGGAAAGCTAGGATGAGGATATTCATTCAAGCTCTAGACTATGAATTGTGGCATATTATAATTAGAGGACCTCACACACCCACAATTAGTATAGAGGGCACACTCATTCCCAAACCAGAAATGAATTGGAATGAGAGTGATAGAAGACTAGCACAACTAAATGCTAAAGCAATTAATGTGCTTTACTGTTCACTAGATGTAAGTGAATTCAATAGAATATCTACATGCATCTCCGCAAAAGAAATTTGGGATAAACTGGAGGTCACACATGAAGGAACTAATCAAGTTAAGGAGTCAAAAATAAACATATTAGTACATAAGTATGAGTTGTTTAAAATGGAATCCACTGAGTCCATAACTGAAATATTTACTCGTTTCACGGAAATCATAAATGGGCTAAAAAGTTTAGGAAAGTCTTATACTAACTCTAAATTGGTGCGAAAAATTCTCAGATCTCTACCAAGAGTTTGGAAGGCCAAGGTAATAGCAATTCAGGAAGCAAATGACCTCAATACACTGCAATTGGAGGAACTTCTTGGATCACTCATGACCCATGAGTTGACCATGAGGCAAAATTCAGAAGATGAGGTCAAGAGAAGAAAGACCATTGCATTAAAGACTACCACTCCATAACATGAAACTGAATCGGAAGAATCTGATGATGAGGAGGAATTTGATGAAGAAGGAATGGCTATGCTTGGAAGAAAATTCAGAAAATTTATGAGAGGAAAGAAGAAATTTCATAAAAAGAAGCCCTTCTTCAAAGGTAGCTCAAACAAAGAAAATGGTAAGGACAAAAAAAAGGAAAAGGAAACACCAATTTGTTATGAGTGTAACAAGCCCGGGCATTTCAAGATAGATTATCCGAAATTGAAGTGGATGGCAAGAAAGCTTAAGAAGAAGAACTTCATGGCTGAATGGAGTGAAAGTGAGGTGTCAAGTTCGGAAGAGGAAGATCAACAAGAGACGGCCCATATCTGTCATATGGCTAATGACGATGAGGTAGATTCTGAACTTGAATGTGATTTTACTATTGAAGAATTACATGATGCATTTTTAGAACTCATGGAAGAACACAAAAAACTAATCAATAAAAATAAAGTTCTAAAAGATGAAAATCAGTCTCTTATCAAAGATAAGCTGAAACTATCTAATAACTATAAAACATTAAGTAGGAGATTCACAAATGAAACCGAGAATCTAATTGCTGAAAATGTCAAGTTAAAAGAAGATGCTGAAAAATACAAATCCTTAGTAGACAAGTTTATACTTAGCTCAACCAAATTAAATATGATTCTTGATAGTCAAAAGGCCGTATATGATAAAGCTGGATTAGGATATAAAACAAATAGGAAACAAAAATACTTAAAGAACATATTTGTGAAAGCTAAAAATGAAAATATAACTTGTCATTGCTGCAATAAATTAGGACATAAAACATATGAATGTAACTATAGAAAGTCTAGCAACAACAAATTGAGTAATAATTATAAGCTTAAATTCAAGAAAGTTTGGGTTCCAAAAGGAACATCAAGTACTAACCCTAAAGGACCCAACATAGTTTGGGTACCTAAAGCTTATTCTTGATTTTGATTGCAGGGGTGTCTTGCAGCTAATAAGGTGGATAAACGATGGTATCTAGATAGCGGCTGTTCAAGACACATGACAGGTGACGTAGAATAATTTTTCACCTTGAAATCTAAGAAGGGTGGAGTAGTAACCTATGGAGACAATGGAAAAGGGTATATCATTGGAAAGGATAAAATTTTTATTACTCCATCTACCTTTATAGAAAATGTCTTATTAGTTAATGGTTTGAAACATAACCTACTTGGCATAAGTCAATTTTGTGATAAAGGTTTTAAAGTCACATTTGAAGCCTCAGTATGCATAATCACAAATCCTAAAGATAATAGCATTGTATTTATAGGACAAAGGCAAAGAAATATTTACATGGTAGATCTTCATGAATTAGGCAAGAAAAATGGATTATGTTTAATTACTAATGAAGAAAAGAAAAATGAAACAAGTTGGCTTTGGCATCGTAGACTACGACATGCGAGTATGGACTTAATATCAAAACTAGTCAAAAAGGAATTAATAAAAGATGTGCCAAAATTGACCTTTGAAAAGGACAAAATTTGTGGACCATTTTCATTAGGAAAGCAAACAAAATCATCCTTCAAATCAAAGAATATAGTATCGACCACTAGGCCCTTTGAACTCATACATATGGATCTACTTGGACCCACTAGAACCGCGAGTCTAGGAGGGAAGAAGTATGGACTAGTTATAGTAGATGATTTTTTACGGTATACATAGGTTTCATTTCTTGCACATAAGAATGAAGCATTTTCAGCATTCTTTAAATATTATAAAAATATCATAAATGAAAAGAAGCTCACCTTAATAGCAATTCGTAGTGATCATGGAACTAAATTTGAAAATCAATACTTTGAAGAATTTTGTAATGAAAATGGTATCTCACATCAATTTTCAGCACCTAGAACACCTCAACAAACTGGGGTTGTTGAAAGAAAAAATAGGACATTGGCAGAAATGGCACGCACAATGTTGTGCGAGTCAAATCTTCTAAAGTACTTTTGGGCTGAAGCTATAAGTACCGCTTGCCATATTCTAAATCGGGTTTTAATACGACCAATAACCAAGAAAACTTCTTATGAACTTTAGAAGAATAAGAAACCAACTGCTTAATATCTTAGAGTATTTGGATGTAGATATTTCATTTTAAACAATGGCGAGGAGGATCTAAGTAAATTTGATGCCAAGTCAGATGAAGGTATCTTCTTAGGATACTCTATATCTAGCAGGGCATACAGAGTATTCAATAAAAGAACTCTTGTAGTTGAAGAGTTAGTTAATATCATTTTTGATGAGTCTGATAGTGATTCTCCTAGGAGAGAAAATATTCTTGATGATGATGCAGGAATTATTGACTTTGAAAAATTGAATCTTGATGACGTGCCAAATCAAGATAAAGAAAATGATTGCATGCCACCACAATCTCAAGACTTGCCAAAGGAATGGAGGTATGCACATAGACACCCCAAAGACTTAATTATTGGTGATCCATCTCAAGGGGTAAGAACTCGATCTTCTCTTAGAAATTTAAATGATTATCTTGCTTTTGTTTCACAATTAGAACCTAAGACTTATGAAGAAGCTGAAAAAGACACCAATTAGATAAATGCTATGCAAGAAAAATTAAATCAATTCAAAAGAAGTAATGTATGGACATTAACTGAGAGACCAAAGCATAATCTGTAATTGGAACAAAATGGATCTTTAGAAATAAATTAGATGAAAATGGGGTAGTTATAAGAAATAAAGCTAGACTTGTGGCTAAGGGATACAATCAAGAAGAAGGAATAGATTTTGAGGAAATATTTGCTCCCGTGGCCAGATTAGAAGCTATTAGATTACTTCTAGCTTTTGCATGTTTCATGAATTTCAAATTGTATCAAATGGATGTGAAAAGTACTTTCTTAAATGGTTTTATAGAGGAAGAAGTATATATTGAGCAACCTTCTGGTTTTGAGAATCATGAATTGCCAAATCATGTGTTTAAATTACATAAGGCATTATATGGATTAAAACAAGCACCTAGGGCTTGGTATGATCGACTAAGCAAATTTCTACTAAATAATGATTTCAGTAGAGAAAATGTAGATAAAACACTTTTTCTCAAAAGGAAAGACAAAAATCTGCTAGTGGCACAAATATATGTAGATGACATAATCTTTGGTACCACAAATGATAATCTTTGCAAAGAGTTTGCTAATTTAATGCAAGGAGAATTCGAGATGAGTATGATGGGAGAACTAAATTTTTTTCTCGGATTACAAATCAAGCAAACTAAAGAAGGTATCCTCATTCATCAAACTAAGTACACAAAGGAAATATTAAAGAAGTTTGGGAATGAAAATCACAAGGGAATAGGGACCCCAATGAATCCCACTAGTAAGCTAAACAAAGATGAAAAAGAAAAAAGTATAGATATGAAGCTTTATAGAGGTTTAATTAGATCTTTGCTTTACCTTACTGCTAGTAGGCCAGACATAGTATTTAGTGTGGAAATATGTGCTAGATACCAATCAGATCCTAAGGAGTCACATCTAAGTGCTGTTAAAAGAATCCTTAGATATTTGAGAGGAACTACAAACATAGGATTATGGTACTCGAGAGACTCCTGTCTAAATTTGCTTGCATACTCTGATGCAGATTTTGCTGGATGCAAATTAGATAGGAAGAGCACTAGTGGAACATGTCAATTTTTAGGAAATAACTTAGTATCATGGTTTAGCAAAAAGCAGAATTCAGTAGCATTGTCAACGGCTGAAGCCGAATATATAGCTGCCGGCAGTTGTTGTGCTCAAGTACTATGGCTTAAGCAACAACTAGAGGACTATGAAGTTAAACTAGATAACATTCCTATAAAGTGTGATAATACTAGTGCCATCAATCTTACTAAAAACCCAGTTCAGCACTCTAAAGACAAACTGTTGCCCAGAGATGGTCACCCAAGAGGGGGGTGAATTGGGTGTTTTAAACTTTTTATCTAATTAAAAACAAAACACACAAGTGTATGCGCTAAAGTAAAGATAAAGCTATAAGCACAGTCAATCGCAAACACGAAAATTTATAGTGGTTCGGAGCTTCCACTGCTCCTACATCCACTCCCCAAATACCTTTGAAAATTTCACTATAATCCGCGATTACAGTCTGGTAGTTTTGCGAGTGCACTACCCAACTCGTTGTTTTACACCGGGCTAACAACGAACCCTACAATCCCCCAATTTAACCTAGGCTTGGGACACCTATCCCTTGTTCCAAGTCCCTTGACTGGAACAAGCACAATAAACGAGTGTTTCACAAAAATTTGAAAGCTCTTAAGAAGGCAAATATATCAATGAGAAATAACAAAACCCGGAAGAACCCTTTTTGCCGTTGGAAGCGTGGGTAATGGTGGTTCTTCCGATGTGGATCGTGTTGGATTGAATGTGAGCTTTGAATGCCGAGTGGGAGTGAGTAGTTGAGCACAAAATCAGATGGGAAAGCTTGAATGCACTTGATTTCTCCTCTTGAAAGCACTAACTCCCTTGAACCTCTTTCACTTTCTTCTCTCTTGAATGATCTTGTGTTAGGTTGGTGAGAAGTTGTTGGAAGACACTTAAAAGCTCCCTTTTATAGCCCAAAAAGCAATAGATCCGTTAGACACAAAAATATGAACGTTTGAAATTCAAACAAACCTGCAAAAGTGTGTCAGTCGTGTCCCAGGCGCTCCGGAGACGTCTCCGCTTGACCGCGAGACGTCTCGGCTGTATAAAATTTCTTTTGACGTTGTTTGGAGTCGACTCGGCGCTTTACGGGGACGTCTCTGAAGAAGAGCAGCTTGAATGCTTGTTTTTCTGTTTTTCTGAGAGAGTCGGCTCGGTACTTTACGGGGACGTCTCGGGATGTTTGCGCTTTTTGCATGGGGACGACTCCGCGACGTCGGAGACGACTCCGTAGCTTTATCACCGAAAAACAAGTCCTCTGGAATCCCCTGAGAGAGTCGACTCCGCGCTTTCTGGGGACGTCTCGGAAAGTTTGCTTTTTATGCGTGGGGACGACTCCGCGTCCTTCGGAGACGACTCGCGCGCATCCCTTGAGTTTGGTCTTTCTGCCGCCTCTGAGAGAGTCGACTCCGCAAAGTCGGGAGTCGACTCCGACCCTGCGAGACGCCTCGCCAGGTGCCGGGGACGTCTCCAGACGTGCCAATTCTTTCTGTTCGTGCCAGAGACGTCTCTGGGACAAACCGGAGACATCTCGGCTGTCCCTGATCTGTTTTCTTCATCTCAAAATTTCTTCAATAAATCCTTGAAAAATATGGGAACTTGCCTAGACATTTCTTAACAATATTCTTAATTAAACACCTGAAATCCTCAAATAAATTGTTAAGATTAAGGGAATTATACTCTAGTGTTTTGTATTCATCAAAATCCATTAGGGGGTCAACACAAACACATTGAAATAAGATATCATTTCATTAGAGATCATGTGCAAAATGGAAACATATGTATTGAGAATGTTTGTACTGAAAAACAATTAGCTGATATATTCACAAAACCTTTGAGTGAAGATAGATTCTATATGCTTAGGAGGGAATTAGGCATATGTGATCCTTTTGATTAAGGCGATATAAAAAGGAGCAAGTTGTCTCATGATACTCTCCTTCCATTTCAAAAAACCCATGAAACATTAGTCAAACTAGTCATCTATAGATTCCTTACTAATGTATCATTGTCCCAGTAAGAATTTGTAAGGATTGGAGGAAAGGAAGAATTTTTAAAAAGGAAAAGGTAGAGAAAGAAAAATTTCTTAACTAGAGTCGACCCAAGCCAGAATGGGGTCGACCCAACGTTGAGTCGACCCAAGAAAAATTTGGGGTCGACCCAACGACGGGACCCCACTTTTAAAAGGAGGACCCGTGAGCATTCTAGGGCACTGTTTCATCTTGTCCTCTTCCAAAAATCCTATTTTCCACTCTCAAATCTCTTCCAATCATCTCCAAACAGTAGAAGGAAGCTTTCCCAAGCCGTTAGATCAAGATCTTGAAGGAATGGGACCCAAGCGAGCCGTGGCTAAGCGATCCGGGAGGGTTTCACAGACAACCCGTGTTGATAGAAATGCTACAGAGTCTTCTACAGTGCCTCCACAAGGTGAGACACGTGTAGAGCCTCCTCCTCCTCCCTCCCCTTCAGACCAACTTGCAAAATTTGCAGGGAGACCGGTTACCACGGGAAGAAGGATCCACTCCGAGTTTTTGGATCAAGAAGGATTCCGGTTGGGTGATTGGATCCATAGGCAAGGATGGGAGTATCTTTGCTCCCTAGATGTGGTGATTTATCCAGGGTTGCTTCGTGAGTTCTATGCCTTCCTGAAAGTTGGAATGGGAGGGCTTGTATATGAAGTCCGAGGAGTAAGGGTTAGGGTTTCAGAAGAAAGTTTGAGAGAGTTGCTTCATCTCCCCTGCGAGGGTGCAACTCCAGAAAAGCCCGAAAACAAGTTGAGAGCTCTACAGTTGATTCTTGAGAATGATGATTTCGACTATTCCGAAAATGTAATAGCAAGCTCTCTTTCAGCTGAGATGAGGTTGTTGCACAACTTCACAGGTCGAATTTTGTTTCCGAAGAGCGGAAGATTTGATCTCATTTCTGAGTGAGACCTGGTCATCATAGAGCACATTATTCAGGGCATTCTCCTGAACCTCCCAGCTATGATGCTTAGGCAGATGAGGAAGGTCATATGTAATTCGAGAGTCTCCCTGCTTTATGGTATGATACTCACCCTGGTCTTCCGACAGCATGACATATCAGTAGAGGGAGAGATCTTCAGGCACCTTCTATACACTGACACTTACACTGCACGGTCCCTAATTCGTATGGGTTATGAGAAGGTGAACGGGCAGTGGGTGCGTACAGGAGCAGGGATACATGCACCGGAGGGTGATGCACCAGAGGTTGGAGACCCCATCCTTGAGGTTGAGGTACCTGAGGAGCATCCTACGGCACCTTCAGAGGCTGGCCCATCGTCATCTGTTCCCACGGGGTGCACAGATGAGTTTTGGAGTAGGATGACTGAGCTTATGTCAGCTCAGGCGAGGACTATCACTGATGGATTGACGAGCAGGTTGGATATCATGACTGCTGAGATTAGCGATCTCAGAGAGGAGGTTGGAGCATTACGGAGAGAGAGACAGGCTCATGGTCCATCTGTGCCCCGAGCAGCTGAGTCAGAGGTTTCGGCACAGAGTCATCCAGCTCAGCGAGGTCCACGCCAGACTCAGTCCCATCAGGCTCGACCTCCCCTCGCCACTTATGCTAGGAGGATGAGGACTAGATCACAGCCATTAGATACCCCCTAGGCTGATGTTAGCACTTTTGGTATTAGTGCCTAGGATTTATCTAGTTCTCATATGTATTTTGTGTTGATCATGTACTTTGTACTTTGATTGAAGAACATTGTATTTTTGTGTTAATGTACTACAATGTTTCATGTTTGATCAGTAAAATCTGAATGTTTATTATTTACTGTGTCTACTTATCTATTGCCATGCACCTATTTGATGATAACAAAAAGGGGGAGAAGCAAGGAAAGAAAATTAAGTTGTAATAAGTTGACAAACAAGGACAATATACACTTAAGGGGGAGCGATATGTATTAAAATCTAAACTTTTAATCAAATTTCAGAATTTGGCACATACCTCTCACACCTCGATACATAATCTGAAACTCTTGCTTTATCTCAAATTTTTGACGTTTCATCTTTAACCAAATATAAAAGAAAGGGGGAGTAAATCAAAAGTTCAAATTGGCAATATTTGGATGAAATAGGGGGAGACTTCACTCTCAAATATGAAAAGCTGAAATTCAGCAACTTGAGCCCTTCTAAAACTAATTTTAAGATACGAATCAATTTGCTCATACTCAATATTTTGTAATCATCAAAAAGGGGAAGATCGAGGATGATAGTGTTATTTTGATGATTAACACAACCATTGAGGGTATACCTAATTAAATATTATAAGGTAATATGATACATCATTACTAAGTTCGTCACTCTCGGTACATTAGTAGAATGAGATCAAGATGTATTTTAATGATTAACAATGAGATAAAATTTGCGATAGAAAAGGGATAGTGAATTCAAATTCCAATTCGGCAAAGTTTCAAGTGAAACGTACTCTTAAGTGGACAATAGTAATTTTTATTGTTTAGAGTATGTAGCACCACCATGACATATATTCGAAATTGTTTGAAGGTTATTTCATTGATTATATGGATGAATCTAACCTTAAGTTGCAGCAAAGTGTGGATTGAGTCGACCCCAAGATTGGTGGAGTCGACCCCGGCATATCAAGGAAACATCTGGCACACTTCTGCAAAAATGGCACGGATGAACAGTACTTGGGTCGACCCAAGTAAAAGTTGAGTCGACCCCATCTTCAAGCCTTAAGAAAATAAGTCTCTGGAATCCCTGAGAGGGTCGACCCAAATGGAACTTGAGTCGACCCAACCTTGAGTCGACCCAACCTTGAGTCGACCCCAATTGCTCATGAGTCGACCCAAAGGCTATATCATTCAAAAATCAGTTCTCTGGAATCTCTGAGAGGGTCGACCCAAGTGAAATTTGAGCCGACCCAACTGAACCTTGAGTCGACCCAAAAAGTGTTGAGTTGATCCAAGTGAAGGAAGGCTGAAATACAAGGTTCTGTGTTTCCTGAGAGGGTCGACCCTAATGTTGCATGAGTCGACCTAAGTGAAAGTTGGGTCGACCCCAGTAAAAGTTGAGTCGACCCAAGCACGGGCAGAAGCATAACGGCTAGTTCTGCAGAAGTACTTTTTGTCCTTCCAATAGTAAGTAACGGCTAGTTTTTAAAATCTGACCAATGGGGGGTGTCTAATGGGTGAGGAAAACTATTTAAAGAGACACTATTCATCAGAGAAAAAGATCCTTTTGCAAAATATCAAAGCTTACACAAGAAAGACAAGTGCCCTAATCTTCTTCATCCAAGTGCTTCATTCAAAGAGTCAAAAGAAAGTGGTTGAGCAGATTTCAAGAGATATTAAGAGCTCCATCCACCCTTGAAGAGTAAAGCATTTTTGACAAAGAAGAGAGAAGTTTCATCTGTTAGAAGTATGCCCTAGAAGCCAATTTGGCTGACGCATTATTTTATTCTGGGACATAAATTTGTACTTGACCTAATTATGAATTTATTAAGTTGGGCATTCTTTTCATTCATGTTCTTATGTGTCCATGAATCGTCCAAGGAATTAATAAGATGATGACGCATATTCTCAAGAGTTGAGAATTTGAGGCATGTGTCATTGGTGATTAATTCCTGAATTGCTCCTGATCGATGGATCATCACGAGGACGGTGATCGATCCGCTGAGATTAGTGCACGGATTGCTTTCTTTGATGGACGAGTCTTGAGTCCACAGTGTGGCGACACTGGAGCAATTGTGCAAGTGCTTGTTAGAGAACAAGGGTACTGAGCGTGACCATAGCAAGTAGTCACTTGGATGTCTATCCACTCGTCAGTGACATACTTGATGCTGCAGTTGTATGACTGGTCCTTTGACCTGCGATGCCTCGGCTATTCACAATGAGATTGCTGTAGTTTGACGAGCACATAAACATGGGCCCTATCCATTTGGGTCCTTGTGGTGCAGATTGGCTGCAGTAGGTTCATTGTAGGAGTAGGGATGCATCTAGATGGAATCTATCGACCTTGATAGATTAGGAGAGATCCTATGTGATTTATGAGACTGAGTTCGTAAATCCTTGGCCAAGGTAGTTTTTGGAAAAAGAGTTTTCCAATCTCGAACTAAAGTCAAATAAATTTTACATATGACAGATGATGAGGTTTGACGAGTTATCCATGACCTCCATCCTGTCGGGATCCATGATAGAGGGACTGTATCAGACACTAACTGCACCTAGAGGTTCATCTATTCCATTCTGCTGGGTTGCCACTACATGCTGCTAGGTGTCACTGGTGGATTGTGAGACTCAGAGGCATTCACTTGATGATCAGTGAATCCGAATGAGAAGAGTGGAAATTGTTCCAACCCATTGAAAGAAGTTTCAATGATATTGTGATAGGGATCACAATATATCTCACTACCAGACAGAATAGAACCTATGGGGTCACACACATTAGAGGTATTGACCGATCCGATGGTTGAATTATGCTTTGGAATCACAAATAATTTATAATTATCAATTTGATGGATAATTGTTTTAACTCACTAAGAGTTAGTGAGTAGAAGAAGGAATAATTGCAATTGGATTGCAATTTAATTAAATCAATTGGACTTAATTAAATGGCTTGATCTTATTTAATAAGAGTCCTACTTGCAGTAGGACTTCTAGAGTCCTAATTAGATTAGGACTTCAAATTAAATTAGAGTCCTACTTGGAGTAGGATTCCTAAAGTCCTAATTGGATTAGGACTAAAATTATATGAGTCCTAATTAGATTGGAATTCCTAAAGTCCTAATTAATTTTGATCTAATAAATTAAGATGACTCCTAATTGGATTAGGATTGAAGAGTTCAATTGAGTCATGATTCAATTGAGTCCTAATTAGATTAGGACTCCAAGAGTCATAATTGATTTAATCTTATGGATAAATATGAGGGGACTAAAGGGGCTGAAAGTGGAGCCCACGCACCTCATGAGATGAGGCTTGGGCGTGGGGCATGAGAGGATAAAAGGGAGGGGCATGCCCCTCCTCTTGGTTTTTACGTGAGAAGAAAAAAAAAAAAAAAAAATAAAGGAGATAGACGTGAGCTCCTAATTTGTAGGAGCTCACACCTAGGGTTCCAAAAGGGGAGCATGTAGCCCCCTCCTCTCATCCCATACAAGATACGGCGGACCCCGCAAGGGAATTAATGGCATACTTCATTCAGCCGTTTAGGAGCTCCACACACCTTAAAAGAAAGTATAAGGGGCGGACCCCACAAGGGAATAAAAGGCTATTTCCATTCAGCCGTGAGATCCTCTTAAAAACCCTTTTTTTTGAGCCGTGTGATAGCTTCCTCGCTCTTGGGTTTTGTCAGCCGTAAGGCCCCTCTCTCCCATAGGGTTTTCAGCCGCCAGCAACCAACAAAAAAAAAAAGAAAGAAGAAAGAGGGTGCAGCCCTTCCTCCGTTGCTGGTTTTTGGTTCCAAAACAAAGAAAAAAAAAGGCTGCAAAGGATTTTTGGCCTTCTTCTTTTTCATCCACCCTTCTTCTTCCTCCTCCCTAAGGGAATCAAGAGTTGATTCAAAGGAAGGATTTCAGCCATCAAAAGTTATCTCTGCAAGGGAGCTAGCACCCCGGGGAGATTCAAAGGCTTCGATTGGTCCTCTGCCTCGTGTGGATACCCGTAGAGGCCGGACGCTTGTGCGGCTTCAAACGAACCTTTCAACAAATACCATGATCATCAGATTGCGGTGAATATCTACCCGCACAAGGTGAAGATCTGATCTTCCTAATCTTATATAAAAGTTTTAATCCTAATCTATCTACGAACGTCAGTTTTAAAATACGTTCATGCGATGAGCGATGCGGATCTCGTGCATGCCCCTTCCGCTGCGTTCGTTCTGTTTATTTTGAGGCGTGCAAGGGATTCCAACATCATCAAGCAATAACTATATTCTAAACTCTTCTTTGTAGCTTATAATTATTATATTTGCTCATCTAGGAGCTTCAACTTTCTTCTTTCTTTTATTAATCACCTTGTAAAGGTTTGTTGGTGAGCCTGCAAAACCAACGGTGTAGGTTTACTGGTGAACCCGTAAAACCAATTGTGAAGGTTCGTTGGTGAGCCCGTAAAACCAACATAGGTTTTTGGTGATCCCGAAAAACCAAAGTGTAAAGGTTTTTGGATTGTGAGCCCGGAAAACAATCCAACTGTAAAAACTGGCTCAGCAAATTTCAAAATAGTTTTGAATTGTGAGAAATTAGGGTATATGCTAGACCATGGAATCCCTATGTTACCAATCCGTCCGATTACTGGTCAGCGTAAGACGCATGCTAAGTGGACGAACAATAACAATAAAGTTAGGTGCTGCATAATGGCATCCATGTCCAATGAATTACAATGCCAGCATGAGAACATGAAGACCGCCAGGGACATATTATATCACCTACAAGAGTTGTATGGTGAACAGAGTCACGCAGCATGTTTTGAAGTGTCCAAGAGGCTCTTCAAGGCCAAGATGCGTGATGGGCAGTCTGTCCATGATCATGGTTTGACCATAATAAAGAACTTAGAGGAGCTTGAGAAGCTCGGCATGACCATGCAAAAGGAATTGCAAACGGATTTGATCCCGCAATCCCTTCCAGCTTTATATGAATAGTTTATAGTAAACTACCATATGAACAAGATTGTATGCACTAAAATAGAATTGTTAAATAAATTGGTAACTACCTTAGGGATCTTGAAGAGTTCAAGGGGCATCGTTCTTGCTGTCGAGTTGGTTTCTACTTCCAATAGAGAGTCTACCTAGAAGAAGAAGAAGCCTGCGAAGAAGCAAAAGATCGAGAAAACGCCAAGCAAGGAAGTTCCAAGAAAAAGGCCAATTGCAAGAAAAAGTGTTTCCATTGGAAGAGGAACTGTCCTACATATATGGGAAGCATAAAGAACATGAAGGGTGACAGACCTCCAGAAGGTATGACAGATATGCTCAGGATACTTAGGGACTGTTACCTGTTGCTAGCAGAAATTTGATTTCTGTATCTTGTTTAGCACAGGAAGATTTTTATAAGACTGTTGTTCCATTTATTTGAGAAATAAATTGGTTCCACGTGGTTTTATGATTGACAGTCTCTATCACTTATATTTGGATGTATCTGTGAAATTATCTGAGCGTATAGTGAGTACCATAGTATCTAAAAGATCTAGAGATGAGATAAATCTAAAGTATTTGTGGCACCTCAGGCTTGGCCATATAGGAGAAGACAGAATAAACAAATTAGAGAAAATATGGGCTTTTAGGCTCATTGACTTTTGAGTCATATCCGATTTGTGAATCCTGCCTTAAAGGAAAGATGGCCAAATTATCCTTTGTAGGATACGGGAGAGGTCCACTGAAATACTTACCCTAGTACACACTGACGTGTGTGGCCCATTCAATGTGCAGGCTAAGGGTCATAATTTTTATTTCATTTACCGATGATTACTCACGGTATGGATATGTGTATGAGACACAAATCTGAAGCTTTTGAAAAGTTCAAAGAGTTCAGATATGAAATTTATAAAAAAAAAACAAACAGGAAAAACTCATTAAGGTTCTTCGATTGGATCGAGGAGGTGAACACCTTAATGGAGAGTTCTGTGATTATCTCAAGGAGAATGGTATAGTTTCATAATGGACCCCTCCTGGTACACCTCAGCTCAATGGGGTGTTAGAGAGGAGGAATCAGACCCTATTGGATATGGTCAGGTCCATGATGAGCTTCACTGATCAACCCTTGTTTCTTTAGGGAGATACCCTATTTTCAGCTATTTACATATTGAATAGTGTTCCCTCTAAGTCTGTTCCTACCACACTATATGAGATATGACATGGTAAGAAGCTGAGTCTTGGTTATTTCAAGATTTGGGGATGTCCGGCCCAAGTCAAATGACAACAGGTGGACAAGTTAGAGGACAGGACAATTAGTGCTCGTTTTATAGAATATCCTAAAGAGTTATTAGGATACAATTTTACGTCCCAAAGAATCACAAAGTGTTTGTAAGCCGACATGCTATCTTCATGGAAAATAGTTTATCCTTGATAGAGGCAGTGGGAGAAAAAATGAGCTCTAAGAGAAAGTCTCTGAAGAGCAATGAGCCATTGTGCCTATAGAACCTATTCATATTGAGCCAGTACATGTTGTACCTCCTCCACCTCGTAGATTTAGTAGGATCTTCCATCCTCCTGAAAGGTACTTAGGTATACTTACAGAGGATGTAGAGGAAGTGTTCCTCATGGAAGATAAGGATCAAGGTAAGGATCCCAATACCTACAAGAGGCGATGTTAGACATCGATTCCGAGCAATGGCTGGAAGCAATGAAGTCAGAGATGGACTCCATGCATTCCAACCAAGTCTGAACCTTAGTAGATCCACCAGAAGGTATAGTACCTATTGGATGTAAATGGATCTATAAGAGAAAATTAAGTTTGGATGGCTAGGTTAAGACCTATAAGGCAAGGCTAGTGGCGAAAGGTTATAGTCAGTACGAGGGCACTGATTATCAGGATACTTTTTCACCTGTAGCCATGCTGAAGTCCATTCGAATATTGCTTGTTATTGCAGCATAATATGATTATGAGATACTGTGATGGTGATCACAAGGTTTGCAAGCTGCAAAGGTCCATCCATGGACAAAAGTAAGTATCTCGGAGTTGGAACACTCGTTTCAACTATGTAATCAAATCGTTTGATTTCATCAAGAACGAGGAGGAACCATGTATTTATAAGAAAGTTAGTGGGAGGGCCATTGCATTCTTCGTATTGTACGTGGATGATATCCTTCAAATTGGGAATGATATTCCCATACTAACTTAGGTCAAGGTTTGGTTGTGTAAGGAATTCTCCATGATAGACCTTGGAAAAGCATCCTATATTTTGAGAATTAAGGTCTATAGAGATAGATCTAAGAGGATGCTTGTCCTATTATAGAATATATACATAGAGGGAGTGCTGAAGAGGTTCGGCATGAAAAATCTCTAAAAGGGAATTATTACCCCTTAGGCATGGGATACATCTCTCCAAGAAGATGTGCCCCAACATATCTAAAGAGATTCAGCAGATGAGCAAGATCCCTTATGCTTTAGCTATAGGGAGCCTCATATATGCCATGCTATGTACACGATCTGATATAGCACATGCTGTGAGTGTCACGAGCATATATCGGTCAAATCCAGGCAAGAAGCGCTAGATAGCTGTGAAGAGCAGTCTTAAGTACTTGAGAAGAACTAAGGACATGTTCTTGGTCTTTAGGAGAAGATCAGAGTTGAAGGTAGAAGAATGCACATATATTGATGATAGAAAGTCTACATCAGAATATGTGCAATAGTGGTTTAGTTAATTGGAAGAGTTCCAAACAACCGATCATTGTATATTCTACCTTAGAAGCTGAATGTTTAGCCGTATCTAAGGGTGCAGTGGAAACCTTCTGGTTTAATAAGTTCATTGCTGAGTTAGGTGTAATGTCATCAGATGCCATAACACTCTACTGCGATAACAAAGGCACCATAGCACTAGCTAAAGAGCCAAGGTCTCACCAGAAGCCGAAGCACATAGAGCGGCGGTTTAACCAAATAAGCGACTATCCAGAAAAGAAATAAGTAGAGGATCAGAGAGTAGACTCCACAAGAAATGTGGTGGACCCATTCACTAAGCAGATAAGTCAGCAGAAAACTGAAGCACATCTTGAGAAGATGGGGCTTAGGTTTATGGCTGATTGGCTTTAGTGCAAGTGGGAGATTGTTAGAAGTATGCCCTAGAAGCCAATTTGGCTGACGCATTATTTTATTCTGGGACATAAATTTGTACTTGACCTAATTATGAATTTATTAAGTTGGGCATTCTTTTCATTCATGTTCTTATGTGTCCATGAATCGTCCAAGGAATTAATAAGATGATGACGCATATTCTCAAGAGTTGAGAATTTGAGGCATGTGTCATTGGTGATTAATTCCTGAATTGCTCCTGATCGATGGATCATCACGAGGACGGTGATCGATCCGCTGAGATTAGTGCACGGATTGCTTTCTTTGATGGACGAGTCTTGAGTCCACAGTGTGGCGACACTGGAGCAATTGTGCAAGTGCTTGTTAGAGAACAAGGGTACTGAGCGTGACCATAGCAAGTAGTCACTTGGATGTCTATCCACTCGTCAGTGACATACTTGATGCTGCAGTTGTATGACTGGTCCTTTGACCTGCGATGCCTCGGCTATTCACAATGAGATTGCTGTAGTTTGACGAGCACATAAACATGGGCCCTATCCATTTGGGTCCTTGTGGTGCAGATTGGCTGCAGTAGGTTCATTGTAGGAGTAGGGATGCATCTAGATGGAATCTATCGACCTTGATAGATTAGGAGAGATCCTATGTGATTTATGAGACTGAGTTCGTAAATCCTTGGCCAAGGTAGTTTTTGGAAAAAGAGTTTTCCAATCTCGAACTAAAGTCAAATAAATTTTACATATGACAGATGATGAGGTTTGACGAGTTATCCATGACCTCCATCCTGTCGGGATCCATGATAGAGGGACTGTATCAGACACTAACTGCACCTAGAGGTTCATCTATTCCATTCTGCTGGGTTGCCACTACATGCTGCTAGGTGTCACTGGTGGATTGTGAGACTCAGAGGCATTCACTTGATGATCAGTGAATCCGAATGAGAAGAGTGGAAATTGTTCCAACCCATTGAAAGAAGTTTCAATGATATTGTGATAGGGATCACAATATATCTCACTACCAGACAGAATAGAACCTATGGGGTCACACACATTAGAGGTATTGACCGATCCGATGGTTGAATTATGCTTTGGAATCACAAATAATTTATAATTATCAATTTGATGGATAATTGTTTTAACTCACTAAGAGTTAGTAAGTAGAAGAAGGAATAATTGCAATTGGATTGCAATTTAATTAAATCAATTGGACTTAATTAAATGGCTTGATCTTATTTAATAAGAGTCCTACTTGCAGTAGGACTTCTAGAGTCCTAATTAGATTAGGACTTCAAATTAAATTAGAGTCCTACTTGGAGTAGGATTCCTAAAGTCCTAATTGGATTAGGACTAAAATTATATGAGTCCTAATTAGATTGGGATTCCTAAAGTCCTAATTAATTTTGATCTAATAAATTAAGATGACTCCTAATTGGATTAGGATTGAAGAGTTCAATTGAGTCATGATTCAATTGAGTCCTAATTAGATTAGGACTCCAAGAGTCATAATTGATTTAATCTTATGGATAAATATGAGGGGACTAAAGGGGCTGAAAGTGGAGCCTACGCACCTCATGAGATGAGGCTTGGGCGTGGGGCATGAGAGGATAAAAGGGAGGGGCATGCCCCTCCTCTTGGTTTTTACATGAGAAGAAAAAAAAAAAAAAAGAAAAAAAGGAGATAGACGTGAGCTCCTAATTTGTAGGAGCTCACAGGTTCCAAAAGGGGAGCATGTAGCCCCCTCCTCTCATCCCATACAAGATACGGCGGACCCCGCAAGGGAATTAATGGCATACTTCATTCAGCCGTTTAGGAGCTCCACACGCCTTAAAAGAAAGAATAAGGGGCGGACCCCACAAGGGAATAAAAGGCTATTTCCATTCAGCCGTGAGATCCTCTTAAAAACCCTTTTTTTTGAGCCGTGTGATAGCTTCCTCGCTCTTGGGTTTTGTCAGCCGTAAGGCCCCTCTCTCCCATAGGGTTTTCAGCCGCCAGCAACCAACAAAAAAAAAAAGAAAGAAGAAAGAGGGTGCAGCCCTTCCTCCGTTGCTGGTTTTTGGTTCCAAAACAAAGAAAAGAAAAGGCTGCAAAGGATTTTTGGCCTTCTTCTTTTTCATCCACCCTTCTTCTTCCTCCTCCCTAAGGAAATCAAGAGTTGATTCAAAGGAAGGATTTCAGCCATCAAAAGTTATCTCTGCAAGGGAGCTAGCACCCCGGAGAGATTCAAAGGCTTCGATTGGTCCTCTGCCTCGTGTGGATACCCGTAGAGGCCGGACACTTGTGCGGTTTCAAACGAACCTTTCAATAAATACCATGATCATCAGATTGCGGTGAATATCTACCCGCACAAGGTGAAGATCTGATCTTCCTAATCTTATATAAAAGTTTTAATCCTAATCTATCTACGAACGTCAGTTTTAAAATACGTTCATGCGATGAGCGATGCGGATCTCGTGCATGCCCCTTCCGCTGCATTCGTTCTGTTTATTTTGAGGCGTGCAAGGGATTCCAACATCATCAAGCAATAACTATATTCTAAACTCTTCTTTGTAGCTTATAATTATTATATTTGCTCATCTAGGAGCTTCAACTTTCTTCTTTCTTTTATTAATCACCTTGTAAAGGTTTGTTGGTGAGCCTGCAAAACCAACGGTGTAGGTTTATTGGTGAACCCGTAAAACCAATTGTGAAGGTTCGTTGGTGAGCCCGTAAAACCAACATAGGTTTTTGGTGATCCCGGAAAACCAAAGTGTAAAGGTTTTTGGATTGTGAGCCCGGAAAACAATCCAACTGTAATCCGTGGGATTATAGTGAATTTCCAAGGGGTCGCTTGGGGAGTGGACGTAGGTGCTTAGGAAAGCACCGAACCACTATACTTCTTGTGTGTTTGTATTGTGTATTAGTTTAATTTTACTCACTCATCAATTGACTAAAGTAAGATAGCAAAAATTTAGAAAAACCAATTCACCCCCTCCCTCTTGGCTTGTCACCTTGGGCAACAACTGCAGACCTTTGAGAAGGACCATCAGCTCCAAAAGAAGTCGGTGCATGTGGTGGGAGGATCATCGGGAGGGTGTCGTCCCTTTAAGAAAGGAAAGAAGAACAAGAAAAATAAGAACAATAAAGTGCTACGTGCTAAGACATCTAAGTAGAGTTAGACCAAGAAGAAAGCTGACCAGAGTCAGGCAGAATGATTCTATTGCAAGAAGCAGGGGCACTGGAAGAGGAACTGTCCTCAGTACATTGCCTCACTTGATCCGAACAGACCTAGCAAGAGAAAAGTACAAACAGTTGCAAATCAAGGTATTTATATGATAACACCTTATAATTTTTCTATTTGTGATAATTCAACCTAGGTATTGGATACTGAAAGTCCGTTTAACATTTGCAATTCGTTGCAGAAACTTCAGATCAGTGATAGATTTGAAAATAGCGAAAAATTTCTGAACATTGGAGATGGAAGATCAATTCTAGTTCTAGCTTTAGGAACTCTCAAATTAGTTTTCAATTCTCATATAATTGTCATGAGTGATTGTCACTTTTATCCGACGTTGTTATTGAATGTTGTTTCTGTAGACCTTTTGGTCAAGAATGGTTTTGAAATTTCAATAAAGAAGAATTATTGTGATATCATTATGAATGGTGTTACTATAATGAATGAACAATTGAGTAATGACATTTACATATTATCGCAATCTGTTAATATAATGTACACGTCAAGTAAGCACCCTAGAATAGATAGTGTCCTGATGTCTACCTTTGGCATTATAGGCTAGATCACATTAACAAGAAAAGGATAAACAGGTGAACTCAAGAGGGTATCCTCAATGTTGATGATTGTGAATCATTGACCACCTGCGCATCCTCTCTTCTTGGAAAGATGACCAAGTCACTTTTTACTGAAAAAAGTGAACGAGCCAATGATATATTGAGCCTTGTACATTCAGATGTATGTCGGCCAATGAGCACAAAAGCCAGAGGTGAATATTTTTATTTCATTACATTTACAAACGACCTATCGAGGTATGGGTATGTCTACTCCCTAATGAAGTAGAGAAATAAACTGGAAAGAGTATTAAAACTCTTCGATCAGGCCGAGGAGATGAATACCTCACCAGTGAGTTTATGACATATCTAGGAGAGAATGGGATCCTCTCTCAGTGGACTCCTCCTGGTACACCTCAATATAATGAAGTGTCAGAAAGAAGAAATCGAACCTTGTTAGACATGGTTCGATCCATGATGGGGTATGTTAGTCTGCCAATATCTTTCTAGGGATATGCGCTCGAAACAGCTTTATATATTCTTAATAAAGTTTCGAATAAGTCTGTGACTAAAACACCACATGAGATGTGGACAGGGTGTAAACCGGTGCTCACTCACCTTAGGGTTTGGGGGTGTCCGGCCTACGTCAAATGTTTGAAAGCAAACAAACTCGAAGCTAGGTCTGATAGATATTTTTTTATCGACTACCCAAAAGAAACTAAGGGTTATTATTTCTACCTTGTAGAAAAACAAAAGTTGTTCGTTAGCAATAAAGCTGTCTTCTTGGAGAAGAAATTCCTTATAGAAGGAATTGATTGCTCTAATGTTGAACTTGCAGAAATTCAACATATAGAAGAACCGACACTACCTACTGAACCATTAGAACTTGATTTGATTAAATCAAACCCAAAACCCATTATAGAAATATCCTTAAGGCGATCTGGTAGAGTACCACGTTAGCTTGATCTACGGTTTCCTAGTCCGAAACGGGGATCCTGTTGAGCTTGATGAAAATGACGAGGATCCGATCACCTATATGGATGCAATGCAGAGGAACGACTCTGATAAATGGCTGGAAGCCATGCATTCCGAAATAGAATCCATGGAGGTCAATAATGTATGAACATTGGTTGACCCATCCGAAGGAATAAAATCCATAGGGTATAAATGGATTTTCAAAAGAAAAAGGGGTGCAGACGGAAAGGTGGAGACCTACAAAGCCCGTCTGTTTGCACAGGGATATCGTCAACGTTATGGTATTGACTATGATGAAACGTTTTCTTCCATGGCAATGCTCAAATCCATTCAGACTATGGTTGCGATAGTAGCACATTTTGATTATGAAATCTGGCAGATGGATGTAAAAACTGTTAGGATCCCTCATATGCCATGAAAATTTTGAAATAATTTTCAGATTGCAGCGGAAAAATATATGCGGAATCCATTCATCGCATGAACGTGTTTTAAAACCTTTCGTTTGTAGATAGATTAGAATTAAATTATTTTAAACCATTTTAAAATCATTAAGAAGATCATATCTTCACCTTGTGCGGATAGATGGTCTCCGCAAATCTGATTTACGTGGTATTTGATCAAGGCTCAGTGGAAGCCGCACACGCGTCCGGCCTCTACGGGTATCCACACGAAGTAATGAGTCGATCGAAGCCTTTGGATCTCCCCGGGGTGCTAGCTCCCTTGCAGAGAAGGCCATGGATGGCTGATATTCTGCCTTTCAATCAACTCTTGAATGCCTAAGGGAGGAGGAAGAAGAATGATGGATCAAAGGAACAAGAACAAAGCCCTGCAGCCTTTTTCTTTTTCTTCCTTTTGGAACCAAGATGAAGAAGGAAGAGGGCGTCTTAGGTTTTCTTTTTCTTCTCTTGATTGTGGCTCAAAGGAGGAAGATGGAGGAGGGTGCTCACGGCTGGAATGAGGAGAAAAACATGAATAGTGGCCGAAATCCCATGCTCCTTTTGAAGTATTAAGGGATAAAGATGAGTTCCTATTTTTTAGGAACTCATTCTTATCCCTTTAGATGGCAACCAAGGAGGGGCGTAGCCCCCTCTTTTTCTTCTCACGCAAGTCCCAAAGGGAGGGGCGTGGGCCCCTCCCTCAAGTCCAATTAAATCTGCCATTTAATCAAATTAAGGGGTGATTTAATTTGGGTCTATTGCATGAGTCTAATCCTATTCAAAATAGGATTTGTTTGCACCCATTTCAATTTCCTCCTTATCCTAATCTAATTAGGATTTAATTGAACCATGACTCTATTGAACTCTTCAATCCTAATCCAATTAGGAGTCATTTAATTAATTAGATTAAAATTAAAATTAATTAAGACTTAAGAAAATCCTAATCTAATCAGGACTTGTTCAAATTTCAGCCCTAAGACAATTAGGACTTTAGAAATCCTATTCCAAGTAGGACTCTAATTTAATTTGAAATTCTAATCCAATTAGAACTTCATGAATCCCACTCCAAGTAGGACACATGATCAAGTCCAATTAATTAAATCCAATTAATTAAATTAAATTGCAATCCGATTGCAATTATTCCTTCTTCCAACCACTAACTCTTAGCGGATTATCCATTTATCAATCTAATTGATTATTTGTGATTCCTAATCACATTCAACCATCGGATCGGTCAATACCTCTAATGTGTGTGACCTCATAGGTTCTATTCTGACTGGTAGTGAGATATATTGCGATCTCTATCACAATATCATTGAAAACTCCTTTCAATGGGTTGAAACAATTTCAACTCAACTCACCAAGGATTATCGACCATCAAGATGATCCCTGTGAGTCTCACCATCCACCAGTGACACCTAGCAGTATGTAGTGGCCACCCAGCAGAATAGAATGATGAACCTCTAGGTGCAGTTATCGTATGATATAGTCCTTCTATCGTGGATCCCTACAGACCGGAGGTCATGGATAACTCGTCAAATTCCGTCGTCTGTCATATGTCTAGATTTATTCGACTTGAGTTCGAGAGTAGAAAACTCTTTTTTCACTTTATATTACTGCCCTGGCTAAGGTCTTAGAACTCAGTCTAATAAATCACATAGGATCACTCCTTTTCTATCAAGGTCGATAGATTCCATGTAAGTGTATACCCTACTCCTACAGTGAACCTACTGCAGCCAATCTACACAACAAGAACCTATATGACTAGAGACCATGTATATGTGCAGTCATACTACAATAACCTCACTGTGAATAGCTGAAGCACCGCAGGTCAAAGGACCAGTCACACTACTGCAACATCAAGCAAGTCAACCATCTGACGGTTTCGTTCACTTTTAAGCATGAAAGTACCTCCACAAGAAGCATCAACCATCTGACGGTTTCATTCATACAACCCGTCATAAAAACATTGCACTAATTGCCATTTGGGTATTTGGTGATGCGGGCATTTTCGGAGTAAGTCTCTAAATTTCTTCCAAGTTTCATGAAATTCTTCTCCGTCAGATTGGGAGAAGCTCGTGATAGCACGCCTAAATTGGTTCGTTCTTCCTATGAAAAAATATTTTTTCAAAAATTCATGTTGCATTTGTGCCCATGAAAGAATGGAATTGGCTTCCAATGAATGGAGCCACTGCTTAGCTCTATCCTTAAAGAAAAAAGGAAACAGCCTAAGTTTCAGAGCATCATCAGTGAAGTTCTGAATTTTGACAGTAGTGCAGATCTCAAGAAACTCATCTAAATGTTTGTATGGGTCTTCATTGTTAAGTCCATAAAAAGAGGGAAGCATTTGGATGACACTAGACTTAATCTCAAACTGTACAGCAGCGGTGGTATCAGGTAGTCGAATACAAGATGGAGAGGTATAAATGGAAGGAGTAAAGTACTCCTTTAGCAGTTTGGGTTGTTCTTCAGCCATCTCGACAGGTAGTATAGATCCTATGGTTCTATAGGTGCAGATTTTGGCTCGAAGGGCCCTAATAGAATGCTCTATTTCAGAATGAAAAGGTACTTATTCAGAAGATCTGGAACGACACCCTAGCATACACTAAAGCTTGTTGGATCAGTCAAGTACAGTCAAGCATGCACTAAAAGAAAAACAAATCAAATCCTTGTGTTTACCCTAAAATCACTAGACAGCTCCTAACTGGTTTGAAGAGGGCACCTAAGCCTCCAATCCGGTCTAATGAACTGAGTTGACCAGGTAAGCTCCCAGGTAAGTGGGGGGGTCATGATGCATTGTAAAGGTTCCACTTAAAAATCACTTGCCTCGAACAGATGAACTGTCTCCCTTGGGACAAAGCTTGCCTAGACATCAACTGAGCCACAGAGCGAAATTGGTGCAACTTTCGGTGATCTTCGTCCTATTGAGCTCGAATGTCCCTAGGGGCCAACGTCTAATTGATTTTAATTAAAATGATAGCTATGTGAAAATTGATTCACCTAATTTGGGCAAGAATCTGGTGATGAAATTCAGTTCTTATCTTGTTGGGGTGATTGCCCTTACTATGTGCGGATTAATTGGTGTATGTGTATCAGGCATACATTCACACTTTTACTGAAATTAAAATCAAACAATCACCACAATATTTCAAGCAAACTGGGAATCAATTTAAACAAGAAAGGTTTAGAGGTTACCAAAGGGAATTTCCCCAGCAAAAAATTTTTACTTTCAAAGCAAACCTCTACAGCATTCTTTTTCCAGTAGTTCCCTTTTGATCATCCCAAATTTTCTCTTCGATTCCTGATCAAATAAAAATCAAAATTAGTAAGAGAGAGAAAGGAGATAAGAAAATTAACAAAAATAGAAAATATTTTTATTTTATTTTGAATATATATATATATATATATATATATATTTTTAACAGTTTTTTTTAATAAAAGAAAAATAACTATGCTAGCAATCTCCGGCAACGGCGCCAAAAATTGATAGTCAATTTTAAAAACCACGCAATAGCACTATCTGGTAGGATAGTGATTACGGATATCGATCCACAAGGATTGGGGTACAGTTGCTTTTTTCTTAAAAAAATAAAAATATTTAAGAGGAAGAGTTTGTGAAGAAAATTAAACTAAGGAATTTAATAAAAAATGCAATTAAAATGATATCAGTTTGAGGGAACTTAGGGCAAGAAATTCACCACTAACATCAGAACAAGGATTATTTGTATTTTAACTTATTCTTGGATTAAGATGCAAATTGGCTACAAGCCTAATAAGCATCTGAATAAAATTTCACAAAAGTAATTTAGGCATAATTCATCTTTAGTTAGAATGAAATATCTACCCTAATCTAAGGTGGTAGCACATCGCATCTTTCTTAAGCATGAACTATCTTATTTTTACTTCAATGATCATGAAGAATAGCTGTATAAACTTCACATTTAAAATCACAGAAATTAAACGTGAGATAAAAGAAGATATCCATTAAAAATCATAAGTTCATATAATCCCAAGAATAGAAATAAAAAAATACAAAATCCTTATCCTTTTGCTAGGGCTGCATCCAGCCCTAGTGAAAAGCTTAGGCTTCCATGCAGTGGTGGACGGCAGCAGCAGCACAGCAGCGGGCTCCCATTCCTTCCCTCATTATTTCTTCCTTTGGGAAATATTCCCAAAACACCCAAAGTCTTCTCCCTCCTTTTAAGGATGGATCGGAAGAGAAGAATGCCTTCTCTGTTTCCTGCCTTGGCCTTTTATAGGCTGCCATCTCCCCCTCTCTCCTCCTTTGTGGCTGATCCGAATGGGTGGGAGGATAAGGGTTGAGCTTAGCTGGAACTCTTCCATGGATAAGGGAGACTGATCCGTGATCCCTCGCTCAATTGGATGCTCTCGGAGATGAAGATGAGGTGCCTCTGTTCCGCTAAAGCAGGGGATATTATTTGGATAAGGATGAGAGATGAGTGAGCTGGATGCGTGGAAGAAGGTGAGAGAGTTTGATCCGAAGATCATGGGATCTAGCTTCGGAATGAACACCTAAACCTTATCCTATGGATGATAGGATCAATCCGGAATGAGAAGAAGCTCGGGAATGGCTGGATTCGGCTGTAACAGAGGGTTTAGAGCTGTGAACGGCTTGATACGGGATAAAGGCTGGCTATGGAAGTTTGAATCATGGAACATCCGGACGCTGGAGAATGGGAAGACGTTGGAA
Organism: Phoenix dactylifera; assembly: GCF_009389715.1. Classification (NCBI taxonomy): domain Eukaryota; kingdom Viridiplantae; phylum Streptophyta; class Magnoliopsida; order Arecales; family Arecaceae; genus Phoenix; species Phoenix dactylifera. Next base: position 96,033 of record NC_052407.1, read on the forward strand.
CTGCTAGGATACGAGTGAATCACGAACGAGATGTGAGCTAGATTCATGCGGATGGTGAATGTGAGAAGATGCTCTGTTTTGTTTCTGTGAAGAAGAACGGTTGGGATGCTGGGTTTATCCATGGGAGAATGGAGCTGGATCTTATGTGAACAGTGGAGTGATGCTGTTGAAGCTTGGAATAGCTTGCGGATGAGAGCTAGGGAGCTGAAATGCGATAGAGATGAAGTTGGGACCTGAGGTTGACCTGGGAGCGAAAGGAGTTGGTTCATTCCTTGGGAAGATAAGCTCAGAAAGGACGTGGAGGATGTCACGGAGAAACAGGGAATGCTTTTGTTCTAATCTAGATTCGGTTTGAGAAGGAATCAGAAGAGGAAATGAACTTGGGAGCGTAGGTCGATGGGAAGATGAATACGGTTGAAGCTGGGAAGATGGTTTCTGTTTTGAAGAAGAGATAAGGATGCAAGATGAGTTGTATAATCGGCTGGGAGCTTGTGAATAAGGATGTGGAGTTTGTTGGACTTGGAGCTGTGGATTTGAAGAAGATAAGGATGCTGGGATGATGACTCGTAGATGAATGTTGTGGAACAGGGGAAGACTAGCATGGAAGGCTTGTTCTTCAGATGGGAGGTCGGTCACGGTTGGTTGGGTTAATCCAATAGGCTGTGATGTGTGGGAGGAATTATGTGGAAGAAGGAGAGGATAAGAAAAATGTGAACGGGAAGATCATGCACGAGATGTAAAGTAGGGGGAATTAATTCGCGGATGATGGGATGACTGGACTGGCTGGTTTCAACTGGGATAAAGTCTAATAAATGTGATACGAGTTTGCAACGTGGGAAGTTTTGGGATAAAATATTAGAACATGAACGAAAAGTCGAGCTTAGTTGGATGTGAAAGAAACAATAGAGTTGGGATGAACGGCTGAATCGAAAATCCGAGAGGATTTGAATCGCAGGGTGCATGTGATTTAGGTTCAGCGATCATCCCAAGCGAGTTTGACTCGACCTGCACTACATTAGACTCAATCAGTAAATAAATAAGTAAAACTTGAATTACCTTTAATAATTTATTAAAATGCAATGATGAAGGTGACATATTTTTTTTAGTTAAATTCACAAAATATATGAATTAAAATAATGATAAGTGCTATGAATAAGATATTAATTTATGCATTATTTAGCACTTATCACATACTCACTAGGGATAGTGAGTAGATACCAGTCTGATCCAGGTATCAACCATTGGAAGGTTATAAAAAATATTCTTAAGTATTTAAGAAATACTAAGGACCAGTGGCTTATCTATGGAGATACTAACTTGAAATTAGTGGGATACACTGATTCCAGTTTTCAGTCAGATCAGGATGACAGCAAAAGTGTGTCGGGTTACATCTTGACCCTAAAAGGAGTTGTTGTCTGTTGGAAAAGTTCCAAACAACATACCGTGGCTGATTTCAGTATGTGAGGCAGAGTACATTGTTGCATCTGATGCCGCCAAGAAAGCTGTACGGATGCGAAAGTTCATCACCGAGCTAAGAGTGGCACCCTCCATTGATGGTCCAGTTCCACTATTCTGTGATAGCACTAAAGCCATTGCTCAAGCAAAGGAACCAAAAGCACATCAGCGAACCAAGCACATTCTGCGGCGATATCATTTTGTTCGAGAGATAGTAGAATGAGGTAATATAGATCTTCAAAAGATCGATGGAAAGAAAAATCTGGCCGACCTATTTACTAAAGTCCTCAGCACCAAAGAGTTCAATGATTACAAGTCAAAGAAGGGTATACGATACTGTACCGATTGGCTTTAGTCCAAGTTGGAGTTGTTGGAAATTGTGTCCTGAAAGACAATCGTCATCCCGGTTGATGATTAAATTGTATATGAATTAATGAAATTAATAAAAGTTATTTGGCAATGTTTCATTACATATTTTGCATCTTCATGAACTCAAGTAATGTAATGAAGTCCTTAGGACTCTATTATATGATAAAGGAGGATTTATCTACGAGTCAAATTAGTTCGCGACCAAACAATATGCTATCACTAGGACAATAGCATTATCAAGATTAGGTCGTTGTGTGCCATATACGTTGGTTATCCTCTTAACCAAAGAGTGTAGAGACACTGATATGTCACACCGGTGAAGTATAGGAGTACACTTCACTGAACATGACCAGTTTCGGATCGCTCTGTTGTCAAAAGATGTTCCGAGTGGATATGGATATAAGTATCCCTCAGACCTGAGATCACCACAATGACTTGCAAACAACTCATGTACTTTGGTATCGGACTATCTGAATTTCTAATTCAGTGATGGAAAGCTACTGGGTGCAATCAAGTACTTGTGAAGTCAGTGTATAAGTCAAGATGGAATTGACCCTTCCTGGTGATAAGAGATAATGTCCTTGTATTCAATTTAGCAAAACTTTGGCTAGAATAATTCTTGTGAGGAGTCACAAAATTTGTAAAGTTGAAACATATTTTAGATGCACTGATTAAAGAGTTGACAGAACTCTAAAGTCTTCCTAGGCATTTGGATCATAGGGATTAATTATACGATAACTATAGTCCAAGAGTTCCAGAATATTGCTTTACGATTATTCGGCCTATTTGGATGTCGGGTATCATTGCTAGATGGTCACTTCGATTAGTACAGAAAGTCATTCTTGTGCTGCCGGATTAGGTTCAAACCTACAGGGTCACACGCATAGAAGTTTATAGGTTGATCAAATAGCTGATCGACGATTAAGAATCGTCCAAGGGTACATCGATCAATTCGATTGACAAATTATTCCTAAACAAAAGTTGTAGTAAAATAAGTATTGAATTATTGAAGGATTAATTAGCAATTAGATTGCTAATGAACTCAATTGATTGAATGATTGAGCTTAGGTTAAGCCAAATTGAATAAAATTCAATTTGGGCTACATCAGGATTTGACCTAATTGAATTGGATTCGATCCGAATTGATTAGGCTCAACCCAATTAATCGGACTTGACCCGAGCCTATTAAAAGTCCTTATTTGATAAGGATTCTAAGTTTAAAAATTCAGAAATTGATAAGAAGAAGAATTTCTAAATTTTAGGACCCTAGCTTTCTTTCTTAGAGAAGAAAGATACTTCATCCTTATTCCTAAAATTAGTAGTGCCTATTCCTCTTTATTTTGGGCCAATTTTTGGCGCGAGAAAAGAGGAGGTGTGGGGCTATTTTTTAGAAAAATATGGCACCTAAATCTTCCTAAAAACATAGGAATCAAAATCCTAATTTGTAGGGACTACATGGCGCATCAAGCAGGGTGGCGTGTGACTGAAGTTTGGGGCACATGAACCCCCTAATTTTTAGGGATTCATGGCATAAAACTAAAAAAGGATTTGTTCAGCTCTTAGCTGCTGGTTCATCAAAATTTTTTGGAAATTTTATCAGCCAAATTTGTTGGCTAAAATAGTTGTCAGGTGTGGGGGGTCTTTTGGCTATAAAAAGACCCCCACGCCTAGGGTTTGAAAAAAATGATCTTTAGAAAGAGCTCTAAATTTGGGAGCCAGCTGCCCTCTCTCCTCCTTCTTCTCCTTCATCTCCATCCTTCATCCTCTTGAAGAAAAATCAAAAGTTGAGTGCTTCAAGGGAGAAAAGTTCAGCCATTGCAGCATCCCTGCGCGAGCTAGCACTCCTGCAGTTGTGGGTCTTCCTAGAGCTTCGCGTGGACTATCCGTAGAGGCCGGACGCGTGTACGGCTACACAAGGTGATCAAGGCATCATCAAAGATCTCAAAGTAAAAAGGTATGAGATCTAATCTCATTAGAAATTAGGACTAGAAATCAACTAGGTTGCTGAAATTCTACATGACTACATGTTAGACATAGAATCATGCATATTTGTTTAGGATAAATGTTTAAAGTCCTGGATCTATTTTTATTGTAGATATATGATCTCTAGCATGCATAGAAATTAAATAGTTTAATTCATACTTCTGCTGTAAAATTTTTAAAAATATATGCTTGCGACCACCAGGGTCTCCAACACAATGTGCTTCGGTGCTTACTGAAGAAGGGGACTAAATCTCCTTGCATGCTCCAGGCTTGGGTTCATGATCCTGCATCAATTTCTCTCTACTGAGAAGAACTCCACTTCGTCGAGTTAGGGCTAATTTGAAAATTTTGCTTTAGGTGAGATTTGTCATTTGGTGCGTGCATGGGTGCGGGCTGATGCGCGCCGGGAGAGCTCTAGTGGAATTGGGCCACCAACTGGATGGACATGTACGGTTGCGGGCCTAGTGCGCATAGGATGCATGTTCAGCGTGCATGGGATGCAAGTCCAGGAGGAGGCTGGGAGCTTGTGCTGCATGCAGCTGCGGCGTTTGGTTGCGGCCTTGTGCGCAGGCACTGGGCATGGCACTGTGCATGGATCTGCTGGTCGCTGCTTGTACTTCTCTTGGCTTCTATGAAACATCAGATTATCTTTCTCGAAATTCGATGACATCTCTTCTAAAATTTTAGAACCATCTTCTATAGCAATCGACATGAACATGTCCCTATCTTTATGGCTGATTTTGGTGGCGTAAGCAGGCTCTGAACATACTTTGATGCAGCGGATAGGATCTAAAATTGCCACCTTGAAATCAGATGGGATTATTAATAAAGTTTCAGAACCAACCTCGCCTTTCTTGCAACCTGAAAAGATCCTGCGAACTATGCAAATGAAAAAATCTGAACCTTCTAGTTCCATCGCGTCAGCTTCTTCTTTGTTGCCTTTCTCCTCTTTTTCGATCTCAGCGGGTTGAGGAGGAATTTCAAATGTCGCCATGATTTCATCTTCCTCGCAAACTAATGCGAATCACTGGTCTTTGGTGGGGCAAACATCAGCAAAATACCCTCGGCCACCGCACTAATTGCAATCGGATTGGATTCCTCTTTGCAGCATAGGTCTCTTTTCTTTCTCACTGGTCCTTGCTACTCCTCGCTCCATATTTGGACTTCTATTTGCAGAAGTTTCAAATCTCATAAAAGGAGAGCTACCTCGAGAAAAAAGAGTGTTCTTGTTGCTGCATTTTGGAGATCCTCGCCCAACTTAAGGGCAACACTGTCATCGATCTGCCTCCATAAAAAAAGCATCCATCTTTTGATTCAAGACAGTCATTTGATGGAGAACTTCACCCATCATCTCTATCTTATCTCGTTGTCCATCGATGTTGTAGGGACGGCTGCTTCAGGTGCTCAAAGTGATCAAGGATCTTTGCTCTGATACCACTTGACGCAGTCGGGGGTGGGTGATTGCTGAATTTTGGATAATGGTGGCTGATCTCTCTCTCTCTCTCTCTCTCTTTTTCAATGGTGGCTAGAGTTCTAGGGATGAAGAAAAGAAGAAGGTGGATGGCTAATTGGGTTCAATTGGGTGTGGATTGGTGGCCGAATTAGGGGATTGGGCTTGATTGATTGGGGGGCGGTGGCACTTGGTTAGGGTTGTTAATGAGCCGAGCCGAGCCCGAGCCTCCACGGGCTCCGCTCGGCTTGTTTCATAAAATCCTAGGCTCGGGCTCGATACCGAGCCCTGTATTGGGCTCGGGCTTGGGCTCGCTTGGCACAGTCTGGCTCGGGCTTGAGCTCGTAAAGCTCGTTTGCCCGAGCCCGAGAGCGAGCCCGAGCCCGCCCCACCCCATCCCCATCCGGCCATCCCCAAGCAGCTGAGCTCGGTTCATCATTGGATTGTTGGAGAGAAGAACGAAGCAAAGAAAGAAAGAAAGAAAGAAAAGAAGAAGAAGAGAAGAAAGAAAGAAAGAAAGAAAAAAGAAAAGAGAAAGGACTCACCGGTTTCGGCCGCTAGCACCGCCAGCATGGGGGTCGGCCATAGGCATGGCCGCAGGCACCACGGCTCGGTCGCGGGCTTCTCCTCCCCTCCTCTGTCGCAGTGTCGTCGATGGAGGAGGGCTTCTCCTCCCCTCCTTTGTCACAGTGTCACCGGTGGAGGAGGGCTTCTCCTCCCCTCCTCGTCGTCGCGTGCGGTGGCTGCCGACTTTGGCCGCGAGCACCGCCGGCATGGCCGCGGGCTCGGCTGCGATCGCCAGTGGAGGAGGGCTTCTCCTCTCCTCCTCTGTTGCAGTGTCGCCGGTGGAGGAGGGCTTCTCCTCCCCTCCTCTGTCGCAGTGTTGCCGGTGGAGGAGTCGGCAAAGAGAGGAAAAGAAAGGGAGAGAAATTGAAAACGGAGAAGAAAGAGGGGGAGGGGCCTCACTGGTTGTGGCGGGGTGCTGGAGCCTGGAAGGTTCTAGAGAAACCGAGAAAGGAGAAGAACCATAAAGGTGTGTAGCAGTGGAAGGAATTTAACGGGTTGGGTTGGGTTCAGGTTAACTGGTTGAGTCCGAACCCGATCCAATCCAATCTCATTTAAAGAATTAAATGGATTTGGATTAGCTCGGATTGGGTCTGATCTAAATCTAACTGGGTTTAATCAGATTGGGATTGAAATTGATTAAGCCAAATAAAATTTAATTGGGTGGAGTCCAAATTTAATTGGGACCCAATTAAATTGTTAATTGGACTGAGCCCTCATTTGGGCTCACGAGCTGCTCGCGCTCGAATTTAAACGGGCTTCATTTTGGGCTCAGGCTCGGGCTTGTTTGACTAATGAACTGAGCTCGAGCCGGGCTTTTACCTAGCCGAGCCCGAGCAACTCGGCCCGTTGACAACCCTACACTTGGTTGGAACCCAAATCTAATTGGGTTTGGGCGTGAGGCTTGGAAGCATGAAAAAGGTTTTCAAGTCCTAATGGGTTTAGGACTCTACATGGACGTGGGTAAAAGATAAGAATGGGGTGTTGGCATGAGAAGAGAATTAGGATAACTATGGAATAAATAAGAGAGTCTCACCCTCACTCAATCCAATGGTTGGCATGAAGAGTTGGATGGCGTCTCACCTATCCTTCTTCAGCCCTTCTTGGCGTCGCACCAAAGAAGAAAGGAATCTCTCCTCTTTCACGTGAGAACTCACACAATTTCTTCAAAACACTGTAATTTGAAATTTATTCTTCAACCTCCTCTATTTATAGAGTAAGAGGTTGGATGAACATGGATGCTTACAATTTGAAATTTAAAGGACTCCTTCTCTACAAGAACTCCTACTTAGGCTAGGACTCCTACTTAATATGGACTCTTTTAAATTTATTTCAAACAATTGACTTATTCAACCAAATTTAAACTATACTCCTAATAGGACTAGGACTCCTTATGGTGAATGGAAGAAAGTTCAAATCAACTAGGACTCTTCTCTAAATGCCACATGGAACAAATCAGCAAACTTCTAATCAATCAAGGACTCCTTAACGCTATGGACTTAATTAAATTTGGCATTGGAACAACTAAACCCAATGTGACTTGACCTAATCCTTACATGGACTCAATCTAACATTGGACACACCCAAGGTTGGACCCAAATTTCTTAATTTAAGACTCCTAATCAACTTGGATTCTTTAATTGACACATGACTAAGAGTCCAAATAAGCTAGGACTCTTTTACACGACTCATGGACTCAATGTGACTCGACTCATAGACTCATTGTAACTTGACTCATGCACACGTTGCATTATGGTTGCTAGAACTCTTGGAACCCAATATGCTTCGGTAATCACTCAAAGAGGGAACTCAACCTTCTCGCACGCCTCAGGCTTGGGCTCATGCTCCTACATCAGTCAGACAAAAAGATAAAGAATTTATTACATCGATGAGTTGACTCATGAAATACTCGAGCCGGCTCTAGTTTTACAAGAGTCAACCCTAGAAAGTAACGAGTCGACTCCAAAATGGCTACAGAGAAAAGACAGAGAGCTGAAAAGTTTATCTCCTTGGCAAGTTGACCCATGAAATTCATGAACCGACTCCAGTCAAACTAGAATCGGCCCTAAAAATAGTCAAGTTGATCCCAGAACGACCATAGTGGAAAGATAGAGAGCAGTAAAATTTAGTCCGTTGAAGAGTCGACCCCTAAAAGCAACGAGTTGACCCTAGACATTTTACGTGTCGACTCAGAACTGAGAGAGCCGATTCCGCAAATGCCACAGACGAAAGACAGGGTACAGTATAAGCAAGCTCGAGATGACTCATGAATATCATGAGTTGACTCCTAGATATTTCGAATTGACCCAGAACAATTAGTTTTTTTGTGAATTAGAGTAGTTGTTTTCATCTCACAATGGCTCTATTAACTGTCTAATGGCTAGAAAAGTGTTCCAGTCTTCTTCAAAGAATATAAATGCATGAGTACACTAAAGAAAAGGAGAGAGCTCAAAAACTATAAAGACAAAAGTCACTAGAGCTAGAAAAGAAAAGCAGAAAGAGAGAACTTCAAAGAAGATATCATTCAAGTGCTTTTATTACAAGCTGAAAGTTTACATCTTCTATATCAGAGAGTTGGTGAAGTGCCTTGAAGAGCAATCAAGTCAACCAACAAAGTATAACTCCATTTATTATTTTGTATTTATTATTTTGGAGCTATATTCATTATGCTTAAATTCTTTCTATTGTTTGTTGTAACAAGTTTCAAGGATTGAAAATTGGAAAAAAATGTCCTTCCAAATCTAAAATTGGATTGTGCAGTTTTTGTTGATTCTCTGAGAAAATCATCTAGATTGATTGTGGGCTTAGAAAATAACCAGTATAGATTTTGCTTGATTTTCTAAAAAATCAACTAGGTTGTTTGTGAACTTGAAAAATAATTGAATAGGTTTTTGTTGATTGATCTAGAAAAATCAACTGGATTTGGTTATGAATCCAAAAAATAACTGGGATGTAATCTAGTTTATAGATTATAATAAAATTCTCAAGAAGAAAGTCTTGAAGAATAGATGTAGCTGCAGGGTTGGCACCAAACAACTATAAATCTCTTATGTTTGTCTTGCTTAGTTTTTGATTTGATTTTCTGCATATTTACTTAGTGTTTATTTGCTAAAATCAATATTCATCTGTTAAGCATTTAAATGAGCTTACGAGTTGGATAGCCTCTACAGGTTTGCTTGTGGAATTTTGTTTAGCAATCTTGGACTAGGTCATGATCTTGGTTAGTCTAAAGCCAAAAAAATATTGCTATGAAATATGAAAATTAAGATAATGAGAAATGGATGAGGTGACATTTGAAACTGTTGTTGAATAATTGCTTAAATTTGATATATATATATATATATATATTATTTAGTAAGATAGATAATGATGGCTTACATACATGCTGTTTTAAATGAGCTTTCCGAATATTAATATGATATTCATTTTATTTGGTATTATTTTTATTATTATTATTTTATTATATTATTTATGGTGTAGCAGTTGGAGATTCTCATTAGACTAAAAAAGCTTATATCCTTCTTCATATTTCTTTTTTAGAGTCACAGAGTGCGTAGTTATGGATGGGTGGGACGTGGAGTACAAGCTGCAGAGCTACTAGTTAGTTGGTTAGTTAGTTAGTTATCTTTATTTTTTTGTTACCGATGAACATCTAAAATTTTATAATTGAGCTATTTGATTATTTAATGATAGTTGTTTTATTGGATTGAATTGATTGTAATCGTTGTTTTAAATTTTTGGCATCATATAGATATTGTTCATCTTAGGTCTTACATGATCTCTAGGGCTTCGCTTTAGAGATTATGTGGCCATGTTATGTGGTCGACCTAGGTGATGGGTTCAATAAGTGACACAAAAATAACAAATAACAAAATAAAATCTATAGCCTATTTGGCATCCACTTTTATTTCTTATTTTTTTAATAATAGAATTATAGAAATATTTAGGACTGTTGTTTTTATTTTTTATTTCTAAAAATTATTTCATTATTTCTAATAAAAAATAAAATTAAGAAAATATTTGTTTCTAATATTTTTAAAAATAAAAAGCTCTTATTTTTTATTGCCACCATTAATACTGCTTTCATCACCACCACTATTGTCTTCGTCACTACCACTGTTGGTGGTATCGCTATCACCTCCACTACCGCAATTGCTACCATCGTCACTGCCTTTACTACTTCGCCAGCGCATCTACCACCGTTGATAAATTGAGGAAGGTAGAGGGTATAGTTAAATAGCATGCAATTCATCAATCCTTTGACGCAATAAAGCATGCCGGATTTTCAACACCATGGTTGGGTCCCATAGATTAGTTTTACCACCGATGCATTTTAAGCGAGCGGAGGAATGATTGACACTAGCGAAGAAAATTTCAGTATCTTGGTTAGATACAGATACGGATTCGTAGAGCTCTCCTTCGCGGTTCCAGCTTTCCCCAAAATCCAAGAAAATTCCGGTCCGTCACCCGAAAGTCCATCCCGTCCCCTCGCACCCGGTGGGGTGAGAGTGGGGAACCTGGGGGATCTTTTCTCGGTAGATTTTGTCTTATCTTCTCATCTACCGGCACCGCTACAGCTTGGAAATCTACACCATGCGTCGCATGCTGATGACCTAATTTATGAACAGCCATGATGCAACAGGTGAGCACGGATAGAGTAGCGTAAATCAACAGATAATTAGTAAAAGAAAAGTTTGTATCCCTCCCTTCCTCCCATGTCAATCCAATTTTTATACAAGTGCTCATGGCACGTTTTCCAGTGATTGATAAGTTTTGGTAGGGTAGATAAGCCAATTCCAGTTTTCCACACCAATAAAAATTAATATAAAAATGTGCGTGGGCCCAAAATGTTGGAATTGATTGCTGCATTTTGGTTGGCTATGCCTATACGCCAATCTCGAGTATTTGTGATAAATTACATCACATTAGTGGGTGGAGAACGGAACTACCAACTGCCTGCTGCAAAAGTTTTCCTCCACCTAGGGCCTGGAACCGAGTGCCCCAAATGCTATTTGTATCACGCCCCCGGCTCGAGATCGCGAGCCGGAGGTCCGCGCCAACCGCCGTACATCTATAGAAAACTCTTCCCACGAGCATGCAAGGCATCTTAACCAAACAACTCAATTTTATATATATATATATATATATATATTCAAAATAATTCAACTGAAATAAATGCAATCTTACTCCATTGACTGATCCAAATTATATAGTCTCATAATTCTAAATACGCAGCGGAATAATAAAGATAAAACATCAATTTAAATAAAGCCTAATGTAGGATAACTTGTGCTTCAGTTCTTCTAGTCGCTCTCCCATTTTAAATCCCCGATAGGTTAGTTCTCAGAATCTGTAAAACAACAAGAAATTGTATAATGAGCTAGACAGCCCAGTAAGTAATAAACACCTTAACTAGTCAATTCATATAATAACATAAAATATAAATACAAATTACGATGAATCAACATAATAACATAATCAATTCTTTTTCAAGCACAAATTCATTAAAATTCGTATTTTTCAAATATCTATATACATAATCATAAATCTGATTCGAAACAAATCATATTCATCTCATCAGCCTTTAGTTACGACCACACTTATACCCTGTGGCTAGGCCAGAAACAGAACCGCACTTATACCCTACAGAGTGGGCCAGAATACCGCACTTATACCCTGCAAAGTGGGCCAGAATACCACACTTATACCCTGTGGTGGGGCCAGTATTGCCAATGCATAACCCCCTATTGGCAGGGTCCAGAACATAGCCAGGCTGAGAGTTCTAAATTTGATGCACATCAAAATTCTTTTGTAACATAATAGATATATCATAATCCGATCTAAATATGCATATACGATGCAAAAACAGTAATATAACAATAGTCCGAAAAATATTATTCCAATTTACATATCCATTTTTCATTCAAAGCATCATCTCGTAAAATTCATAAATCATATATAAATTCATTAACAATTTATTCAATGCAAAAATAATATTATATAAATGAAGAGTCTAGAAAAGGCAGTTCTTTACTTACCTTGAACACGATCCACAACAAATCCAATTAATCTCACAAATTTCTCGCAGAACCTAATATCCAAAAATTATATTTTCTTTTAAAATTAATCATAATATATATAAAACTTAAATTTTAACATTTTTCCAGGGCCGATCCTGCAGAAGTGTCTAGCACCCCGGGTTCGGATTCGGATTTGGGTTCATACCCGTAAACCACCCTCCTCCTTTTATTTTATTATTATTATTGTTGCTGGTGGTCCAAACCGAGAACGATTGGCACAGCGGTGTGAACGGGATTCCGTCTGAGTTGCCTTGGTTGGTGTTGATTGCGCTCCACCTTCCACCGGGAAACCTGCAAGCAAGCCTCGCACCACCACTGGGGTAGTGGGGGCCCTCCGACGATCAAGTCAGAGGAGATTGGAGAAGAAGGAGAGATAATAGTAGCAAGTAGGAGAATGCTCTGGAAGTTCTTGCTTACCCCCCCTTCTTCCCCCAGCCGCATATATACCAGGCTGGGGGGTTCGTCATCGTGGGGCACGATGGAGCTGCCACTGACACGGCCGTTACAGGGCGTCGTGGGGCAGCGCTGGGTACGGACATGACAGGGCGTAGTGGAGCTCCGCCTTGTACGGCCGTTACAGGGGATCGTGGAGCAGCGCCAGATACAACCGTTGCAGGGAGTAGTGGAGCAGGAGGCTGCGGCGTGCCTCTGGGGAATAGCCTGTCGTTGTCGAGAGATGTCCGACTCGGGGTCGGGCTGCGGAGACGAAGATGTCCGACTCGGGGTCGGATTGCTGGATCAAGGGGCTGCCGACTCGGGGTCGGGCTGCGGAGCCGAAGATGTCCGACTCGGGGTCGGATTGCTGGATCAAGGGGCAGCCGACTCGGGGTCGGGCTGCGGAGCCGAAGATGTCCGACTCGGGGTCGGATTGCTGGATCAAGGGGCTGCCGTAGTCTTCCTGGGCGCGCGTGCCGGTCACGTGGGGCATGGTGGCTAAGTTCCCCCGTAACAGTAGCCCCCCACTTTCGAGCCTGGAACCAGAAGGGGAACGGGTGAAGGGAGTGATGCTTCGTGATTGCCGCTATCCCTCGGAGAGGCGCGCGCGCTTCGAGCTCCCCGCCTTCTTTATGGCGTATGGCGGTTGTTGCTGACCTGGCAGTCTGAGGATTTCGGCGGACATCCTTCCTTAATGGCGTCGATTCGCCTTTGGGGCGCGAGCGACCCTTCGGCAGCCAGGCGTCCTCTGGCGTCACCCACCTTTCCGCCTATTTAACCGGGGGCCCTCCTCCGTCCGTCTTTCTCTTTACAGACATCTCCGAGTTTCTCCTTTGCGCTGCCGTCATTGCCGTCGGACTGTTCGCTTGCTCCTCCTTTGACGCTCTCGGAGCCGTTCTTCCTTTTCTTCCGGTGAGTTGCCCCATTCTTCAATTTAAGGCTCTTCATACTTTCTCCTTTTGTATTAGGGTACTCCAGTCGTTCCGGTCCTTTCCCCCTTCTTGACCCCGTCCTGACCGTAGATTCACTGGTCATTAGGGATGGGCGAAGTGAGAGCAGACCGCATTAAGTCGGAGCTGGTCGCTGAAGACCTAGATAGGTTCGTGGCTCGATACCACCTTCCCGAGGCCTGCAATGTTACGCTCCCGGGGCCTGAGGAGAGGATGTCCCATCCTCCTCCAGGAAAGGTCGCCATCAATGAGGGCATTCTTCAGGCCGGGTTTCGCTTTCCCCCCTCGGACTTAGTCGTTCAGGTGCTTCGGGGTTTAAGAGTGGCGCCGACGCAACTGGTGCCGAACTCATGGCGCGCCCTGACGGCCTTTCAGGTTCTCTGCTGCATGCACGAGGTTCCCGCCACCCTAAATGTCTTTTGGGAATGCTACGGCCTGAGCGGCCACCCCCAGGACAAAGGGTGGTGGTGCTTTGCGGCGCGGCGAGGGTGCGGCCTCGTCAAGGAGGCTCCTACCTCCATTCACGGCTGGAAGGGGCGCTTCTTTTTCGTTGACGCAGATCCCTCTTGGGGAATCAGGGCTACCTGGGAGACGCCGATGAAGTCCCCGATTGGCCTATCGAGGTTGTCGAGGGAGGAATCCGATGGCGTCGCCGTCTTGAAGGGGTTGGTTGCCGAGGGCCGGCTCCCCCCGGTGGCTCGCCTTATTTCCGAGGATACCTTGGTGAACGTCGGTCTGAGCTCGGTCCCCGCTGACCGTGAGCCCGCCACCATTTCTTTTTTAGCTCTTTTCTCCTATTTCGTTTCTTCTTTCCTTCAGTTTCTCAGCCTCCGACCATCTCGTCCTTTTTGCAGAGATCGACGACATCATGCGGTCGGACAAGGCAACGGCTGTCGGTAGGACGTCCCTACTGGAAGCGGTCCGGAGGAAGAAACGAGCTCCTCCGAGCGGGGCCCCTCCGGCGAAGAAGTCCCGCCGGCAGGCGACTCCGACGCCGACAGACGGGTCCGGACCCACCGATCAGGGGGACGCCGCGGGCGCGGACCGGCAGTTGACGCTATATCAGCCCTCCGATGCTGAGACTACCGTTTCTCCGGAGGCATCACCCGGGCGCGCCCGAGATGGACGGGTCGGACGTGATCGGTCCCCAGCCCAGCCTTCGACTCGGTCGGCTCCGGATGATACGAGGAGGGACGCGCCGAGGCCCCGGCCGAGCGGGACCCTGTCAATTCCAGGGCGGTCCCCGCCCCGAGCATGGTCAGCATGACTCTTCCCCAAGCGATGGGTAAGGGTAAGGCTGCAGAACCATCGTCCGACTCCGGGGAGAAGTCGGGGTCGGCCTTCACTTTCGCCGGCGCCCGAAACCTCATCGAGACGGTGCTGCTGGAGAAGGACCGCAGGCGGGTCCGGGAGATGAGGGTCCCTGACGTTGGGGCTGCCAGCTGCGTCTGTCTCATGTCGGTGAGTGTTCTTTTGGTCGCTTTCATCATTTATAGGCTCTGTTGATCCCCGCCTGACGCCCTCGTTTTTCCTATCTCTTAGCTCGCCCAGTACATGATCCGCCTGGAGGAGTGCTACGAGGAACAGGCGAGGCTTCTGGCGAGGGCCGAGAGCCAACTGAAGGCAGTAGAGGAGGGAGGTCAGGCTGCGGCGGGGAGGACGACCAGGGACCTCGAGATGAGGCTCCAGGTGGCCGAAGAGCGGGCACTCGGCTTCGTCACCCTCGAGAAGCAACTGTTGGAGGCTCAGGAGCAACTCAAGGTCGCCTCGGGTCTCGAGGGCGAGATCAAGAAGGCGGAGGAGCGGGCCGAGAAGCAGTCCCGGAAGGCTGCCGACTACCGGGAGAGGTGGGAGAAGGCCCAGCGGTCAGCCGACAACGCCCGCAACCGAACCCGGTCTCTTGAAGCCAAGCTGGGCGAATTGGAGTCGGCCTTGGAGAAGTCCCGCGCGAGCGACCAGGAGCTTCATTCGCGCCTGGAGGAGGCTGAGGCTGCTCGCATTGCTGCCGAGGCGAAGCACAAGGAGGCTCAGGCTGATCTGCTGAGGGTCTCCTCCGAGGCGGATGACCGGATTGTGGCGAAGGTCTTGGAGGCGAAAGCTCAGATTATGGAGCGGGCAGAGGCGGCGCTGGCCGAGAAGAGTGCGGAGATCGGGCGTCAGGCGGTACAGGCTTATCGTCAGTCCGCCGAGTTCACTCGTGATATGTCGGAGGCGGTACAGGCCTATCGTCAGTCTGACGAGTTCGTCCGTGACATGTCGGACGCGGGGTCCGACTCCTTTGTCTTAGGCTTCGAGGAAGGCCTGGCAAGGGTGTCGGCTAAGTACCCCGAAATTGACCTGAGTGGGATCTCCCTTCTCGACTCCCCTTCGGCGCCATTGCCTGCTGATTCTCCAACCGTCTCCCTACCCCTTGCGGACGTGCCGGGCGTTCCTGACTCGGGGGTTCCTCCAAGCTGACCCTCTGTACTTTTCTTTGTGCGTTGGCGTTTTGCCAAGTTGTATGGGTCTCGGCCCTGAAACAATGAAAGTTAATGCAAATAGAGTTTCTTCATTTCACTTTCGTCCTTCTTCTTTTTAACTCTTGGTAGCGTCTCGCTGACTCCCGACTCCTGAAATTCTTCTGGCGCTAGGCCAGGTATCTGAGGGTTAGGCCTCAGGGAATTCTTCCGGCGCTAAGCCAGGCATCCGAGGGTTAGGCCTTAGGAACTTCTTCCGGCGCTAAGCCGGGCATCCGAGGGTTAGGCCTCAGGAAATTCTTCCGGCACTAAGCCAGGCATCCGAGGGTTATGCCTCAGGAAATTCTTCCGGCACTAGGCCAGGCATCCGAGGGTTATGCCTCAGGAAATTCTTCCGGCACTAGGCCAGGCATCCGAGGGTTAGGCCTCAGGAAATTCTTCCGGCACTAAGCCAGGCATCCGAGGGTTAGGCCTCAGAAAATTCTTCCGGCGCTAGGCCAGGCATCCGAGGGTTAGGCCTCAGGAACTTCTTCCGGCGCTAAGCCAGGCATCCGAGGGTTAGGCCTCAGGAACTTCTTCCGGCGCTAAGCCAGGCATCCGAGGGTTAGGCCTCAGGAAATTCTTCCGGCACTAGGCCAGGCATCCGAGGGTTAGGCCTCAGGAAATTCTTCCGGCACTAGGCCAGGCATCCGAGGGTTAGGCCTCAGGAACTTCTTCCGGCGCTAAGCCAGGCATCCGAGGGTTAGGCCTCAGGAAATTCTTCCGGCACTAGGCCAGGCATCCGAGGGTTAGGCCTCAGGAAATTCTTCCGGCGCTAGGCCAGGCATCCAAGGGTTAGGCCTCAGGAACTTCTTCCGGCGCTAAGCCAGGCATCCGAGGGTTAGGCCTCAGAAAATTCTTCCGGCGCTAGGCCAGGCATCCGAGGGTTAGGCCTCGGGAACTTCTTTCGGCGCTAGGCCAGGCATCCGAGGGTTAGGCTTCAGGAAATTCCGCTCGTTGGTCGGCCAAGGCTGGCGCAAGCCGAGGCGACCGGTCGGGGCTTCAGGCTAGTCTGCTCCCGGGATGATCATCGGGTTAGCCTGGCATCCGAGGGCCAAGCCTCAGGAGATTCCGCTCGTTGGTCGGCCAAGGCTGGCGCAAGCCGAGGCGACCGGTCGGGGCTTCAGGCTAGTCTGCTCCCGGGATGATCATCGGGTTAGCCTGGCATCCGAGGGCCGAGCCTCAGAAAATTCCGCTCGTTGGTCGGCCAAGGCTGGCACAAGCCGAGGCGACCGGTCGGGGCTTCAGGCTAGTCTGCTCCCGGGATGATCATCGGGTTAGCCTGGCATCCGAGGGCCGAGCCTCGAGAAATTCCGCTCGTTGGTCGGCCAAGGCTGGCGCAAGCCGAGGCGACCGGTCGGGGCTTCAGGCTAGTCTGCTCCCGGGATGATCATCGGGTTAGCCTGGCATCCGAGGGCCGAGCCTCGGAAAATTCCGCTCGTTGGTCGGCCAAGGCTGGCGCAAGCCGAGGCGACCGGTCGGGGCTTCAGGCTAGTCTGCTCCCGGGATGATCATCGGGTTAGCCTGGCATCCGAGGGCCGAGCCTCGGGAAATTCCGCTCGTTGGTCGGCCAAGGCTGGCGCAAGCCGAGGCGACCGGTCGGGGCTTCAGGCTAGTCTGCTCCCGGGATGATCATCGGGTTAGCCTGGCATCCGAGGGCCGAGCCTCGGGAAATTCCGCTCGTTGGTCGGCCAAGGCTGGCGCAAGCCGAGGCGACCGGTCGGGGCTTCAGGCTAGTCTGCTCCCGGGATGATCATCGGGTTAGCCTGGCATCCGAGGGCCGAGCCTCGGGAAATTCCGCTCGCTGGTCGTGCGCCTGTCGCTTGCCGCCCGACGAGATTTCTCCGTGGCCAGCTGCGATCGTGTTTCTCCTCCTCTCCAAGCGTTGCCTGGGGAACACCAGATGGGCATTAAATGCTAATTGAGGGGTTACCTGGGAAATCGGATTGCCAGTTGCTGCTTGCGAGGAGTGTCAGTTAAGCGGCCGCGATACGCGCGTTCTTCGAGGCGGATGCGGCCTGGGCGCGAGCGGAGATACGTGGACCTAGGGGTACAGGCCACCCGGAGTGTCCTGCACAAAGAATGCGATTAAGGAGAATGACGCTTAGGAAATCGCGGGAAGATACGCCTCGAGAGCCGGATCGGCTCCGGATTCAATGCGCCCGCATTTATTGGAGCCACCCGCATCGGAACGACCGGGGGGCCGCAGTTTGGCTATAAATATAGGTGCAGGTGCGATGGAGCCTGCCAAGCCGGAGCTGTTCAGATTGCCATGGATCGTGGGCCTCCTCTCCGGTGCATGGTTGAGAGACCCCTATCGAAGGAACGGGAGGCGCGCCCTTCGCGACTTCCGCCAACTAGCCGTTTCATCTGGGATCAACAAGGAGTCTCCCCGGCGGAACTCCGCTCTAGGCGTTTCATCCGGGATCACGTCTCCCCTCCTTGAAGTTCAGCCTCCCGATTGAGCTCCGCACCAGACGCTTGATCCGGGACCGCGCCTCCATATGCTCTTCTCCTTTGTATTCCTTCTCTCCCCTAACACTGGAGAGGACCGGAATATCCCTTGGAGGTGGCGTTCCCCTGGAGGCAGCGGGAGCTTCTTCTGCGGCGGCTCCTCGTCTTTTTCGTGAGGCGTGGATTGCGCCTCTGGGTAGGAGCAGTGTGGACTTCTCCTTCGTCCACTTCTTCTTCATCCGCGCCGGCTCTTCGTCTTTTTCGTGAGACGCCGATGGCGTCTCCGGTTGGAAGCACCCACTTCCGGCGGGATTGCAGCCGCTTCGGATGGAGGTTTTGGGATCCCAGATCTTCAGCTCCTCGGAGTCTCCACCTCTTCTTTACTTTCTTTACACCCTAATTCCCCTCTGGGAATTCCTTGTAATCACACGAGCACGCCATTGTAACCAGAAATTATTGAAATGAAAAGTGTTATACATTTTTGAACTGTCTTTCTGGCATTGTCGTTCTACTGGTAATACATCCGCAGGTTAGCGGAATTCCAGCTCCTTGGAATTTCTCGACCATCTAGGGCCTCCAACTGGTAGGAGCCAGGTCGGTTTACCCAGCGAACCCTATACGGGCCTTCCCAATTTGGCGCTAGCTTCCCACCTTCCGCAGGTTGAGATGCTTTAGCTCGCCTTAGCACCAGATCTCCGATTCTGAAAAGCTTCGGTCGGACCTTGGAGTTGTAATATCGGGCCACCCTCCGCTGATACATCGCCATCCAAACCTGCGCCATTTCCCTCGCTTCTTCCAAGAGATCCAGGTTCCCTCGGAGTTGCTCCGAATTGGCTTCGGGTCGGTGCGCGGCCACCCGAGGTGAGGGGAGTCCGAGCTCCATGGGGACAACGGCTTCCGTGCCATAGATTAGGCTGAAAGGCGTCTCCCCGGTAGGGGTCCGATACGCCCAAAGGACATTCTCGAGTTCTTCGACCCAAGCTTGCCCCGTCCGACCGATTCGCGCTTTGATTCCTTGGAGGATTGTCCGATTTGTGACCTCGGCCTCGCCGTTGGTTTGGGGATGCGACACAGATGTGAACCGATGCTCGATCCCGAACTCCTCGCAGAAGTCACGGAAATGCTTGTTGTCGAACTGTCGACCATTATCCGAGATGAGGACCCGAGGTACCTCAAATCGGACAATGATGTTCTTCTTCACGAACTTCCGGACTTGCGCCTCCGTGATAGTGGCCAGCGGCTCTGCCTCCACCCACTTGGTGAAGTAGTCGATTGCAACAATCAAAAATTTCCGCTGAGCTGAAGCGACGGGGAATGGTCCGAGGATATCCATTCCCCACTGGGCGAAGGGCCAGGGTGCAGTGATTGGTGCCAAGGGGACAGAAGGGACTCTCTGGACGTTGGCGTGGCGCTGGCAGGCGTCGCATTTCTGTACATGATCCTTTGAGTCCTCCAACAAGGTAGGCCAATAATAGCCTTGCCTCATGATCTTGTGCGCCAAGGACCTAGCCCCCAAGTGTGATCCGCAAACGCCTTCGTGGACTTCGCCGAGGACGTAGGCCGCTTCCGAGGAGCGGAGGCACTTTAAGAGGGGGGCGGTGAACGAGGTCCGATACAGCCTCCCTTCATAGAGTACGTAGTGGGCGGACTTCATAACAAGTCGCCGAGCTTGATCTTCGTCTTCAGGGAGGATCCCTTCGGCGAGGTAGGCGACAAGCGGGTCCATCCAAGACGGCTCCGGATCAATCGCCATCACCGCTCCAGCCTCGCCGATGCTCGGGGCATCCAGGGTCTCCAGGTAGATCGCCCTCGACAAGTTGTGCGCGTCTGCGCCCACTAAGCGGGACAACCTGTCGACCCTGGCATTTTCACTTCTTGGGACCTGCTGGATGTCGACACTGCCGAGGTCGGGAATGAGTGCTTGCACCTTCCGGACGTAATTCTGCATGGCCGGGTTCCGGGCCTCGAACTCCCCACGGACCTGCCCGACCACCAGCTGGGAGTCGGTGAAGACCTTTAGGCGCCGGATGCCGAGCTCCTTGGTGAGTTTGAGTCCCGTGACTAGGGCCTCGTACTCCGCCTCGTTGTTGGTCACTGGAAATCCGAACCTCAAGGCATACTCGGCTATCACTCCATCAGGACTGGTAAGGACCAGCCCGGCCCCTCCACCTTCGGGGTTCGACGACCCATCGATGTGAAGCGTCCAAATCGGGAGGTCGAGACTGGGTGTTTCCGGCGACCTAGGTTCCGCCTCCTGCACCGTGCACTCAGCGAGGAAATCCGCGAGCACCTGGGCCTTGATGGCGGGTCGGGGCTGGTAGCGGATGTCGAACTCACCAAGTTCTACTGCCCACTTCACCAGCCGTCCCGCATTCTCAGGATTGCTGAGGATCTGCCGCAGCGGTTGATCGGTCAAGAGGGTGACAGAATGGGCCTGAAAATAGGGGCGAAGCCTCCTGGTCGCGGTCAGCAGCGCGAAGGCGATCTTTTCAGCCTTCGTATACCGCGTCTCGGCATCCCGTAGGACCCGGCTGATGTAGTACACAGGCTTCTGGAGCTTTGCCTCTTCCCGAACCAGTACCGCACTGACTGCGGTTGGGGAGACCGCCAGATAGAGGTAGAGCATCTCCCCTTCTTGCGGCTTGGACAGCAGGGGAGGAGACGCCAAGTATTCCTTGAGCTGGTCGAATGCTGCTTGACATTCGGCCGTCCAGAGGAAGTCTTTTGGGCGTTTCAACACCTTGAAGAAAGGTTGGCAGCGTTCGGCCGATTTTGCCACAAATCGTCCGAGCGCGGCGACCCTCCCAGCGAGCTCCTGAACCCCCTTCACTTTGGTCGGAGGGGACATATCTTGGATGGCCTTGATTTTGTCCGGGTTGGCTTCGATCACCCGCTGGTTGACAATGAAACCGAGGAACCTCCCGGCCGAAGCGCCAAAGGCGCACTTCGCTGGGTTCAGCTTCATGCGAAACTTCCGCAAGGTGGCGAAAGTCTCCTCCAGATCCGCGATGTGCTGGTCTGCACGGCGGCTCTTCACCAGCATATCGTCCACGTACACCTCCATGTTCCGGCCGATTTGCTCTTTGAAGATTTTGTTGACGAGGCGCTGGTAAGTGGCGCCAGCATTCTTCAGACCGAAGGGCATTACCTTGTAACAGTACAGCCCCCGGTCTGTTATAAAGGCAGTTTTCTCCTCGTCCTGTGGAGCCATCATTATCTGGTTGTAGCCGGAGAAGGCGTCCATGAAAGACAGCAGCTGATACCCGGAAGTCGCGTCGACCAGTTGGTCTATCCGCGGAAGCGGAAAGCTATCCTTGGGACACGCCTTGTTCAGGTCGGTGTAGTCGACGCACATCCTCCACTTTCCGCTCGCCTTCCGGACAAGTACGACATTCGCCAGCCATTCGGGGTAGCTGACCTCCCTTATGAATCCTGCCTCCAAGAGCTTGTCTACCTCCTGGTCGACCACTCGGATCCGATCCGGGGCACAGTGTCTCTTCTTCTGTTTTACCGGTCGGTGGGTCGGGTCGACGTTGAGGGCGTGAGAAATGACCTCCGGGTCGATTCCAGGTACATCGGCCGCCGACCAGGCAAACACATCGACATTGGCTCGGAGGAATTCCACCAACCGGGCCCGAGCTCCCAGGTCGAGATTGGCGCCGACCCGGATCGTCCTGTCCGGGCGACCCTCCTCGAGGGGAACTTCGATCACACCCTCGGCCGGCTCCCCGTGCCGCAAGGCCACCTCGTCTCTGGCGTCGAGGGACTCGACGCTTAAGGCTTCTACGGGCTTCTTCCCTTTGAGAATTGCTAGGAAACATTGCCTTGCGGTCGGTTGGTCACCTCGGACCTCTCCAATCCCGACCGCCGTGGGGAACCGCATGAGCAAGTGGTACGTAGAGACCACCGCGCGAAGGGCGTTCAGTCCGGGTCGTCCGAGGATAGCGTTGTAGGCCGAGGGAACACGGACGACCAAGAACCCGAGCCGCACCGTGGCTTCTGCGGGTGCAACGCCCGCAGTCACAGGCAGCTCAACGACACCTTCGGCCGAGATAGCGTCACCAGTGAATCCTATGAGGGGGGTGGATGTTTTGTGCAACAATTGTCTGGACAAGCCCATCTTTTGGAAGGCCTCGTAAAACAAAATATCAGCTGAGCTTCCACTATCCACAAGAACACGCCTTACATCATAGTTTGCCATAGTGAGGGAGATCACCATGGCGTCATCGTGGGGGGTCTGAACCCCCTTTACATCTTCATCACAAAAAGTGATTACATTACCGACCCTCTGCCTCTTTGTGACGGCTGCCCCTGACGCTTCAGTCGAGCCCCCTGCGTTCCTCTCGGGCCGGGGGCAGCCCCCAGTGATAGTGTGGATCACGCCCGCGACGGGTCGATTCTGCTCCCGAGGCTCCTGAGGGGCCGGGTCGGCCGGACGCGGGTCTGCGGGGGGACGTCGGTCGTTCACATATCGACCGAGACGCCCTCGGCGGATGAGAGCCTCGATCTCGTCCCGAAGCTGGAAGCAGTCTTCGGTGTCGTGGCCGTGGTCCCGGTGGTACTCACAGTACGCCCGAGAGGGCCTCCTCCCAGGAATCCTCTTCATCTGTCTCGGGACCGGGAGGTCCTCCCGCCCCTTGATTTCCATGAGGATCTGGGCCCGGGGAGTCAGGAGAGGAGTGTACCGGTTGAAACGTCGGGGCGGAGAACGAGGGCGTAGGGCACCGTGGTTCCTCGCCGGCGACAGGCTTCTGCGCCGACGTTGAGGCGTCGGGCTCCTCCTCTGGTGTGCCTCTTTTCGCCTTTTCTTCCCGAGCTTTGGAGGGATCTCGGCGGCCTCCTTGCTCCGGTGGGCGGCCGCTTCCTCGGCGTCCGCATACTGGTTCGCCCGGGACAACAGCTCCGGGAAGCTCCGCGGCAGGCGTTTGTCCAGGGAGAAGGTGAGTCTGCCCTTTCGGAAGCCACGCTTCAGGGCTGAAAGAGCCACCTCCTGGCTCAGGTTCCGGACTTCCAGCGTAGCCTTGTTGAAGCGGGTAAGATAATCCCGCAAGCTTTCTCCCTCGTTTTGCCGGACATCAAAGAGGGAGTCGGAGACCAGTCACCGCCGGCTACTGACGGCGAAATGGGTGATGAAGAGGCGAGTAAACTGGTCGAAGGACTGGATTGAGTTAGCCTCCAAGCCGGCGAACCACGCCCTTGCCGGGCCACGGAGGGTCGCCGGGAAGGCCTTGCAGAGGAGAGGATCTGATGCTCCGTGGAGGAGCATAAGGGTCCTGAAACTCTCGACGTGATCCCGCGGGTCCGCCGCCCCGTCATAGGGCTCGATCGCCGGCATTTTAAACCCCGGCGGATTCGGGGTCCGCAGGATCCTCGAGGCAAGCGCCGGCTGGAAGGAGATCTCCAAGTCGGCGAAGGGATCTTTGGAGTGGCCCTTCAGGACTTGGAGTTGTCGGTGGAGATCGTCCACCCGCCGGTCCAGGGAGCGCGACCGATGGGTGGGAGACAAGGAGCACCGAGAGGGGGACCGACTGGAGCGCGGGTTCCTTGAGGACTGGGGGGTCTGGGAACGCGCCCGGGCCCGCCTTTCGTACCCCGCGCAGCTCCGATGGGAAGGTCCCGGCAGAATGGACCGTGCTCGAGAATCTTCCTCGCGCCGGCGCTCCTCCCCATGGGAGAGGAAGGAGCGCGGGTTGAGGAGGACAGGTGAGCGCTCAGGGAGTAGCGGCTCCTGGGCCCGCTGCGGCGCCCGAGACATCACACCCTGCAGGTTCTGCACTGCCTCCGCGAGGGTGCGAACCTGCTGGGCTAACTGGTCGAACTGAGCGGCTTCGACCATCTGAATGGGAGGTGGAGCGGTGGAGTGTTGCTGAGAATGTGTTGGAGACGCAGCGGCCTCCCGGCCGGAGGCGCGAGAGGCCCCGCGACCGGAGGCATTGGAAGCTCCACGACCACCTCGCCGTGCCATTACGATCGCTATAAGATTCGGCCCTTCCTCTAGCGCCAACTGTTGCTGGTGGTCCAAACCGAGAACGATTGGCACAGCGGTGTGAACGGGATTCCGTCTGAGTTGCCTTGATTGGTGTTGATTGCGCTCCACCTTTCACCGGGAAACCTGCAAGCAAGCCTCGCACCACCACTGGGGTAGTGGGGGCCCTCCGACGATCAAGTCAGAGGAGATTGGAGGAGAAGGAGAGATAATAGTAGCAAGTAGGAGAATGCTCTGGAAGTTCTTGCTTACCCCCCCTTCTTCCCCCAGCCGCATATATACCAGGCTGGGGGGTCTTTCAGGGGGGTTCGTCATCGTGGGGCACGATGGAGCTGCCACTGACACGGCCGTTACAGGGCGTCGTGGGGCAGCGCTGGGTACGGACATGACAAGGCGTAGTGGAGCTCCGCCTTGTACGGCCGTTACAGGGGATCGTGGAGCAGCGCCAGATACAACCGTTGCAGGGAGTAGTGGAGCAGGAGGCTGCGGCGTGCCTCTGGGGAATAGCCTGTCGTTGTCGAGAGATGTCCGACTCGGGGTCGGGCTGCGGAGACGAAGATGTCCGACTCGGGGTCGGATTGCTGGATCAAGGGGCTGCCGACTCGGGGTCGGGCTGCGGAGCCGAAGATGTCCGACTCGGGGTCGGATTGCTGGATCAAGGGGCAGCCGACTCGGGGTCGGGCTGCGGAGCCGAAGATGTCCGACTCGGGGTCGGATTGCTGGATCAAGGGGCTGCCGTAGTCTTCCTGGGCGCGCGTGCCGGTCACGTGGGGCATGGTGGCTAAGTTCCCCCGTAACAATTATTATTATTATTATTATTATTATTATTATTTTCTTTCTTTCTTTCTTTCTTTTTCTTTTCTTTTCTTTTTTTTCCTTCTCTTTTCTTTTCTTTCCTTTCATTTTCTTTTTCCTTCTCCTAACGAAGCTTCCTCTCCTTTCTTTTTTTTCTTCTTCTTCTTTTTCTCTTCCCCTCTTCTCCTAACGACCATGGAGGGGAAGACGCGACCCCATGCCGAGGCTCGGAAGGGGTGGCGGCCAGAGGCCGGCGGTGCTGGCGGCGCCTGCGGCCGGTCGGCGGTGCCCGCGACTTGCGGTGGTCGGCCTTCTCTCCGTCCCATGGAGAAGAGAAGGCTCGGAAGGGCGGCAACTGACCCTCTCATCTTCCCATGGAGGAGAGAGAGAGATCTTAAGAGAGGAAGAGCTCGCGGCGGCGATCCGCAGCGTCGGCGGTGCTCGCGGCCGCACACGGGTAAGTCTCCTCTTCCCTCTCTTCTTCTTTCTTTTTTTCTTTCTTTCTTTCTTTCTTTTTTTATCAAATGGTTTAACAGAGAGATGAAGTTAGGAACCTTACCTCAGCCCCGGCGAAGATCCGGCTGCTTTCTTCTTCTCCGGCGGCAAACGGAGGAGGAAAGGATCGTCCGTGCTGTAGCTGCTCGGCTCTCTCTCTCTCTCTCTCTCCCTCTCTCTCTCTCTCTCGGCCGGCAGCCCAAGGAAGAAGGATCCCCCTTCTCCCTCTTCTTGGTGTGGCGGCTCTCCTCGGTGGCCTCAAGGAGAAGGAGAGGAAGCCCTAAAAACAGGGCTTCCTTCTTCTTCGGGATGGAAGGAATTCCATCCCGTTAACGCACGTGAGGCCACGGTTTGGGACTGGGCCGGTCAAATGGACCGGGCCTAGTTCCAGGGTCTCACATTCCCCCCTCCTAAAAAAAATTTCGTCCACGAAATTTTCGTACATGCAATTCAAGAGTAGGAAATACTTCTTTCAAATCAAGTCATAACACTTTTTAAATCAAAGTAATCTTGTCTGACCAATGTCAACTAATTCCATTCACCACACTTCCTCTGCACATACTGATTTAACCCTCAACATACTCGTGTCAAGTCTAGATTTTTTTTTTTTAGAATTACTTACTTATTAGTACATTCATTATTATGTCTTAATCCATGTGAACACTTTCGAAATTTAAAAGTTCATATTCTTCTTTTGACAATTAATCAAAAATGTTATGTAACTATTAATCTTTTCTAGCAGTATAATGAGTTGTCTAACAAAGAGTAGTGGGTATGGTTAGACAATAAATAGAAATAAATATTGGCACTAGATTAATACCTGTCGTCAACACATCAGAAGCCTGTGCATCTTGCTGTGTAAGTGCAAATACTCTTCCTTGAGTCTTTGGCCCCTGGCTTCCTTCCATTGCCTAAGTAGATCTATTCTCGTTTCTTTGTGGGCAGTCTGCAATTTTATGACCTATTTTACCACATCTAAAACAGGCATCGGTGTTCCAATGGCAATCCTTGTCAGCATGAGCCCTACCACATCTAGAACATTTATTGATATTCATCTGCTTAAGGTTGTCACTCATGGATTTCTTGTTTGAACTTTCGGCATTTTCATTGCTCTGCCCTGAAATTCATTTGTCCTGTTTCTCTTCTTTTGATTTCTTTCCCTTTCCAACCGTTCATCAATAACTTCCCTTTCAATTATTAAAGCCTTATTTACCACAGCTGCATAGGTAGTCAATTCATAAGGTACCACTTATTTTCTAATTTCAGTCTTTAGTCCCATCTCAAATTTATGCGTTCGATCTAGTTCATCTTCGACTAACTTTGGAACAAATTTGGCTAGCTTGGTAAATTTGGCTTCATATTCTGCAACACTCATATTTCTTTGCTTTAGGTGAATAAGCTCCTGCTCTTTCTGCGTCCTTACACTCCGAGAAAAATACTTATCATAAAATGCTCTTTGAAATCTTTCCCAAGTGAGTGGCTCCCTATCCTGCTCATATTTATGTTCCAACATCTGCCACCAGTTGAATGCCTCACCTTGCATCATGTATGATGCAAACAAAATCTTTTCATCATCCTGGCATCTCAAGATAGCAAATGCTTTTTCTATCTCTGTAAGCCAATTGTCTGCTTCCAACGGTTCTGTAGTCCTCTTGAAAGCTGGAGGGGGCCAGCCTCTAAAATTCAGCTATACTGCTACGCTGTTCACACTGTTCCCCTCGTCCTTGCTGTGGTTGTGTCTGGGGCAACTGCGCTTGTTGTTGAAGCAACTGCTGTTGCATCTGCATAAGGCCCACTATGGTCTGCATAACCTGGCCTAGGCCCAGTTCTTGTTGTCCTGTCTGAGTATCACTAGCAAGATTGACGACTCTCTCCTACTGAGGGATGTTACCAACTTGTTGGGGTGTGCTGTCATTTTGCGGGTTGGGTGCCTTATTAGTAGCTCTGCAAGTAGTCTTTCTCATCCGACGTGGAGGCATCCTGACCTATGTCTATTAGATAGCAGCATGCCAATAATAAGCTTACCAGTTCCTTACAAGTATATAGAATGGTTGCTACAATCATCATAAACTAACGTCCCAATGTCCCTAGTGTCTACCCGTCTACACTCATGTCATGTCAGATTTTCTTATCTCATAATTTATCCAATCTGGCTCTGATACCATAAAAGTTGTCACGCCCCCGGCTCGAGATCACGAGCCGGGGGTCCGCGCCAACCGCCGCACACCCGTAGGAAACTCTCCCCACGAGCATGCAAGGCATCTTAACCAAACATCTCAATTATATATATATATATCTAAAATAATTCAACTAAAATAAATGCAATCTTACTCCATTGACTGACCCAAATTATATAGTCTCACAATTCTAAATACGCAGCGGAATAATAAAGATAAAACATCAATTTAAATAAAGCCTAATCTAGGATAACTTGTGCTTCAGTTCTTCTAGTCGCTCTCTCATTTTAAATCCCCGATAGGTTAGTTCTCAGAATCTGTAAAACAACAAGAAATTGTATGATGAGCTAGACAGCCCAGTAAGTAATAAACACCTTAATTAGTCAATTTATATAATAACATAAAATATAAATACAAAGTACGATGAATCAACATAATAACATAATCAATTTCTTTTCAAGCACAAATTCATTAAAATTCGTATTTTTCAAATATCTATATACATAATCAAAAATCTGATTCGAAACAAATCATATTCATCTCATCAGCCTTTAGTTACGACCACACTTATACCCTGTGGCTAGGCCAGAAATAGAACCGCACTTATACCCTGCAGAGTGGGCCAGAATACCACACTTATACCCTGTGGTGGGGCCAGTATTGCCAATGCATAACCCCCTATTGGCAGGGTCCAGAACATAGCCAGGCTGAGAGTTCTAAATTTGATGCACATCAAAATTCTTTTGTAACATAATAGATATATCATAATCCGATCTAAATATGCATATACGATGCAAAAACAGTAATATAACAATAGTCCGAAAAATATTATTCCAATTTACATATCCATTTTTCATTCAAAGCATCATCTCGTAAAATTCATAAATCACATATAAATTCATTAACAATTTATTCGATGCAAAAATAATATTATATAAATGAAGAGTCTAGAAAAGGCAGTTCTTTACTTACCTTGAACGCGATCCACAACAAATCCAATTAATCTCACAAATTTCTCGCAGAACCTAATATCCAAAAATTATATTTTCTTTTAAAATTAATCATAATATATATAAAACTTAAATTTTAACATTTTTTCAGGGCCGACCCTGCAGAAGTGTCTAGCAACCCGGGTTCGGATTCGGATTTGGGTTCATACCCGTAAACCACCCTCCTCCTTTTATTTTATTATTATTATTATTATTATTATTATTATTTTCTTTCTTTCTTTCTTTTCTTTTCTTTTCTTTTCTTTTTTTTTCCTTCTCTTTTCTTTTCTTTCCTTTCCTTTTCTTTTTCCTTCTCCTAACGAAGCTTCCTCTCCTTTCTTTTTTTTTCTTCTTCTTCTTTTTCTCTTCCCCTCTTCTCCCGCGACCATGGAGGGGAAGACGCGACCCCATCTTGAGGCTTGGAAGGGGTGGCGGCCAGAGGCCGGCGGTGCTGGCGGCGCCTGCGGCCGGTCGGCGGTGCCCGCGACTTGCGGTGGTCGGCCTTCTCTCCGTCCCCTGGAGAAGAGAGGGCTCGGAAGGGCGGCAACTGACCCTCTCTTCTTCCCATGGAGGAGAGAGAGAGAGCTCAAGAGAGGAAGAGCTCGCGGCGGGGACCCGCAGCGTCGGCGGTGCTCGCGGCCGCACACGGGTAAGTCCCCTCTTCCCTCTCTTCTTCTTTCTTTCTTTCTTTCTTTCTTTTTTTTCAAATGGTTTAACAAAGATATGAAGTTAGGAACCTTACCTCAGCCTCGGCGAAGATCCGGCAGCTTTCTTCTTCTCCGGCGGCAAACAGAGGAGAAAAGGGTCGTCCGTGCTTTGGCTGCTCGGCGCTCTCTCTCTCTCTCTCCCTCTCTCTCGGCCGGCAGCCCAAGGAAGAAGGATCCCCCCTTCTCCCTCTTCTTGGTGTGGTGGCTCTCCTCGGTGGCCTCAAGGAGAAAGAGAGGAAGCCCTAAAAACAGGACTTCCTTCTTCTTCGGGATGGAAGGAATTCCATCCCGTTGCCTCACGTGCGTTGCATGTGAGGCCAAGGTTTGGGACTGGGCCGGTCAAATGGACCGGGCCCAGTTCCAGGGTCTCACAATTTGCACTGTAACTATAGCTCTTGGTGGGTCAAATTTTGACGGAGAGGAGGCTCTTTATTTGTGTCCAATTTATCCAGTAGCAAAAACTAGTGCTCATCATTTTCGCCATGAGCAGGGCTCTGATCCAGACAAATTGCCAGCCCATCTGGTTTACCAAGGATTTTAGTTATAAATTTTAATTAAAAAAATATTGTTTTATTAAAGTATTAAAATGTTTAGATGCCATGCCGCCCTTATAAAATTGGATAAATGGTCCCTCATCCATTCAAGTAACTTGTGCTGAGGACATCTCGCAAGAAATTGTGTTGTCCAGTCTGACTCCATTCCTGTGCACGTGTCCCACGTTCCCGGTGACAGCTAATAATTGGAATCGTGCCATCGTGGTAGACAAGGAAGGGACGGTCGGTGCAACAGGGATGGTGGGCGACCCTTGAGGCTCTTTTCCACCAATATATTAAGGGCAAGATATCCTCCCTTTCTTATGGCTCTCACAATACTGTTCTTTCTGTACTACCTAAGCTCAACTGCTCTCTCAGCGTCTATCATCACCCATCTCCCGGGCTTCCAAGGGCCTCTGCCCTTCTATCTGGAAACAGGGTGAGCTCAGCTTTTTTTTTTTTTTTGTGTTTATGTTTCTTTCTTTTTCTTTTTTTTTTTTACTTGGGGGCTGCCATTAAGGTATGTGAGTGTGGATGAGGAGAACGGCTTGGAGCTCTTCTACTACTTCATACAGTCGGAGAGGAATCCGAGTGAAGACCCTCTCCTTCTCTGGCTCACTGGGGGACCAGGATGCTCTGCCTTCAGTGGTTTGGTCTTTGAAATAGGTTGGTCTTGATTACTTTCTGGGACTCTTACTTGTCCATCCCTGCACATTTTCATGATCTCCAGTATTCGAACTCTGCTGGCTGTATTTATAATAAGAGCCGCCTAAGCAAAACAAAGCAAAGGGTTTTGGTCTTATCGGATGAGAGATATTTAATGTAATTAGACCCCAGAAAAAGGAACTTTGCGCCAAATTGCTCATCTTAATTAACTCCATGGTTTTGCAAAAATTTCCAACCTTTACTCCTTACATTATATACAGGATACACTTCTTTGTCTTTCTTTGAAATTTTGTGAATAAAATCAGCTGACACATCTTTACTCAAGAAAGTAAAGAAAAAGAGATGTACCTTCTATCTTAATCTTCATATTTCTGTAAACAGGTCCTCTAAAATTTGTGACTGCTGAATACAATGGGAGCTTGCCAAATTTAGTGTATCATCCATACTCTTGGACAAAGGTGAGAAGTCCTCTCTCAGCCCCCTTCCTCTTTATCTCTGTTTACTGTTCTTGATTGTTTACTGTTTTCAGGTAGCCAGCATCATCTTCCTTGATTCCCCAGTTGGAACTGGGTTCTCGTTCTCAAGAAAACCAGAAGGTTACGCAACTGGGGACATTGCTTGGTCCATGCATGCCTACAAGTTTCTCAGAAAGGTGGATACAAATTTCAAAGAATTTTTTAACAAATGTTTAGGAATTAATGCACTCAATTAGGCATGCAGCCTACTTTTTGATTCCAAACCTTGTTGCAGTGGTTTGTTGATCACGCAAAATTCCTTTCCAATCCTCTCTACATTTCCGGTGATTCTTATGCTGGGAAGGTTGTTCCAGTCGTCACGAAAGCAATATCAGAGGGTAAATTGAGTTTCTTCCCTCTTGGCACATTTCTAAAATATGAAATAATTCAAAGTTTTTATGGTGCCAAAGTTAATGAGTACTTTATGGAATTGATGTAAATGGCTGATCTTATGAACCTAGCCTGTGAGGCTGTAAGTAGTTTTTTTTTTTTGGTTGGGTGGGGATTGGGTGGGTGTGGATTTAGAATGTTCCGAATGGAACTGTGGATGTTTAAGAAACGAGAAGCTTTCTAGTCATACCAAGACTAATCAACCTTCACCTTTGCTGACAAAAACTATAGGTGTGGATAAGTATGTCCATGAAGTGCTTGCTTTATGAATACTTGTTAAAATTTGTTCCTATGAAAGGTGAATGTCAAATTAGGATAGATTTTGTATTTCTAGCTGCTTGTTAAGACTGGTTGAGAATCTAAGGTCAAATCTTCACCTTCTCAACTGGGTTGGGACCAGCATTGGCAAAGTTAGCTTGACAATGAGAATGCAACTAATAAACTGTTGTTTTATCCACAATTTTGTGTTTCGTATGTGGGTATGGACGGGATTTCTGAGAATAAAAACTAACCCCATCCTAGGATGTAGTAGAAAAGATCTTTATGATTTTATTACATCAGTATATAAGCAGAAGTATTTCAAACATCAAAATAGGCAAGTAAGTCAAGCATGCTTTGAGAAACAATGCATTTATAAGCTTTTAAGGAAACTAGTTAAGCGAGCAATGCCTGATGCGTTCAACAAGACTACTTGAGAAAAGGGATGTTCTACAGCATAAGAGCCTTTTACTGCTAATCTGTGATGTGACAACTGACTGATAGCAGAAATATACACATTTGCAACCATATGAATTTTCAGATGATCTTTTACTGGAACTGTTGCTTGTTTGATTATATCAAATGCATTAGCTTCTTTGACATATGGATAGACACATGCACATGTAAAAGTATGTCTGCATACAGGTGTTACCATAAAACTTCATGAAATCATAAATAGATGTTACTCTGTCTTTATACAGGCTATTTTGCTTCTTAAATTTGTTAGGAAAAATTCATTGGCGTGCGGCCCGAGACGCGCGTCTCTGGCGCGTGTCTGCATGCGCTCGCGGGCACGCGCTGGCACTAGCCGTGGGCTGGCCACGTCCGCGAAAGGTGCGGACGCGTCCTGGCGCCGTCCGCGGGCTGGCCGCGTTTGCGGAAGGCGCGGACGCGTCCGCAAATTGGCCCTTTGCTGCCTTTTTGGGCCAACGAGACATTGGCCCAAGAAGGCTATAAAAACATAAAACCCCCCTATTCCTCCTATTTCGTGATGAAAAGAAAGAGAAAAGAAATTCTGAAAAAGAATATTGCTCTTCCTCCTCTTGGCCATTTTCTGATTTTATTTTTTTTGCGCCTTCATTCAGCGAAGTTCTATTTTCTTTTTATTTTCTTTCTTTGTTGGATCTGCAAGTCCGATCGGGTTCGTGTTGGTTTCTTCCGAGACGTACCAAAGAAGAAGCTTTGGGTCGTCGTACTCTGAGGAAGATTGCCGGGAGACCCATATGTGGGAGCAAATACTTCTTTGAGACAGCGTCAATGCGCTTCGACCTGCCTTCATTCAGGCTATCTCCATTTACCTTATTTCAAATTTAATATTAGTAGATTAGTAGTATTTACAATTTATGATTTAAATTTATTACATGTTCTATAGAATAGATTTCTTTTGTGCTAAAATAGATTTTTTTTTGGTTCCAAAGAATATATATATATATATATATATAATTCCTTTTAAGATTATTCTATTAATTGTAATTATAGTTTTATTTTACTTATTTAGGTGATATATTGCTAACACTCCAAAGAAGTATTTTTTTTGTTAGTAATATATAATTCATTAAATTCTCTGTTACACTTGTGATATATTAGATCTTGATTATAATAATTTTTTGCTAGCACAAACTTAGTAATCAATTATTCTAATAAGGTAGTAAATTATTCTAATATATAATTCATTGAATGCTCTATTACACTTTTGACATATTAGATCTTGATTACAATAGTTGTTTTGCTAGCACAAACTTAGTAATCAATTATTCTAATAAGATAATAAATTATTCTAATATATAATTCATTGAATTCTCTATTACATTTGTGACATATTAGATCTTAATTACAATAGTTGTCTTGCTAGCACAAACATAGTAATCAATTATTTTAATAAGGTAATCAATTATTCTAATAAGGTAATAATTTGTTTAACCTTCAAGAGGTTTATCATACCTCCATTTGGACTCCTCAAGGAGTAATTTTCAGATCTCATTCAAATGAAAATTCGAAAATTGGTTAATCCAGAATAATTAATTTACGTTTGCACTTAGGCTTTTCGAAAAGTTAAATTTTTGTGATATCTCGTGATTATATCTACTAATTAATAGTGTCGAAGAAAAGCTTGTCAAAAAGGCATATGTGCCTAAGAAAGGCTGGTACTCAAGTGAGCCTAGTGCTCCACCACCGATCTGGAGCTGATCTGGCTATAATTTTTTGGATATATCAACTAGACATCTAAAATTCAATATAAATATTGGTGCAATTCTTTGTCATAAACTTTTTTCCTTCGTACAAGTTTTTACCTCTTTTCTATATTCTATAACTTAGAACCTATGACCTTTAACACTAGTGAGCATCTTAGTGCCAAACCTGAAAAATTTGATGGCCATAACTTTAGGAGGTGGCAGAACCAAATGTGGTTTTGGCTCACCACATTAGGATTGATCACAGCCATAGGTGAGAGCACTATTGAAGTTGATAATGGGTCTAACCCAACTGCTTCACGACCTGCTACTTACCGCAACCCAAACCCGAGTTCATCCTCCTTCCGAACTGAACCTTCTGCCTCCACCAGCACACCCTATAGGATACTTGATGAGATTGACTATCATTGCATCCATAGAATTCTAGATGCCCTTTCTGAGAGGCTGTATGACATTTATTACATAACCAAGAGTATCAAAGAACTCTAGGACACCCTAGAAAGCAAATATGGTCTTGATGATGCTGGGGTAAAGAGGTTCAAAGCCTCCGACTTCAATAACTTTAGGATAGTGGACTCAAAGCCTATGAATGACCAAAGTCATGATTTTGAAATTCTGATCCACCAGCTTAGGGCTAATGGAACTAATTTGGATGAATCATTCTAGGTAACCTGTCTGATAGATAAACTATCTAATTCTCAGTCTGATTTTGTTAAGACTCTGAGCCATACCCAAGGAGGTCTCATCCTAATCCAAGTTTTGAACTCTATTAGAATTGAAGAGCAGCATAGGCTCAGGAGTAAAACCTCTACTGGATACAAAAATAATGCTTATAATGTAGAGGTCTCACCTAAGAAAAATTAGAACCGACCTTTCCGTCATAACCAAAATAAGCATTTCAAAAAGAAACCCTACAACCGTAGAAACCCTAACCATCACTACAATGGGAAACCTTTCCAATCCCAGGAGCAGAAGAAGAAGAAAGAGGAAGACAGTGGTCGTTTCTGTTTTGTGTGTGGTCGGACCAACCATTTGTCTCCCCAGCGCTTCTATAAGAAGACTGCACCTCTTCAATCCAAGAAGAAAGGTCCAAACACAACCAGTGCTCAAGTCAACATGGTGACTTCCGGCGCTAGCTCCTCTGAGACTGCTTTCAAGTCTGTTTTCTTCACTCCTGAAGTTAACATAACTTTACAAGCGCATGATTGGTGGATTGATACCGGAGCTGGTATTCATATTTGTTTAGATCGCTCCTGGTTTTCTTCTTACCAGGTCTCAAGTGGAGGAACTGTGATCATGGCAAACAGCTCAGAGGCGCGTGTGCTAAGAGTGGGACATGTGGACTTAAAGCTTATTTCTGAAAAAGTTCTGTCCCTGCACGGCGTCCAACATGTTCCAATTGTTAGAAAAAATCTTATTAGTGGTTCCTTGCTTGTCCAGCAAGGCTTTCATCTTATTTTTGAGTTTAATAAAGTTGTAATTTCTTATGGTGTGATGTTTATTGGAAAAGAATTCCTTAGTGAAGGATTGTTTAAGTTGAATGTTATAGTTCCTTCAATGAATAAAATTTTTTTGATTATGAATATAGAACCTCGTTCTATTTGGCATGGTAGATTAGATCAGGTAAATTATAATTCAAATAAGCAACTTATGAACCTAAATTTAATATCAAAAAGTGATCTTAAGAACAATGAGAAATGTGAAATTTGTGTAGAAGCCAAACTTCCTAGGAAGTCTTTTAAATCTATTAATAGAGATTCAGATCTATTAGAGTTGATTCATAGTGATTTTGTGACTCTGGTAGAACTTCTAGGGGAGGTAACAGATACTTTGTGACATTCATAGATGATCTATCTAAGTTTTGTTACATCTATCTAATTAAAACCAAGGATGAGGTTGTCACGCCCCCGGCCCGAGATCGCGAGCCGGGGGTCCGCGCCAACCGCCGCATACCCGTAGGAAACTCTCCCCACGAGCATGCAAGGCATCTTAACCAAACATCTCAATTATATATATATATCTAAAATAATTCAACTGAAATAAATGCAATCTTACTCCATTGACTGACCCAAATTATATAGTCTCACAGTTCTAAATACGCAGCGGAACAATAAAGATAAAACATCAATTTAAATAAAGCTTAATCTAGGATAACTTGTGCTTCAGTTCTTCTAGTCGCTCTCCCAAGGTCCGCCGTACCGGTACCGGTCGGCGTACCGGTGGCCGGCCGGACCGGTACGGTACCGGTCCGGTCCGGTACGTACCGGCTGGTACCGGTCCCGTACCGGCCGGTACGCGGTGGTTTCAAAAACCACAGCGCGCGGCGCTGTGGTTCTAAAAAAAAAAAATCGTACCGGTGCGAACCGGCCGGTTCGCACCGGTATGAGGTGCGTACCGGCCGGTACGGGCTCCGAACCGGCCGGTACGGGCCCGAACCGGCCGGTACGCACCCGTACCGGCTGGTTCGGATAAAAAACCGGAAATACCGGTTTTTTATCCGTTCTGGTACCGGTCCACGGCCGGACCGGTACGTACCGGCCCGTACCGGCCGGTACGGACCGGTACGGCATTCCATGCGCTCTCCCATTTTAAATCCCCGATAGGTTAGTTCTCGGAATTTGTAAAACAACAAGAAATTGTATAATGAGCTAACAGCCCAATAAGTAATAAACACCTTACCTAGTTAATTCATATAATAACATAAAATATAAATACAAATTACGATGAATCAACATAATAACATAATCAATTCCTTTTCAAGCACAAATTCATTAAAATTCGTATTTTTCAAATATCCATATACATAATCATAAATCTGATTCGAAACAAATCACATTCATCTCATCAGCCTTTAGCTACGACCACACTTATACACTGTGGCTAGGCCAGAAACAGAACCGCACTTATACCCTACGGAGTGGGCCAGAATACCGCACTTATATCCTGCGGAGTGGGCCAGAATGCCACACTTATACCCTGTGGTGGGGCCAGAATTGCCAATGCATAACCCCCTATTGGTAGGGTCCAGAACATAGCCAGGCTGAGAGTTCTAAATCTGATGCACATCAAAATTCTTTTGGTAACATAATACATGTATCATAATCCGATCTAAATATGCATATATGATGCAAGAACAGTAAATATAGCAATAATCCGAAAAATATTATTCCAGTTCATATATCCATTTTTCATTCAAATCATCATCTCGTAAAATTCATAAATCAAATATAAATTCATTAACAATTTATTCAATGCAAAAATAATATTATATAAATGAAGAGTCTAGAGAAGGCAGTTCGTTACTTATATTGAACGCGATCCACAACAAATCCAATTAATCTCACAAATTCCTCGCAGGACCTAATATCCAAAAATCATATTTTTTTTTAAAATTAATCATAATATATATAAAAGCTTAAATTTAATATTTCCCCATGGCCGACCCTACAGGAGTGCCTAGCACCCTGAGTTCGGGTTCGGATTCGGGTTCATACCCGTAGACCACCCTCTTCCCTTTATTTTACTATTATTATTATTGTCTTTTCTTTTCTTTCCTTTCCTTTTTTTTCTTCTTTTCTTCTCTTTTCTCTCCCGACTCCCCCTCTTCTCCTTCGGTGAAACAGGGGGTCCCGTGACCCCCCCTTCTTCTTCTTCTTCCCTCTCGGTCGGACTCCGGGGCGGCCATGGTGGCTGGCCTCGACGGCGGCAGGAGGTGGCGGAGCAAGCCCGACCACCCCCTGCGGCTGGCGGCGGCGAGCACGCCGGCGCTAACGCCTCTAGCCGAAGCGAAGCATTCCTTTTTGGGCCAAAATCCGGCGATCGGCCGGCTCAAAATCACCACCCACCATGGCTAATCACCAAGCAAGGAGAAGGAAAAAGCTTACCTTAGTCTTGACGAAGATCCGGCGCCTTCCTTCCTCTCCAGCGGCAATGAAGGAAAAGGGTCACCCGTGCTACTTGGCTCTCCCTCTTCCTCTCTCTCTCTCTCCGGCAATGCGAAGAAAATCTCTCCCCCTTCTCCCTGGCGGCTCTTCTCGGTGGTCTTAAGGAGGAGAGGAAGCCCTAAAAACAGGGTTTCCTTCTTCGGGATGGAACCAGTCCATCCCGTCGCCTCACGTGCGTCGCACGTGAGGCCGGGGTTTTGGGACTGGGCCGGTCATTTGGACCGGGCCCAGTTCCGGGGTCTTACATCCCACCCTCCTAAAAAAAATTTCGTTTCCGAAATTTGCGTACCTGCAGTTTTAAAAAAATTGAGAATACTTCTTCCAAATCAAGTCATAACACTCTTCAAATCCAAGTCGTCTTGTCTGACCAATGTCAAATAATTCTATTCACCATACTTTCTCTGCACACTCTGATTTAAACCTCAACATACCCGTGTCAAGTCTAGATTTTTTTTTCTAAGAATTACTTGCTTGTTGGTACATTCATTATTATGTCTTATTCTGTGTGAACACTTTCGAAAGTTAAAAGTTTATATTCTTCTTTTGACAATCAATCAAAAAATGTTATGTAACTATTTAATCTTTTCTAGCAGCATAATGAGTTATCTAACAAAGAGCAGTGGGCATGACAAAACAATAAATAGAAATAAATATTGGGACTAGATTAATACCTGTCGTCAACACATCAGATGCCTGTGCATCTTGCTGTGTAAATGCAAATACTCTTCCTTGAGTCTTTGGCCCCCGGCTTCCTTCCATTGCCTGAGTAGATCTATTCTCGTTTCTTTGTGGGCAGTCTGCAATTTTATGACCTATCTTACCACATCTAAAACAGGCACCAGTGTTCCAATGACAATCCTTGTCAGCATGAGCCTTACCACATCTAGAACATTTATTGATATTCACCTACTTAGGGTTGTCACTCGTTGATTTCTTGTTTGAACTTTCGGCATTTTCATTGCTCTGCCCCTGAAATTCATTCGATCTGTTCCTCTTCTTTTGATTTCTTTCCCTTTCCAACCGTTCATCATTAACTTTCCTTTCAATTATTAAAGCTTTATTTACCACAGCTGCACAGGTAATCAATTCATAAGGTACCACTTGTTTTCTAATTTCAGTCTTTAGTCCCATCTCAAATTTATGCGCTCGATCTAGTTCATCTTCGACTAACTTTGGAACAAATTTGGCTAGCTTGGTAAATTTAGCTTCATATTCTGCAACAGTCATATTTCCTTGCTTTAGATGAATAAACTCCTGCTCTTTCTGCGTCCTTACACTTCGAGGAAAATACTTATCATAAAATGCTCCTCGAAATTTTGCCCAAGTGAGTGGCTCCCTATCCTGTTCATATTTATGTTCCAACATCCGCCACCAGTTGAATGCCTCACCTTGCATCATGTATGATGCAAACAAAATTTTTTCATCATCCTGGCATCTCAAGACAGCAAATGCTTTTTCCATCTCTGTAAGCCAATTGTCTGCTTCCAACGGTTCTGTAGTCCCCTTGAAAGCTGGAGGAGCCAGCCTCTTAAATTCAGCTATACTACTACGCTGTTCACACTGTTCCCCTCGTCCTTGCTGTGGTTGTGTCTGGGGCAACTGCGCTTGTTGTTGGAGCAACTGCTGTTGCACCTGCTGTTGCATCTGCATAAGGCCTACTATGGTCTGCATAACCTGGCCTAGGCCCGGCTCTTGTTGTCCTGTCTGAGTATCACTAGCAGGATTGACGACTCTCTCCTGCTGAGGAGTGTTACTAACTTGTTGGGGTGTGCTGTCATTTTGCGGGTTGGGTGCCTTATTAGTAGCTCTGCGAGTAGTCTTTCTCGTCCGACGTGGAGGCATTCTGATCTATGTCTATCAGATAGCAGCATACCAATAATAAGCTTACCAGTTCATTACAAGTACATAGAATGGTTGTTACAATAATCATAAACTAACGTTCCAATATTCCTAGTGTCTACCTATCTACACTCATGTCATGTCAGATTTTCTTATCTTAAAATTTATCCATTCATGCTCTGATACCATAAAAGTTGTCACGCCCTCGGTCCGAGATCGCGAGTCGGAGGTCCGCGCCAACCGCCGCACACTCGTAGAAAACTCTCCCCACGAGCATGCAAGGCATCTTAACCAATAATCTCAATTATATATATATATAAAATAATTCAACTGAAATAAATGCAATCTTACTCCATTGACTGACCCAAATTATATAGTCTCACAATTCTAAATATGCAGCGGAACAATAAAGATAAAACATCAATTTAAATAAAGCCTAATCTAGGATAACTTGTGCTTCAGTTCTTCTAGTCGCTCTCCCCATTTTAAATCCCTGATAGGTTAGTTCTAGGAATCTGTAAAACAACAAGAAATTGTATAATGAGCTAGACAACTCAGTAAGTAATAAACACCTTACCTAGTTAATTCATATAATAACATAAAATATAAATACAAATTACGATGAATCAACATAATAACATAATCAATTCCTTTTCAAGCACAAATTCATTAAAATTGTATTTTTCAAATATCCATATACATAATCATAAATCTGATTCGAAACAAATCACATTCATCTCATCAGCCTTTAGCTACGACCACACTTATACCCTGTGGCTAGGTCAGAAACAGAACCGCACTTATACCCTGCGGAGTGGGCCAGAATACCGCACTTATATTCTGCGGAGTGGGCCAGAATGCCACATTTATACCCTGTGGTGGGGCTAGAATTGCCAATGCATAACCCCTATTGGCAGGGTTCAGAACATAGCCAGGCTGAGAGTTCTAAATCTGATGCACATCAAAATTTTTTTGGTAACATAATACATGTATCATAATCCGATCTCAATATGCATATACGATGCAAGAACAGTAAATATAGCAATAATCCGAAAAATATTATTCCAGTTCACATATTCATTTTTCATTCAAATCATCATCTCGTAAAATTCATAAATCAAATATAAATTCGTTAACAATTTATTCAATGCAAAAATAATATTATATAAATGAAGAGTCTAGAGAAGGCAGTTCGTTACTTACATTGAACGCGATCCACAACAAATCTAATTAATCTCACAAATTCCTCGCAGGACCTAATATCCAAAAATCATATTTCTTTTAAAATTAATCATAATATATATAAAAACTTAAATTTAATATTTTTTCATGGCCGACCCTACAAGAGTGCCTAGCACCCCGAGATCGGGTTCGGGTTCGGGTTCATACCCATAGACCACCCTCTTCCCTTTATTTTACTATTATTATTATTGTCTTTTCTTTTCTTTCCTTCCCCCTTTTTTTTCTTCTTTTCTTCTCTTTTCTCTCCCGATTCCCCCTCTTCTCCTTCGGTGAAACAGGGGGTCCCGTGACCCCCCCTTCTTCTTCTTCTTCCCTCTCGGTCGGACTCCGGGGCGGCCATGGTGGCCGGCCCCAACGGCGGCAGGAGGCGGCGGAGCAAGCCCGACCACCCCTTGCGGCTGGCGGCAGCGAGCACGCCGGCGCTAACGCCTCTAGCCGAAGCGAAGCATCCCTTTTTGGGCCAAAATCCGGCGATCGGCCGGCTCAAAATCACCACCCACCATGGCTAATCACCAAGCAAGGAGAAGGAAAAAGCTTACCTTAGCCCCGACGAAGATCCGTGCCTCCCTTCCTCTCTGGCGGCAATGAAGGAAAAGGGTCACCCGTGCTACTTGGCTCTCCCTCTTCCTCTCTCTCTCCGGTAATGCGAAGAAAATCTCTCCCCCTTCTCCCTGGCGGCTCTTCTCGGTGGTTTTAAGGAGGAGAGGAAGCCCTAAAAATAGGGCTTCCTTCTTCTTCGGGATGGAACCAGTCCATCCCGTCGCCTCACGTGTGTCGCAAGTGAGGCCGGGGTTTTGGGACTGGGCCGGTCATTTGGACCGGCCCAGTTCCGGGGTCTTACAGTGGTGCTCAGCAAATTTAATATTTTTAACATCGAAGCTGAGAATCAACAAGAGAAGAAAATTAAAATTCTTAGATCAGATCGGGGAGGTGAATATACATCTAATGATATAGCTCAATTTTGTGAAGATCATAGTATCATTCATGAAGTGACTGCTCCCTATTCTTCCTAATCAAATGGAGTAGCAGAAAGGAAGAATAGGACTTTAATGGATATGGTTAACTCCATACTTATAAGCTCAGGAGTACTAGAGAATTTGTGGGGGGAAGCTCTAATTTCAGCCTGTTATATCCTCAATAAGATTCCCTCCAAAAATAATGATCTTACCCCATATGAAGTTTGGAAACATAGAAAATCTAATCTTAGCCATTTGAAAGTGTGGGGGTGCTTGGAAAAAGTGAAAATACCTGATTTTAAAAGAAAGAAAATAGGACCTAAAATAGTAGATGCCATATTCATAGGATATGCGGCCAATAGTAATGCCAATAGATTTCTGGTGATTAATTCAGAGGAAAATGATATTAGTAACAACACTGTTATAGAAGCTAGAGATGCAATATATTTTGAAGACACCTTTCCACTTAGGACTAGAGTAGATAGTGGTATACCTAGTAGCTCTAGTAGAATAAGGACAAGAGAAATAGAAGTAGAAGCAAAACCTAGGAGTAAGAGATCCAGGGTAAAAATTTTTTTTGGAGATGACTTCTATACCTTTCTTATAGAGGACTCTCTAACTACTTTTGAGGACGCAATGGAATCCTTGGATTCACCCTTTTGGAGAGAAGCTGTGGACAATGACATGCAGTCAATTATCCAAAATCATACTGGGGAACTGATTGATCTTTCTTTTGGCTGTAAAACTATAGGGTGCAAATGGATCTTTAAGAAGAAACTTAGGCCTGATGGCTCTGTAGATAAATTTAAGGCTAGATTAGTTGCCAAAGATTTTACTCAGAGATCTTTGGTAGATTTCTTTGATGTATATGCACCTGTAGCTAGGATTACTACTATTAGGGTCCTGATAACATTAGCCTCCATCCATAGATTAGTGATTCATTAGATGGATGTGAAAATAGTTTTTCTAAATGGAGACTTAAATGAAAAAATTTATATGGACCAGCCAGAGGGATTTATAATTTCAAGCCAAGAAAATAAAGTTTGTAGATTAGTCAGAGCTCTCTATAGTCTTAAAAAAGCATCCAAGCAATGGTACTTAAAATTTGATGAAATCATACTGATATTTGGATTTGAAATCAATAGTACAGACGAATGTGTATACTATAATAGAGTTGGAAATAAATTTGTGATCTTGTGCCACCAATGTGCCGGTGCTCGTTATCCGGCTTTCGTGTGTCGATCTTTCTGAATCGGTTTCTTGATTTGGTTAGTGTGCCACAGATCTTCAAATGGTTGATGAAGTAAAGCAATTCTTATGTCATAAGTTTGATATGAAAGATTTGGGACAAGCTGACTTAATTTTAAATACCAAAATAATTAAAAGTACAAATAGAATTGAGTTATCATAAAGTCATTA
This sequence comes from Phoenix dactylifera, assembly GCF_009389715.1. NCBI lineage: Eukaryota > Viridiplantae > Streptophyta > Magnoliopsida > Arecales > Arecaceae > Phoenix > Phoenix dactylifera. Next base: position 139,371 of record NC_052407.1, read on the forward strand.
TGTTGACAAGATTCTCAATAAATTAAATTATACCAATTGTCAGCTTGTCTCTACTCCCTTTGATCCCTCTACACACCTTAAGAAGAACTTAGGAATTCCTATCCTTCAAATCCTATATGCTCAAATCATAGGCTTACTAAGATTCCTAGCAAACTACACCAGACCAAATATAGCATATGCTGTAAATAGACATAGTAGATATACTATTAATCCAAATGGAGATCACTGGACAGCATTAGAGAGGATTCTTAGGTATCTTAAGGGTACCAAGTCCTATAGTTTGCATTTTAGTGGGTTTTCTGCTTTTCTAGAAGGCTATAGTGATGCCAACTGGATCAGCGATACCTTAGATGTTAAATCTACCACAGGATATGTCTCTCCTAGGAGGTGCTGCTGTGTCTTGGAAATCCACCAAACAAATTTTGATATCTAGGAGTACCATGGAGTCTAAACTAATAGCTTTAGACACCACTAGCATGAGACTGAGTGGCTTAGAGATCTACTTATAGACCTTTCTGTAGATGAGTTACCTTTACTACCTGTCTTCTTACATTGTGACTGTAAATCTGCAATAGTGCTACCAAGAAAATGTGTCGGGTTATCCCCACACGTGTTGCGACGATCGCAGCGGAAAGATACGTGCGGGGTTGTTCATCGCATGAATGTCCCGAGGACATAGATTTTAAAAAAATTCTAAGTTCTTTAACTCAGAAAATTATGAAATCTAAAGGATAGATTAAATTAAAAACTTGATTAATTTTCAGATCTATATAAAACAATTGTAAAGATCATATCTTTATCTTTGAGTGGGTAGATCTTCACCGCTATCTGATGATCGTGAAAATCAGGTTCGCTTAAAGCCGCACAAGTGTCTGGCCTCTACGGGTATCCACACGAAGATCTTGCTCGATCAAGGTCGTGATCTCACCGGGGTGCTAGCTCCCTTGCAGAGATCCTTTTTGATGGTTGGAACTCCTCTAAGCAATCAACTCTTGATTGCTTCCAAGAGGAGGAAGAAAGAGAAGGAGAAACACTTTCCTTTTCTTGGAAGAAGGAAGAGGATGCAGGGAAGAGAGGAACATCTTCCTCTCTATTTTTCTTCCATGCAGCTGATCAAGAGGAGGAAGAAGACTCCATATTTTGCTGCCTCTTTCTTTTCTTTGCCTTGCGGATGGAAGAAGAAGGGGAGAGAGGGGTGGCCGCCTATCATGAAAAGAAACCATAAACCCATGAAACAAGTCTAGGGCCGGCCCCCCTTTTTTATAGCCTTGCCCTAGGAGGAGGCCGCACCCCAACCGGGTCTCGCATCGCGGACACCCGGGACGTGCATCCCGGCCAACTGGGACGCGGATCCCGGGAGTACCTAGGGAAAGGAGGGGTTCTTGCCCCTTCCTTCTAATCCTAATCAAATTAGAATTTAGGTGGCCCTTGGTTCATTGAATCCTAATCTAATTAGGACCCAATTAGTCTCTCTATTTGATTCAAAATCCTTATCCATAAGATTAAATCAATTGTGACTCTTGGAGTCCTAATAATTAGGACCTAATTGGATCATGACTCGATTAAACTCTTCAATCCTAATCCAATTAGGAGTTATCTTCATCTATTAGACCAATAATTAATTAGGACTCTAGGAGTCCTAATCCAATTAGGACTCATATAATCTGAGTCCTAATCCAATTAGAACTTTAGGAATCCTACTCCAAGTAGGACTCTAATAATTTGAAGTCCTAATCCAATTAGAACTCTAGGAGTCCTACTCCAAGTAGGACTTTTGAACTTTATCAAATAAGATCGAGCCCAATTAATTAAGTCCAATTAATTCAATCAAATTATAATCCGATTGCAATTATTTCTTCTTCAACTCACTAATTCTTAGTGGGTTAAACCAATTGATAATTACAAACTATTATGATTCCAAATCACAATCCAACAATTAGATCGATTAGATCATCTATTGTGTGTGACCCCATAGGTTCTATTCTGTCTGGTAGTGAGATATATTGTGATCTCTATCACAACATCATTGAAACTCTTTTCAATGGGTTGGAACAATTTCAACTCTTCTCATTCGAGTTCACTGATCACCAAGTGAATGCCTTTGAGTCTCACAAGCCACCAGTGACACCTAGCAGCATGTCGGGGCAACCCAGCAGAATGGAATGATGAACCTCTAGGTGCAGTTAGTGTATGATACAGTTTCTCTATTATGGATTTCGACAGGATGGAGGTCATAAATAACTCGTCAAACCTCATCATCTGTCATATGTAAAATTTATTCGACTCTAGTTCGAGATTGGAAACTCTTTTTCAAAAACTACCTTGGCTAAGGATTTACGAACTCAGTCTTATAAATCACATAGCATCTCTTCTAATCTATCAAGGTCGATAGATTCCATCTAGATGTACTTCTACTCCTACAATGAATCTACTGTAATCAATCTGCACTACAAGAACCCAAATGGATAGGGCCCATGTTTATGTGCTCGTCAAACTACTGCAACCTCACTGTGAATAGCCGAGGCATTGTAGGTCAAAGGACCAGTCATACAACTGTAGCATAAAGTAAGTCACTGACGAGTGGATAGGCATCCAAGTGACTACTTGCTATGGTCATGCTCAGTATCCTTATTCTCTAACAAGCACTTACACAATTACTCCAGTGTCCCCACACTGTGTACTCAAGACTCGTCCATCAAAAAAAGTGATATGTGCACTAATCTCATCAGATCGATCACCGTCCTTGTGATGATCCATCGATCAGAAGCAATTCAGGAATTAATCACCAATGACATATGCCTTTAATTTTCAACTTTTGAGAAAATGCGTTATCATCTTATTAATTCCTCGGACGATTCATGGACACATAAGAACATGAATGAAAAGAATGCCCATCCTAATAAATTCATAATTAGGTCAAGTACAAATTTATATCCCAGAACAAAATAATGCGTCAGCCAAATTAGCTTCTAGCACATACTTCTAACAAAATGCCAATGTAAAAATGAACAGACACTTAAAAGTGCATCATAAATCATTAAGATATAAATTGACAACTAACATTATAATTTTGAATTTTGTAAAATTTGAAAATAATTTGGCCGAGCAGCTTACAAAAGGTTTGTGGAGAATAGTAGTTCTAGAGTCGTCGAAGGGGATGGGGCTTAGCCCATAAAGATAGATCACCATGGTGGGAACTCAACCTTAAAAGGTTCAATGAGTAGAAACAAACCGGAGTGTGACTAAGAGGAGCACTGTTTTATGTTTTCCTCATTTCTATGGTGCTAGTGCTCATAAAAGCAAGCGGTAGGATGAGTTTGTTTGTATAACTCTTAATGAGTTTGAGATCCAAGAGGCAGGAGCTTTCTTGCTAGCTTCCTTATTAGGACTCACCTATATGTGCAGTTGTGAGGCCGCGACTATGGAAAATGGGCGATTTCCTAAAAAGCACATGAAAGATACCTGCGCTTGGCTGCATTAGCGCAACCTGCTTATAACCTATATCGGGCTATATTATGTGTGCTGTTGATTTAATCTGAGCCATGGACCGAGGTTCAAGGTTAAGACCACCTTGGCTCCGTAGATGTAATCAATTGTCACTAAATGAAGGTTCAAATCGAAAGGTACCTACACCTATTACATAATATAAGATATCTAATATTTTGTTTTGATTTTAAAATTATTTAAAAATTAATTTATGTGGAAGATTGTTAGAAAAAATTAATTGGCGCGTGCTGGCGCGCGCCGGTGCCTTCCGCGGGCTGGCTGCGTCCGCGGAAGGTGGGGACGCGTCCTGGCGCCCGTCGGCGCCCTCCATGGGCCGGCCGCATCCGCAGAAAGCGTAGATGCATCCGCAAATTGGCCCTTTGCGACCTTTTTGGGCCAACGTCCAATTTGCGGCCTTTTTGGGCCAACGAGACGTTGGCCCAAGAAGGCTATAAAAACTTCCCTGTTCCTCCTATTTCATGATGAAAAGAAAGAGAAAAGAAATTTTGAAAAAATTTTGAAAAAGAATATTGCTCTTCCCCTTGGCCGTTTTTTGATTTTATTTTTTTTTCGCCTTCATTCAGCGAAGTTCTATTTTCTTTTTATTTTCTTTCTTTGCTGGATCTGCATGTCCGATTGGGTTCGTGTTGGTTTCTTCCAAGACGTATCGAAGAAGAAGCTTTGAGTCATCGTATCTCTAAGAAGGATTGCCGGGAGACCCATACGTAGGGGCAAATATTTCTTTGGGACAGCGTCAACGCGCTTCGACCTGCGTTCATTCAGGCTATCTCCATTTACCTTATTTCAAATTTAATATTAGTAGATCTGTAACATTTACAATTTATGATTTAAATTTATTACATGTTCTATAGAATATATTTCTTTTGTGCTAAAATAGATTTCTTTTGATTCCAAAGAATATATATATATATATATATATTATTCTTTTTAAGATTATTCTATTAATTGTAATTATAGTTTATTTACTTATTTAGGTGATATATTGCTAACAAAATATCCTGATGTATATCTAACTCTTTTGAAATCCAGATATCGAAGCAGAACAGCAGCCAAGCCTTAATCTCAAGGTATAGGCTATGACCGTAAAGAAATTGCTGCATTTTTTTGACAAACTCATTCTCTCAAGCAGACTATCAGTTAAATATTCCTATAGGATTAATGTAGTAATAGAAACAATATTTTTAATTAGTCTTTACCAACAGAAAATATTGAATATCCTCATATACTGACATGGTAGACTAAATCAATTACCTTGGCTTTTATTTTGGCATCCATAGTGATTTTAGTAGGTTGTTTTTTTGGTCCACATGATGTTAGTATTTAACTAAGAGTCTTTTGTTCGGATTATTATTTTTCTTACAGGGTACTAATCTAGAATAATTTTAAATATTTCATGTGCTGTTCAGATTACATTAATGTTTGCACGTAATTATGTGTTATAGGTTTTGATTTATAAATGAGCCACCTCCTATGATCTGTAAATATGCTACTAAGCTGACAACTGGATTCTGGGTAGACCAAATCATACCTAACAGAAGAGGATGTCAAATTTCCTTAGCAAGAAAGATAGTTTAGTATGTTCTTGAGGGTGACAACTGGTCCAGTTGGTAAAGTCGCTAGGGGACTGAATCCAAGTTAATCCAATCAGCTTGGATTCAGTCCCACCTCGACCACAGTTCATGAATGCAACGAATTTTGATGGGCATTGGCCATCTTATTTTCAAAGGATGGGAATGAAAAAAATACTAATTTTTATGACATTTATAGGGATTTATATTACTCAAAGAGGGCAATAAAGAGTAATGCTGGAGCAAACTAATTTGGTTATTACATAGAGTTCTGTTTTTGATGATCCTGTAATTTTTATGGTGATAAGAAGCAAATTGTTCTGCCATCACAAACATAAAAAATAGATGGCAAATGCCAATTATATGAGACACTGCTTGTTGCATATGATTATGAAATTTGAGATAATTTCAGGTTGGTCTCCAAACCTGTGCCTGTTGTTGATGCTTTTATACCGATACACTCAACAATACTCTTAGAATTTAATTAACTCAAAAAATAAAAACATTTTGGTTCAAGAAATAACCTTTGTGGATTGATTGATTTCAGGGTTATTTGATAGGTAACCCAGCAACAGGTTTAAAAATTGATATGAATGCTCGAGTCCCATATGCTCATGGAGTGGGGATCATATCAGATGTACTCTATGAGGTGAATTATCACTTAGACTCTATTTGGATATGGATATTAAAGGGTAATATATTAACTTTGTTTTAATCCTTCTCAGTTGATACAAAGAAATTGTGAAGGGGAAGATTATGAAAAACCTGTCAGAGCACAATGTGCTACAGACCTTGATGCTTTTGATAAGGTGGGCAACCTGTTCACTCACTGAGTCCTTATTACTCTGAAGGTGAAGTTAATCCTCTACACATGCAGTTCTACTCAGAAACTCAGGCAACGCAAATTTTGGAACCTAAATGTGCAAGAGCATCCCCAAAGCCTGAGGAAATGATTGGGGATAGAAGATCACTGAAGGGGTACATAGAGCTCCATAGTCCACCACCTCGTCCTGCTCTCAAGTGCAGAGTATGCAATTCTCTTTTGCATCACTATGTGTGTACTTTAGAGTGTCATGTGTGTGCCATAAAAAATAGCAACATTTAGGCTGACATCTTGCCAAAATGCAACAAGAAATCTGCAAGTGAGTATATAACCTTTATTATGACACTCATATATCTGAACATCCCATCGAACTAATCCATTTTGTTTTCTTGGTAGTGGGTGTCCAGTTAATGGATCCTGTAGGTTGATGCCCTTGTCATCTTGTAATAACAAGATAATATTGATAGGAGGTTTGTATATAATTTCAGGGTTTAAACTTTCTAACTTATTTTGCTATACCCAGTGTTTCCTGATATAAGTCACTCTATCTCTCTCTCAAAAAGGAAGGAGGGTTCAACTGAGCCCCCTCCTGATAAAAGCGGCTCAAAAGTTATATGTCCTAGCATCAATCAGTTCAAATATACCTCTCATGCTTTACTGACATAAATCTAACCCGCTCATGGTGACTAAAGAGAAATTAATGCACTACTTAATTGGACTAGCGATTGAAATGAGAGGTTCAATCTTTGATGTCACATAATTACTGGAAACTGCAGTTAAATCTTGATATCCAATAAAAATAAAACACATCATAAATTAATAATAAGGCCAATTTCCCTTTGTCTTAAGATAACTAGCTAAATTATATAGGTTTTTCTTAAGTCTCCAATTGATTTACTAATCAACAACATTGACTTCTTTGCAGTCTTATGCTTATTTTCTATCCTATTATTGGGCAAACAGTAATGTCACAAGAAAGGCTCTCCACATCAAGAAGGTAATTCTCCCAAACACATTTGACATGCAATGACATACAAAAAAGCAACAACATCAATTGTGTTTTGGCTTAGTGAAAACGCACACATATTTTATGCAAAAATATTGATATCTACAAGTCTCATGTCTTGTATGAATCATGGTCTTAAATCTTGGTTGGACGTTCCAACACTCAATTAAAATACTTGATGTCGGGACAGGACTGGTCCACCATTGTCCCAGCATCCCGATCAGTACATCTTGGGATATCCTCTGTCTTAAGTGTCGGGATGGGGTGGGACAGCGGTGTGTCCCATTCCATGGGCAGACATGAATAGCCCTATCTTACGGGTTTTAAAATCTTAGTTAATTGAATGGTTTTAATGACTAGCCATCATGTTTATGTATTGTAAGGGATCTTTGTGTGTGGATATTTGCCTTTTCAAAATTGTAGTACTTTGGATATCGTTTGTTGTTGCATATAACCTTTTATGAATTGTTCCCATTTTTAAATGTTTTCTTTTTTCAAATCATGTCAACAAACATCGAAAATGGAAATAACACTCTATCTGGACTTCTGGTATGTAAAAACACTTGTTCAAGTTGCAAAGGGACTAGTTGTAGAAATAGCAAAGCAAACAGAGACACAAGAACATAGAAATTTACATAGTTAGCTACGGCCTACATCCTTGAGCGGAGAAGATTGGAGAAACCTTCACTAATGGTGGAGAACACTAAAGAAGAGAAAACCCCAATTACAAAAGCCCTCAATCTCATAAGTTGTCAGAACTCCAAAACAAAGCTGTAATCCCAAAAGCTCTTGGCTGGGCGAAACATATACATGTACTGGCATCTCAAAACTTGGTCACCCTTGGGTTATTGGATGGACTAGCTGCAAGATATCAGATATAGTGTATGGAGGACTCAGCTTCTCTAGCCACCCGACAGGAGGCTCTTTTGCCAGTGTGCCCTCTAAATACAAGAAACGCCATAACAAATCTCCACCTTGGCTTGTATTTAATCAATCTCCACAAAAGCTCCATGACTATCTCCACATGTGCCTAAGCGCACTAATCAGCTACCATAACACCAATCAAGTCCAAATAATGATTCAAGTTGGCAACGGATTAGGCCTAATCATTATATCAGCTGGGTTATGTGATGTAGGGACCTTTAGGATTGTAAGATATCCATCTCCACAATCTCCATGATGAAATGATATTTGACATCAATTTGTTTGGTTATCTGATGTTGCATCTGATTTTTAGTTAAATGTGTGGCACTTTGGTTGTCACAATAGACAACTATTTTATCCTGCTGCATATCCAAGTCCTTAACTAAGCCACTCAACTAAAAAACCTCCTTCACTATCTCCATCACTGCCATGTACTTTGCCTTTACAGTGGACAAAGAATTGTGAGCCGTAGTGATGCCTTCCAACTAGGGGTACAAATGGGTCGGTTCGGACCGAGTCTTGAGTGACCTCGATCTGATCCGGTTTTTTGTTTGGGTCCTAATTTGGACCCAGACCCGACCCAATAAAAAATCGGGTCGGGTCCACAGCAGACCCAATGGATCATTCGGGTCGGGTCGGGTCCATGTATAACTCGGTCCAATCCAAAAAATTGGAGAGCTGGTGAAGCAAGCGGCCAGAGGGAAGACCAACATCTAGTTTGTCGCTTCTCTCTCCCACTCCCCTCCCCCTAATTGGACACTCAGCAGTAATTATTTATTCTGGACGATGGTGTCTGTGGGGTTGTTGAAGCTTTGCCAAACGGTGGAACCACCGCCGTTCTTGAGGACGAGGTTGCCGGACTCGCTGAGGGAAGCGGTTGTGACGCCCTTGCCGGAGGTTTTGGACTGCCAGACGATGGAGCCGAAGCCATTAGTTAGGCGGAGGCCGCCATCGGAGCGGAGCTATAGTGAGGCGGTGGAGTCGACCGCGGTGGGGGCGCTGTTGGTGCCGACGACGATCCAGACGTGGATGGCAGCGGAGTAGGTGATGACTGCGATGGAGGGGTTCTCGGGGTCGGAGACGAAGCTGAGGGAGAAGGTCTTGTTCTCGGAGGTCTAGGAGGAGTTGAAGGAGGTGAGAGTGGAGCCCAGGGGGATGTCGGCGGCGCCGGCAAGGGGAGGCAGCAGAGGAAAGCAAAGAGGAGAGCAAAAGTAGGACGAGGGCAGGAGGGGAGGACAAAAACCCTATGTCTCTCGCTCTCGGCTTCTCTTCTCGCTGGGTGGAGAGTTGGAAGAAGGGATAGAAATAGAGAGGAGGCATTTATTATACTGACAATCGCGCTCTTGTCTCTCTCTTTGAGAAATAGAGAAGAGACATTTATTATACTGACAACTGCGCTATTGTCTCTCTCCCCATAACCGTGCTCATCTGCAGCTGCCAGATCTACCTCCCAAAAGCAAGGCATTTATTACATTACGTGTAATAAATGGTAACCATAAACACTAGCATTTATTACATTAGGTATTGAAACTAGCACGAAAGAAAGAGTTATTATTTATAATAATATTTTAATATTTTACATATGGGTCGTTTGGGTTGGGTTGGGTTTAAATTTAGTAAATCTAGATCTGATCCGAAAATAGAACGGGTCCAATTTTAGGATCCGACCTGGCCCCACGGGTTCTCCAAAATGGGTCGGGTGAGGTTTAAACGGGGCAGGTCGGATCGGTCACGGGTCGACCCGACCCATTTGCAGCCTTACTTCCAACTAATAACAAAGCGTTTGAAAGTGAAAAGGTAGCCTGTTAATGACCAATTAGAATCACTAGTTTGAAACTGAAAACCCAAAATAGCACCATTATCATTGTTCCTATCATACATTAATGAAAATCTGCTATACTTGTCGAATAGCGAAGAATCCACTTCACTGCCTACTTGTCAACCCTAAAGGATGAATTTTGATGATTACGAAATACTTGAGTTGATGTTGTGTACTAATGATATTGGCTTGATTGTGAAGTTCTATAAGTCAAGAAAAATCAGAAGAAATGAAGCACTGCAAAATCCTTATCCTTAACACTTTATAAACACTTCATTAGATATATTCTAAAAGAAAAATGACCTTAATCCAATTCATGAAGATCAAAGAAAAAGTCTAAAGAACTCTGTCTGAGACACTTGTCGACCTTTAGAGCAAAAAGGACAAGTTTGAGTTGACTCTGGCACGTTTTCTTTAAGTGGTATAGTCAATGAGTCGACCCCGCAAGATATGAGTCGACCCTTGTGTAGTTCAAATTAAACAGAGGGCTTTTACCGCCTGAGACAAGATTTAATGAGTCGACCCTTGCTACAAATGAGTCAACCCCCGACATTGAAGAGTCGACCCTTATGTTTGAAGAGTCGACCCCAGCTCAGTTTCAGTGTTGGTCAGAAAGATTGTTTAATGAGTCGACCCTTGCTACAAATGAGTCGACCCCCGACATTGAAGAGTCGACCCTTATGTTTGAAGAGTCGACCCCAGCTCAGTCTTAGCGTTGGCCAGAATGATTATTGGATGAGTTGACCCTTGTGTTTGAAGAGGCGACTTCTAAAGAAGATGAGTCGACCCTTATGTTTGAAGTTACAGCAGCAAGAGCCGTCTTAATATATTGAAGTGCCGACCCAGGATAAACATGAGTCGACCCTTGGACTACATTAGTCGACCCCTGTACAGCTGGCACCATAACGGAAACCTTGTAATAAATTGTCTTTTTCTATAACATAAAAGATTCCTATTAGAATGGAAAGAAAGGAATTTGAATCCCTCTGAAGAATTGGTGTATAAATTCAAGGAAACCTCAGAAAGGAAATACAACAAGGAAGAGAAACATTCAATCAAGAAAAGAAGTTTCCACAAGAAGTAGAATCAAAAAAAAGGAGAAAGAAAAAGCAAAAAGTTCATCATCCTCACCGGCATTATTCAGAAACTTGCTTTTGCGAGGAAATCAGTCAGCTTCTCATCCATTGCGTAAAGAAGAGTTGGTGTTCAGCATTGGGATTCTCATCAACAGCCAACCTCTTCATCGGCTTCAGCATTGTTTCTATTGATTCATTCTATATTTCTTGAAGCTTTAGTTTTCTGGTTACAGCAATCATTTGTTTGGATTACTTGTTGCTGTAACAGTTTCATCATCTGAAACTTGCAAAGGCACTTCCAAGCCTTAATTGGAAGTTGTTGAATCGGGAGAATTCAGCAAGAGAAAAATTTTTGGTTGGTTTATCTGAAAACCAACTGGGTTGTTTGTGAGCTCGGAAAACAAACTGTGTAAAGATTCTTGGTTGGTTGCTTGGAAAAACCAACTAGGTTGTTTGTGAGCCTGGAAAAACAAACGGTGATAGGTTCTCAGTTGGTTGTCTGGGAAAACCAACTGGGTTTCTGATTGTGAGCTCGGAAAACAATCAGGCTGTAATATGCTAGATTATAGTGAAGTCTCAAGCTTGGCTTGGGGAGTGGATGTAGGTGCTGAAAGTGCACCGAACCACTATAAATCTCTGTGTTTGTGTGGCTTGTCTTTCTCTCTCTATCGCATTCTTCTAACTGCTTTTCCTCACCTTATTGCATTTTTTGTGCTGCTTTAATTCCGCTGCTAGCTCTCTGAGTTTGCAAAAGTATTTTAGTGGTTTCATAAGTCATTTAGATTATTATTTTTTAAAAGACCCAAATCACCCCCCCTCTTAGGCTACCTCTGGGCAGCAAGTGGTATCAAAGCCTGGTACTCACAGCCACTTATTGATCTAACAATCAAGAGTTAAAGATCATGGCAGCCTCTTTGGGATCTTCTATTGCCAAAGGGCACTTTACAGACCACCTCTTTTTAATGACACAAACTTTACTTATTGGAAAGCACGTATGCATATTTTCATTCAAGTACTTGACTATGATTTATGGACTGTTATTGTCAAGAGACCTCACACACCAACTAAGATTATTGATGGCATCACCACATTCAAACCTGAAATTGAATGGGATGACCATGATAAAGGGATGGCTCAGCTGAATGCAAAAGCCATGAATATTCTTTACTATTCTTTACATGCAAATAAATTTAATCGTATATCTATTTGCATGACCGCTCAAGAAATTTGGGATAGGCAGGAAGTTACTCATGAAGGCACTAACTAGGTCAAAGAATCTAAAATCAGTATGCTTGTGCATAAGTATGAACTATTTAAAATGGAAAACAGTGAGTCTATAACTGAAATGTTTACTAGATTCACTGATATTATAAATGGCTTGAAAAGCCTTGGTAGATCTTACACTAATAGGGATCTTGTTCGAAAAATTCTTATGTCTCTTCCTAGAGCATGGGAAGCAAAGGTCACTGCTATCCAAGAAGCCAAAGATCTCAACTCTCTCCCACTGGAAGAACTGCTGGGTTTCTTAATGACTCACAAGCTTTCAATGAGACAGAACCTTGAGGAAGATGAACCCAAGAAGTGCAGAACCATTGCTCTTAAGTCCACTCAACTTGAAGATGAGAGCGAGGATTCTGATTCTGATAACAGTGAGGAAATGGCCCTGATTACAAGAAGGTTTAGAAAGTTTTTCAAAGAGAAAAGAGAACTTCAAGAAAAGGCCTGTAATCAATGAAGAGCAAAGCAAGGAAAACAACAAGGAGCAATATGTTTGCTATGAATGCAAAAAGCCAGGATACTTCAGAACAGACTGTCCCTTGTTAAAAAAGGTTCCAAAAAGATTGAAGAAGAAAGCTATGCTGGCTATTTGGAGTGACAGCGATGATTCCAGCTATGGAGAAGAAGAATAGCAACAAAAAGCTGCAAATCTGTCTAATGGCACATGAGAATGAGGTATACTCAAATATTCGATATGATTTCACTTTTGATGAACTTCAAGATGCTTTTTCTGAGCTTATGATTGAATATAAAAAGCTTAGCTTAAAGAATAAGGAGCTGAAAATTAAGAATCAATCCATGGAAAAGGAAAATGCTCTGCTTCTGAAAAATGAAAAGGAACTGCATGAAGAAAATCAAAAGTTAGCTAAAGAAGTTGATAAACTGAAATCTATAGTAGACAGATTCACCTTAAGCTCTAAAAAATTAAATCTAATTCTTGAAAGTCAGTGAGTTGTCTTTGACAAAGCTGGATTAGGATACAATCCATAAAGAAAATAGAAATCTCTGAAAAACATGTTTGTAAAGCCTTCTTACGTTAAACCAAAATCTGCATTCTGTAAGTTAGATAAACTGAAACAGAAATACATTGCATGCAATCCTATAAGCCAAAATCTTGTAAGTAATGTTTCAATTAAGAAGATATGGATTCCAAAAAGAAGTATTATTGCTAACCTGCAAGGATCCAAGAGAGCTTGAGTACCTAAGATGAAAGCCTAAATTCTATTTTGCAGATATGTCTAGCATCCCATGAATCAAACAGAAGATGGTATTTGGACAGTGGGTGCTCTAGATACATGACAGGGGATGCTCCGGACTCTGGCTTAGCTGCTCCTTGATCTCCAATCATTGGCTCAGCTGGCTCTCTCTGGCTCTGGCCCCGTAGCTCTGCGTACCCAATGATCTTCCAACTTCTGGTACCCCATATGGAGTGACCGTTTGTTGTAGGTGTCAGTGTGTAGCAGTGCCTTGGAGATCTCTTCCTCCAGACATATTTGATGCTCTCTAAAAATCAGAGTAAGTACCATACCATAGGGTAAAGATGCCTTCGTCCTAGATACAGCTTCATGTATTTGTCTCATCATCATTGTCGGGAGATTCAGGGGAATGCCCTGAATGACGTACTCCATAATAACTAGCTCACGCTCAGATACATAATCAAATCTTCTGCTCTTCGGAAATAAAATTCATCCTATGAAACTATGAAGCAGACGCATCTCCGCAGATAATGAACTTGCAATCAGGTCATCAAAGTACTCTAACTCATCTCTCTCCATGACCATCTGCAAGGCTCTAATCCTGTCTTCTGATCTGACGGGTACTGAGCCCTCACTCGGTGGATGTAGTAACTGACCAAGACTCTGCTCAGTAATGACAATCTGGACCCCTCGGATGTCGGACTCAATCCCTCCCGAACCAACCCATACGGATGAGTAAAACTCACGAACTCACCTTGGGTAGGTCGGCACATCCAAGGAGCAGAGATACTCCCATCCCTGCTGCTGAATCCATTTACTCAAGCTAAATCCCTCGCGGTCCCAAAAATGAAAATCAATTTTTCTATCCGTGGTTACAGGCCTTCCCACGAATTTGGCAAGCAATACGGAAGGGGAAGGGGGCTGAGAAGGCTCCACACGTGCTTCGGCTTGTGGAGGAACTTCATCTTGGGCTCTATCTTGCTTTTCAACCATACTTGAACGAGTAACCCTTCTAGGTCGCTTGGCCACGGCTCTCTTTAGTGCCATCTTCACACAATCCTTTTGTACAAGATGATTGACCGGCATGGGAGTGGAAGGAATAGCGATTTACCGGTGATTGGAGGTCAATGGAGGAGTGGAAAAGGATTTTCTAAGGAGCTAGGGCACGTTTGGAAGGAGGAAATAGCCACTTTGGGGACTTTCGGCCGACTTAAGAAAGTAGGGCCCCCGCCGTTGAGTCGACTCGAACCACTGTTCGGGTCGGCTCGAGCTGGAGTCGACCCGACCACAGTCTCGGGTCGACCTGAGATCAGCCAAAAAAAAAATATTTCTTTGATAATAAATTTCTGATCCGAGCCTAACCAATTCTCAAGGGTCAACAATGCTCATGAAGAGGTTCTAAATTGATCATTTGAGCAAAGTTTTAAATCATATGAGAAGATTTTGGAGATGAGAGGAGTGTATCATGAAACTTTTGACTTTTTCTATGCAAAGAGGTCTCAACTCCTAATTCTCTTCTAAGCATGCAAAATGTATCCTCACTAAGGGGTTTTGTAAATATATCTGCCAATTGTCTTTCAGTACACATGTTCAACATTTATGTTTTCATTTTGCACATGGTCTATAATAAAGTAATGTCTAATTTCAATGTGTTTTGCTTTAGAATGTTGAACTGGATTTTTAGTTAAATTGATTGCACTTGTATTATTTCATTTTATGAAAATTTTATCAAGTTTAATTACATAATCTTGTAATTGCTGCTTAATCCGTAGCACTTGAGCACAACAGCTTCCAGCTGCAACATACTCGGTCTCAGCCGTTGACAGTGCAACTAAATTATGTTTTTTGCTAAACCATGAAATTAAGTTAGCACCTAAGAATTGACATGTTGTAGGCCAAGGTAACAACTCAAGAGGGGGGGTGAATTAGGTTTTCTAAATTTTATGACCTCTAATTAATTCTAAATGAATATGTAGTTTCGCCTATGCGAGGAATATAAGTGCAGTGGAAGCAAGAATAGTTAAGCTCTAGGCAATTATGATTAAGTTACTTTGAGAATTCAAGCTAGAGCAACTACTCAATATAGTAAAGTAAATAAAGCAAAAGGCACAATGCAAACACAAACACATATAGTGGTTCGGTGCACTCCAAGGCACCTACGTCCACTCCCTAAGCGTTTTCTTAGGAATTCACTATAACCCCTTGGATTGCAGTTGGATTGTTTTACCGAGCACAATACAAAAACCTAACAGTTTTACGGGATCACCAATAAGAACTTAATCGTTATGCTGTCAGTTGAGCTCGGGTCAACTCAGATTTTGCTGGGGTCGACTCGAGCAAGGCTGGGATCGACTCGAGCTACAGTGGGGTCGACTCTGATAGAAAAATCTAGAGAGCACTTTTCTTGTTGATACAGGCTGGGGTAGACTCGAGCTACAGTCGGGTCGGCTCGAGCTACAGTAGGGTCGGCTCGAGCTACAGTAGAGTCAGCTCTGATAGGAAATTTCAGAGAGCAATTTTCTTGTGTTACAATTTGGGGTCGACTCGGATTTTGCTGGGGTCAACTCGAGCATGGCTGGGGTCGACTGGAGCTTGATGGAGTCGGGTTTGATAGGGAATTCTAGAGAGCAATTTTTTTGGAAAACTTGTTGGGGTCGACTCGAGCTATAGTGCCAATTTCTGGGGTCGACCCAAACTTTGTGCCAAGCATGCCAAGTTGTGCCAAATGTGCCAGAGTCAGCTCCAATCTTTCTCGGGTCGGCTCTAGGTCTGTGCCAAGGTGTGCCAAAGTGTGCCATATGTATCAGAGTCGGCTCCAAACATCCTGAGGTCGACTCTAGTCCTGATTTTCTACATCTTAAGTTTAGACTTGCACATAAAACCACTAAAAGACTTTGCAAGTAATTTAGGATGCTTGGCATATTAAAGCTTTATCTCTTTAACTATGCAAAAGACAGAATTGCCCTTTAAGGAAACTTAACTCTTAGCTTTGTTAAACTGAAAATTTAGTTTTCCCTCAAGTTCTTCCAATGAATTTGTCTTTAGATTAGTTCTTAAGAGTTGTTTCAAATGTATCAAGCAAACCGTGTCAAGGATGTATCAAATCTTTCTTCCTTGTGTACTAGATCTTTTGAAATACTTAATTTAAAAGCATTAGTACATTAATATCAACTCAATGGCTTTGTAAACATTAAAATCATATAAGGGTCAACAATCTCTTCCTTTTTTATGATTACAAAACATTGAGTATTAGCAAATTGATATTCATGTGAGAAGTAAGGTTTAATGTATAGAAAATGCTTTTGGTGCAAAAGTTTCAAAATAGTCTAATTTAGAGAATGTATCAATGAACCAAAAGCTCCCCCTATCTTATCTAAATAGATGCCAAATAAATTTTAGCTTTGCTCCCCCTTACTCTTGTATTTCATTAAAATAAAATTTTTAAAAGTTTGTGTCAAAGCACGAGTTTCAAGTTATGTGTCGAGGCAAGGAAAATCTTTATGATTATGTGCCAAATACTTATGTATCATGCCTTCTTATGTATCTAGACTTATGTATCTTGAATTTTCATGGATCATGAATTCTCATGTATCAAGATTTTAAAATTTAGACTTTTTTTTGTCAAAATGCAGATTTTCTTTTTGTCGCATGTCTTCCCCTTAAGTATATAATGTATGCCTCTTAGTTTAAGGGTTAATACTCATATTTTCTTCCCTATTCAATCTTTCTTATCGAATTTGCTTCTAGTTTCTCTTATATTTTCTCTTCCTTTTTGTCATTATCAAAAGGAAAAAATAATAATGAAATGGATAGCATTGTAATGACAATCACAAAGATCATAACTCAAGAGGAAACATTGTATTTCATCTATGCCAAAAGTACAATGTTCTTAATAAGAAATACAAACTACCACATAAGACAACATTGTTTTCAGTTAATTTAAAGTAGTTCAGCAACAAAAGACAAACACCAAAAAAAAAAATCCATACAAGAGCTAGATAAACTCTAGTCACTAATCGAGATGTGCTCCTGTAGTACTATCACTAGGCCTAGATGGATCTAATGGCTGAGAACGAGCTCTAGATCTCCTAGTATAGGTGGCGAGGGAAGGTTTGGTCTGATGAGAGTGAGACGGTCTGTGAGCCCTATGGACTGGCTGGCTCTGTGCTGAGACCTCAGAATCAGCAGCTCGAGACGCGATGGGACCATGTAGCTCTCTCTCAATAGTAGTCAGCTGATCTGAAAGGCTCGTCACCTGTGTCGATACACCCCTGATCTGTGCCGACAAGCTATCTGATAAGCTCTCTAGCTGACTCGTCGGCCTATCTGAAAGGCTCATCACCTGAGTCGATATCATATCAGCCATCCTACTCCACTACTCATCCGTGAAACTAGTAGGTGCTGATGATGAAGGTCCTGCCTCTATATGTGAAGATGGATGCTCCACAGGTATCTTAGGCTCTGGGATGAAATCTCTGGGCTCTGGTAATTCAGGCTTAGCTGCCTGTCTCTCCGGCTCTGGCCCTACAGCTCTGCGTACCCATTGACCCTCCAACTTCTGGTACCCCATACGATGAAGTGACCTTGCATTGTAGGTGTCAGTGTGCAGCAGTGCTTTGGAGATCTCCCCTTTAGACAAATTTGATACTCTCTAAAGATCAAGATAAGTACCATATCATAGGATAAAGAGGCCTTCGCCCTATACACGGCCTCACATATCTATCTCATCATCATTGCCGGGAGATTCAGGAGAATGCCCTGAATAACATACTCCATAATCACTAGCTCTCGCTCAGATACATAGTCAAATCTCCTGCTCTTCGGAAATAATATCCGTCCTATGAAATTATGAAGCAGTCTCATCTCCGCTGATAATGAACTAGCAATCAGATTATCAAAATAGTCTAACTCATCTCTCTCCAATACCATCTGCAACGCTCTAACCCTGTCCTCTGATCTATCGGGTATAGCACCCTCACAAGGTAGATGCAATAGGTGACCGAGACTCTGCTCAGTAAGGATAATCCGGACTCCATGAACGTTGGACTCAATCCCTCCCGAACCAACCCGTAATGATGCATAAAACTCACGAACTAACCTTAGGTAGGTCGGTACATCCAAAGAATAGAGGTACTCCCATCCCTGCTGCTGTATCCATCTACTCAAGCTAAACCCTTCGCGATCCAAAAGTTGAAAATCTATTTTTCTACCTATGGTGATCGGTCTTCCTGCATATTTGGCAAGCAATACCGAAGGGGAAGGAGGTTGGGAAGACTCTACATGTGTTTCAGCTTGTGGAGGAACATCACCTTGCCTTCTATCGTGCTCATCAACCGTAGATGAACGAGTAACCCTCCTAGCTCTCTTGAACACGGCTCTTTTGGGCCCCATCTTCACCTAATCCTTCCTTACAAATTGATCTACCGGCTTGGGAGAGGGAGGAATAGGGTTTTACCGGTGATTGAAGGTGAATGGAGGAGTGGAAAAGGGTTTTCTAGAGGACCAGGGCTTGTTTGGAAGTGAAAAATACCCAAATGAATGGGATTCGGCCGCCCCTTAAAAGAGGGGGTCCCGCCGTCGAGTCGAGTCGACCAAGGTCTCGGGTTGACTCGAGTTCAGCCCTAAAAAAAAATTTTTAATGATTTTTTTCACTGATCTGATCCTTACCAAATTTTCATGGGTCAACAATGCTCATGAGAAGAAGCTCTAAATTGATCATTTGAGCAATGTTTCAAATCGTATGAGAAGATTTTGGAGATGAGAGGAGTGTATCATGAAACATTTGACCTTCTCTATGCAAATGGGTCATATACTCCTAACTCTTTTCTAAGCATGCAAAATCTATCCTCACTAAAGGGTTTTGTAAATATATTTACCAATTGTTTTTCAGTACATACATGTTCAACATTTATGTTTTCATTTTGTACATGGTCTCTAATAAAGTGATCTAATTTCAATGTGTTTTGTCTTAGAATGTTGAACTGGATTTTTAGGTAAATTGATTGCACTTGTATTATCACATTTTATGGGGATTCTATCAAGTTTAGTTCCATAGTCTTCTAATTTTTGCTTGAGCTATAGTACTTGAGCACAGCAGCTTCCAGCTGCAACATACTCGGCCTCAGTCGTTGATAGTGCAACTAAATTCTACTTTTTGCTGAACCATGAAATTAAGTTAGTACCTAATAATTGACATGTGCCACTAGTGTTTTTTCTATCTAGTTTACATCCAGCAAAATCACATTCAAGTTCAGAATCTACCTCATCGTCATTGGCCATGTAGCAGATTTGGACCGTCTCTTGTTGATCTTCCTCTTCCGAATTTGACTCCTCACTTTCACTCCATTCAGCCATGAGGTTTCTTTTTTTAAGCTTTCTTGCCATCCATTTCAATTCCGGGCAATCTATCTTGAAATGCCCGGGCTTGTTACACTCATAGCAAATTGACATTTCTTTTTTTTTCTTTGTCCTTTTCCTTTTTCTTGCTCGAGTTATCTTTGTGGAAGGGCTTCCTTTTATGAAATTTCTTCCCTCTCATAAATTTTCTGAATTTTCTTGCGAGCATAGCCATTCCTTCATCATATTCCTCCTCATCATCAGACTCTGATTCAATTTCCTGTTTTGGCATTATAGACTTCAAGGCAATGGTCTTCTTTTTTTTGACCTCTTCTAAGTTTTGCTTCATGGTCAACTCATGGGTCATGAGTGATCCTAGTTCTTCCAATTGTAGTGTATTGAGGTCCTTTGCTTCTTGAATTACAGTTACCTTGGCCTCCCAAACTCTTGGTAGTGACCTGAGAATTTTTCGCACTAGTTTAGAGTTAGTATAAGACTTTCTTAAGCTCTTTAGTCCATTTATGATTTCCGTGAATCGAGTGAACATTTCAGTTATGGACTCTATTGATTTCATTTTAAACAATTTATACCTATGTACTAATATATTTATTTTTGACTATTTAACCTGATTAGTTCCTTCATGTGTGATCTCTAGTTTATCCCAAATTTTTTTCGCGGAGATGCATGTAGATATTCTATTAAATTTATTTACATCTAATATGCAGTAAAGTACATTAATTATTTTAGCATTTAATTGTGCTAGTTTTCTATCACTATCATTCCAATCCATTTCTGGTTTAGAAATGATTGTGCCCTCTATACTAATTGTGGGTGTATGTGGTCCTCTAGTTATGATATTCCACAAGTCATAATCTAGAGCTTGAATGAATATCCTCATCCTAGCTTTCCAATATGTGTAATTAGTGCCATTAAACAGAGGAGGTCTATTTGTGGATTGCTCCTCGCTCATAGAACATCCTACTTGGGTTGTCATGATCTTTGACTCTTGATCGTGTGATCAACAAATACTATGAGAGCACCTTGCTCTGATACCACTTGTTGCCCAAGGTGACAAGCCAAGAGGGGGGTGAATTGTTTTTTTTTAAATTTTTCAATCCCTTAATTAAATCAATTGATGAGTGAGTGGTTTAGTTAATATTAATTGAGTGCGTGTAGTGAAGTTAGAACAATACACAATACAAACACACAAGAAGTATAGTGGTCCGGTACTCTCCTAAGCACCTACGTCCACTTCCCAAGCGTTTCCTTGGAAATTCACTATAATCTCGCGGATTACAGTTGGATTGTTTTCCAGGCTCACAATCCAAAAGCTTTTACACTTTGGTTTTTCGGGATCACCAAAAACCTATGTTGGTTTTGCGAGCTCACCAACGAACTTTCACCGTTGGTTTTACGGTCTCACCAACAAACCTTACAAAGTAATTAAGAAGAAAGAGTTTGAAACTTGTAGAAGAGCAAATATAATAATTTTACACTAATAGAAGAGATGAGAAAATAGTTATCACTTTAGGATGCTCTTCTCTTCTTTGCCAAGGTTACTTCACTTCACAATGGTTTGGTCGAGCTGTTGAATGCACACTTAGATTGCTCAGTCACCTCCTTTTTGAGACTTAAATGGAGAACCTTGATGAAGGATGTTAGGGCTTGCTTTGACTTGAATGAACTATTGATTTCTTGGCAAAAGATACTTCCTCTGATGAATAGTGTCACTTTAAATACTTGCCCACCTCTCTTAGTCACTCCCTATTGGTTAGATTTGAAAAACTATCCGTTACTAGTCGTTGGGAGGTCAAAAAGCACTTCTGGAGAACTAGGCAACTAGCCGTTATGCCCTTGCCCGTGCTGGGGTCGATCGAAACTTTTCTAGGATCGATTCAACTTACTGTTCATCAGACTTGGGGTCGATCCAACTTACTCTGGGGTCGACTCAAACTTTACTGGGGTCGACCCCTGCTACAGTAGGATCGGCCTTCTCAGGAACCACAGAACCTTACATTTTCGGCTATTTTCACTAGGGTCGACTCAACCTTTCTTGGGGTCGACCCATGCTACAGTGGGGTCGACTCAAGCTCCATTGGGGTCGACCCTCTCAGGGAATCCAGAGACGTGGTTTTTGAGCACATATCTTTGGGGTCGGCTCATGTTCAGTTGGGGTCGGCTCCATTGGGGTCCGCTCAGGTGTTCTTGGGGTCGGCTCCATCTGGGGTCGGCTCAAGGAAATTTGGGATCGGCCCTTTCAGTATTTTCAGAGAGTTGTTTTCTTGAGGCTTGAAGCTGGGGTCGACTCAAGGTTTTTTGGGGTCGGCTCCTCTCCTGGGGTCGACTCAAAGATATATGGGGTCGACTCCACTTACTGTTGGTCAGTGCCATTTTTGCAGGAGTGTGCCAAATGGTTTCAAGGTGTGCCAGGGTCGACTCCACTTAAGTTGGGGTCGACTCAATCCACATTTTTCTGCATCTTAAGGTTAGACTAATTCATATAATCAATGAAACATATTTCAAGTAATTTTGAGTGTATCCCACGATAGAGCTACATACCCTTAACAATGAAAATTACTGTTTTGCCCTTAAGAGTATATCTCACTTGAAACTTTACTTAATTAGATTTAGGAGTTCTCTATTACTTGTCTACTACAGATTTTATCTCGTTGTTAATCATTGAAAGACGTCTTGATCTCATTCTCTTGATGTATCATGAATGTATCGAGGGTGTCGTATTCATTAGTGATGTATCACGTTATACTATTTTATTAATTTGATATTCCCTCAATGGTTGTGTTAATCATCGAAGTAACACTATTATTCTCAAAAGTTGTTTTAACTGTATCAGGAAAGCGTATCAAAAATGTTTGAATTCTTTCTTCCTTTGATACTTATGTACTAGATCATTTGACATGCTTAGGTTTAAAGCATTAGTACAACAATAGGACCTCAATGGCTTTGTAAATATCAAAATCACACTAGGGTCAACAAAGGTAAAGAAGGCATGAGAGACCTTTGCCTCCCCACCAATATTAGGGCGGTGCAAACCCCGAACCGAGTGCAATTAGGTAGTTCTGCTTGGATCAAGTCGGTTTAGGCCGATTTGAGCTTGTACCGAGCCAACTGCATATCCCAACCTAGTAATCACTAGTATGGGTTGGTATACCCTAACCCAAGTAGTTCGGCCATTCTGCTAGCAAGAAACTTCTTTTTCCCCTTCAAAGCCATAGTTAACCCTAAGTAAGAATAGCTTTCATCTTAGCCATTACAAATTAAAATCATTTGACCAATCAAATTTCTCTATTTCAAACCTTAGTGTCATCTTGAAACCCTATATCAATCTTTGATATTAGTATATTATACAAAGATGATCATAGAAAGCTTTACTAATGGTAGAGAAAGTATAGAGGAGAAACCCAATTAGAAAAGCTCTCAATCTCATGGGCTCTCAAAAGCCCAAAAACAAAAGTTCCATCCAAAAAGCCCTTGGACTGGCAAAATAAATACATGTATGGACACCTTAAAAATATGGGTTGGGGGCTCCAGCCCTGAGTCCCCAAATGGCCCTGGACCCCCAACTGGGCCCATCTATCATGAGAAAATTGTGGCCTATACTAGTAGGAAGTAGTTAGCATAAAAAAGGCACACATAGTGAATTATGTTTTGAGGGAGCATGCATTGTGAATTATGAAGGAAAAAAGAAAGATGTTGGAAGAAACAAGCACTTATCTCTAATTATGTGTTCAATAATATAAATGTCACGCATCTCTAATTATGTGTTCAATAATATAAATGTATCCCTCATTGACTTGTTGCATTAATGTCATCCTCTCCAACATTGGTTTTATGGGGAAGATATGTCACCTTATGTGCCAATTAGGTTTCTTTTTTTCGATGGGAACCTGCCATCAGTTTTGTTTGTGATTTATAGAAAGTTAGAATGCAATTGGCAGCTTGTTGTGAATAGTATTCAAAATAAAAAGTTAAAATAGAGAAGATAAAAAATAGATAAGTTGGCACATCCAAGTTAGAGGTTACGGCTTCTACCTTAATGTTTATAAAGGTCAATTGTTTGTTCTTTAATTTCTATGGCCTCTAGTGATTATCACCAGAAATCTAACCCCTAACAATGATGACATGAAGCAGGGAACAGTGAGAGAATGGCAGAGGTGTAATCTTGACTTACCTTATACAAAAGACATCCCAAATAATATAAATTATCATCTTAGCATCACCAGTAAAGGTTATCGTGCTCTCGTATACAGGTGAACCCCTGAGCATACCTTTACTCTTATCATCATCTATTGTAATTGTGGTATCGTGCTGTACTCTCTAATGTATCACATGCCCTTTTTGTTCACATAGTGGGGATCATGACTTGGTGGTACCTTTTCTGGGCACACAAGCATGGACTAGATCTCTCAATTTCTCTGTTGTGGATGAGTGGAGATCATGGCATGTTGGTGGCCATATTGCCGGGTGAGCTTCTTACTAGTGTCAGAATTCTTATGTGATCTGATCTTCTCTATGATTTGGATTGTACCATCTTACCATGAGTTCATTCTGATTGGGCCCTGTCTTGTTGGTTTCTTAGATACACAACAACATATTCCAACAATTTAACATTTGCAACTGTAAGGGTAAGGCATTTTTTTATTATTATATTAAAAACCATTTGTCTCTTGTACCCGAAAAACAAAATCATTTGTCTCTCAGGAAGAGGTTTTATTCAGAGATATTTTATTTGTTTATCTAGGGTGCTGGTCACACAGCTCCAGAGTACAAGCCTGAGGAATGTTTTGCTATGGTCCAAAGGTGGATTTCTAGCAGGCCTCTCTGATCTACTGCCCTCATGTTGCGATGCAGAACTAAGCAAATACACGCGAAATGCTGCCGTCTTGTTTGTTGGATGTACTTATTCCAGTTAAAGAACTTGTTGGGTTTGGTTTATGAAAGATGTTCTCGGTTATCGTCTTTTAATTGGGCGTTCGCAAATTAACAGAAAAAAAATCTTATTTTTTGATGCTGGAACTTGTTTTATTTGATGGAGCAGTCAACAAGGATAGACCTCACTTGTAAATTTCCGTTACCTCAATGAAACTTGGATGGGTTTCGGTCCCTTTTCTCAAGGAAAAAAAGGACGAAAAAGATTTAATGTTTGTTCAATTGATTTTAACATCATTACGAGGTTAAATTTGGGTGCTTTAATACTTCTTTGATGCCTATGTTTTTTTTTATCAACTTTTAATATGGCCGATGGAATCTCACAATTACTGCTGTATCAAAAAGTAGACTGAACGTGATTATCCATACGTGAGGAATGTATATTTCAAAAAAGCACAGTTGCTATTTTGATGAAGGTTTCTTTGTAAATGTACAGTTTGCTATTTTGATGAAGGTTTCCTTGTTCCGTTTGGGCTGTATCATTGGCAGGAAAGAATGACTGATCTTCTTTCACATGTCTACGGTTGGATCGTGTCTCAGAGATCTCAAAGCTCTCTAAATTTCTTCATCCATTCGCTTGCGCAGATCTCAAAATGGCCATGGTGCGATCTGATGGTGGATTCATGCGAATGAAGGGGAATTCTTTTTTCACGCCAAAGATACAACCCTTCTATTGACAGTTGAACTCACTGCTTACTTCAAGGATAGGGTGGATTTTGTTGAGCTTTATTCTATGTCATCCGGCATAACAATTTTTCCCCCATTGCAATAAGGGAAATGGGAGAAGGGGGAGATTTTTGTTTTTTGTTTTTGAGTAAAAAATGGAGGGCCGAAGTCCACCAAACTTTACTAGGGAGAGAGGAGTACAGTGGCCAGGAGATTTCAGCGGAAACATTTTCTACACTTGCTTCTACCCAGGATAGAAGTATTCCAAAAGGTCGAATGGATGTAGTTCCCAAAAGTATTCCTTTTTTTCCTCTTAATCCAGATTAAAGAAATTTTGGAATCAATTAGGGCCGAATAGTAGGTTTTGGTCAACCTAGGCTGGTTGCGGTCAGGTATTTGAGCGTTACTAGTTTTGATGCTGGACCATGATGATGAAGTATGATGCCTTATAGCCAAACACGAGGCTTTCTAAAGATGTTCTCTTTGTGATCCCATATGAATGCGTCAAAGCTTACATTTTAAAAAAAATTTGGGAGCACAACCATGGCATTGATAAAATGAAATGATTAGCAAATAAATAAGGAGCCAGAAAAAACATACAAATAAAAAAAAGAAGGAAGAAGAGAGGAGAATAGGAGGAGATCCTAACACCTACTAACATCAAAGCCTGGCCCAATAGAACCTAATCCACAAGATATAATCTTTAACTGTATTAATTCAAACGGCAAAAGCTTATCGGAATGCTGCTCCATGGGACTTGGTTCAAAACTAACGGTTGTCTTCAGACATGATTACAGTTGTATCCTTCGCAGGAAAGAGCGATTCACCTTCACTCCGCTTCACCGTTGGATCACCCACCGCACAACTCTCAAAGCGAGCAGTGGATGATCCACGGGTGGATGAGCGCAAAGAGTAGTAAATTCTAGTCATCAAAGAATCCAACTACGTTCCCACTGGGGGTGGCGATCATGATTGTTCATTCTCCGGTGGACCGCTGCAGCTTGGATCTCAACATCTTTCTCCGCCCTCCTTTCAATTCTTCCGGTCCCAAATGCAAGCCCATTTGGCATCCTTAGGGTATATTATCATTCTGTCCTCCCTCTCCCCACCGTTTTTTCTTTTTTTACCAATCCATTTATTTCTGTATGTTATTTCATGTTTTGCTTGATTTCTTATAGTCGTTCTTTCCTTCTGAACTGGAAACTAATTCAATGACTTAATTCTCTCCAAAACCCTTTTAAATAAGGGGTGTGAGAATTAAATAAGGAGTGTGGTAGAATTTGGAGGGATGAATTAAGGAGTGATTTCTCATTGAAATTATTCCTTGTTTAGCTAGGCATGAGATGCCTATAAAAGGAGGGTTGGCGTGGGGCATAAAAAAGCATTGGATGCATTGGAAACTCCTCTCTTTCAGCCGCCCAACCCCTTCCTCCTCCTTCCAGGCGTGAGCAAGAAAAGGGAGAAGAAGGCCGACGTCTTTCTTCCTCTTCCTCCTTCTTCATCCTCTCAAAGCAATCAAAGGAGTTGATTGAAAGAGAGAGAAAATCAGCCATCAAAGATAATCTCTGCAAGGGAGCTAGTACCCCGGTAAGATCAAGGTTTTTGGAGCGGTCTACCTCGTGTGGATACCTGTAGAGGCCGGACGCTTGTGCGGCTTCAAGCGAACTAAATACAGCGATCATTAGATAACGGTAAAGATCTACCCGTTCAAAGATAAAGAAAGGATTTTTACAATTCTGAATAATAGATCTGAAAATTAATCAAGTCTTTAATTTTAATCTTTCCTTAAGATTTCATAATTTTCTGAGTTAGAGAACTCAAATTTTTTTTTTTAAATATATATTCTCTAGGACGTTCATGAGATGAACGACCCTGTGCATGTCTTTCCGCTGCGATTGTCGCAACGCATGCGGGGGTAACCCGACAGTGTTATCAGAGCCGCATTTTTGGAATTTAGATTAAGATTAATAGGCTTGATTAGGATTTAATTTAGATATGAAAATTTTCTATGCTTGCTGAAATTTCTGCGTGCTGAAATTTCAGATTTCAGCATGCTGATTTTTGTTTTAAAATCCAGATTTTGCATGATTAATTTTAATTACAATGAGATTGTAATAATTGAAATCATATCTTGCATGATCAAAATTTCAGTTGATAGCTTTTTTAATTAATACTTTCAAATCTAAAAAATTATATGCATGAGATGAATGAGGTATGATCAAATTATGAATTCATGATCATAAAAGAATATTTGTTCATGCTTATGCTTAAACGGAAACTAATATATGCATGAGATGTATATATATATATATATATGTTAAGCAATATTTTATATGATATGTGAATAAAAACCTAAATAGGTTAGGTCATTTACATAAAATATAAACATGAACAAATATGTTATTTACATAAGATGTATACACATGAAAGGAGTTTCATATTTGCATAAGATGGGAACAAGGCCTAAATAAATATGAATTTTACATAGGATGTAAACTTGAACTAATATGTCATTTACATAAGATGTAAATACATAACATATGAAAGGAGTTTCATACTCATATAAGATGTGAACAAGGCCTAAATAATTATGACATCTACATAAGATATAAATCTTAATCGAGACCTAAAACCTCCTTAATCAGTCGAGAGTGAACGACGCTGAGTTATGCCCTATTCGATGCGACGTTTGCAGTGGAATTCGAACGGAACGTCGTTCATCGTATGAACGCGCCTTGGATCATAGAATTCAAAAAAAATTATGGATCCAAATCCAAAAGATCTTTGAACTCATTAGGAAGGGGAGATTAGGATCTGAGGAGAGTTGATTAAGATTTATAAAACTGAAACAAAAATCAGAAGTTATAAATTTGAAGATCTCATCTTCAAAAATTCTGCAGGTGTAGAACACCGCAGCCTGATGATCTTTCTAGGTTCCTAGTTAAGCCGCACATGTGTCCGGCCTCTACAGGTATCCACACAAGGATCTAATCATCTGAGTTAGGGTCTTAACAGAGTGCTAACTCCTTGCAAAGATCTCTCATGACTATCAAATAGATTGGAAGAAATCTGCAACATACCTCCTTGAAGAAGAACCCTTTCTTCTTTGATCTTACTCGCAACGAAGGAAGAGGAAGGAGGAACCTTTGTGCGTGGATCTTCCTTGCCGTGATGCCATGGAAGAAGAGGATGCAGAGGACCCCCTTGCTGCCGTGGAGAAGGAGGAAGAATGGGCTTGGGCGTGGAGGAAAGAACTCCTTCTTTTCTTGGGTGAATTGATCTCTTCCTAGGTTCTTTTTCTTTCTTTCTTTCCAACACTTGGAAGAAAACGGGGGGGAAGAAGAGGGGAAGCCTCTTGCTGCCGTGGGAAGGGAGAAGAAAAGAGAAAGGAAGGCGTGGAGAGGAAGAGGAGAGAATTGATTCATAATGTCTCTCTTGCTACCCTTTTATAGATTGGGTTTAGAGCTTCTCCTAATCTTATTAGGAGTATGGAACTATAACCCACCCTTGGATTAATACCAAGTGTCCAATCCTTATGCTCATAGATGCATGACATGTGTTCACTTAATCAATTGATTAATTTTCTAATCACATTAGGATTCCTAATCTCATTAGGAGAATTAATTGATTTGGGAGCATGCATTCTACGACGCCATGTGGACTTTAAAGTCCGCATAGTATGAATACGACTTAAGTCATATTCATCCTACGACGACATGTGGTCTTTAAAATCCGCATAATCCTTGGTTTAATCAAATTGACCCAATCATGAACCCAAATCAATTTAGGTCGAACCCAATTGGTTTGGCTCATTAAATTAGCCCAATTGCAATCCAATTGCAATCAATTCCACTTAATTCTTCTTCCATTAACTCACTAACACTTAGTGGGTTAATTCAATCACCAATCATATTGATGATTGATTTCTATTGTGATTCCAAATCATTATTATGATAGTCAGACTAATTAAATCCTCTATGTGTGTGACTCCGTAGGTTCTATTCTGACTGGTAGTGAGACATATTGAGATCTCCATCTCAATATCACTGAAACTCCTTTCAGTGGACTGAAATGATTTCAGTTCTACTCTCAGGGTTCACTGATCACCAAGTGAATACCTTCAAGTCTCACAATCCACTAGTGACACCTAGCAGTATATGGTGGCAACCCAGCAGAATGGAATGTCTGAACCTCTAGATGCAGTTAGCATATGATACGGTCCCTCTATCATGGATTCCGACGTGATGGAGGTTATGGATATCTCGTCAAACCCCATTGTCCGTCATATGTCAAATTTATACGACTTCCAGTTCGAGATATGAAAAACTCTTTTTCCAAAATACCTGGTCAGAAATTTATCGAACTTAGTCTCATAAATCACATAGGATCACTCCTAATCTATCAAGATCGATAGATCCCATTTAGATGCAATCCTATTCCAAAATGAACCTACTGTAGCCAATCCGTACTATAAGGATCCGAATGGTTAGGGCCCAAGTTTACATGATCGTCAAACTACAACAACCTCACAGTGAATAGATGAGGCATCGTAGGTCAAAGGACCAATCATACAACAGCAGCATAAGTAGTCACTGACGAGTGGATAGACATCCATGTGACTACTTATCTTTGGTCACGCTCAGTACCTTGTTCTCTAACAAGTACTCGCATAATCACTCCAGTGTCTCTACACCGTGGACTCAAGACTCGTCCATCTGACTAAGTGATCTATACACTAATCTCAGCGGATCGATCACCGTCCCTCGTGATGGACCATCGATCAGGAGCATTTAGAAATTAATCCCTAATGACACATGCCTCAAAATTCTCAACTCCTTAAGAATATGTGTCATCATCTATTAATTTCTTGGATGATTCATGGACACATACAAACATGAATGAAAAATAAATTGCCCAATCTTATTTATTGATAAGAGTCAAATTATAAATTTGTGCCCCAGATTACAAATATGCGTCAGCCACGTTGGCTTGTAGGGTATACTTCTAACAATCTTCCACTTTTAAAGCCAATCAGACATGTATTTAAGTCCCATTTTCTCAAGATGGACTTCTAATTTTTTCTGACTCAGCTGCTTAGTGAATGGGTCCGCCACATTATCAGTGGAGTTTACTCTCTGCACCTCTACATACTTCTTTTTGAGGTAGTCGCGAATTAGATGAAATCGCCGCTCTATGTGCTTGGACTTCTGGTGAGACCTCGGCTCCTTAGCTAGTGCTATGGCACCGCTGTTGTCGTAGCAAAGGGTTATAGCATCTGATGATATGACTCCTAGCTCTTCGACAAACTTCTTGTACCAGAACGCTTCCTTCGCAGGCATCCGATGCAGCAATGTACTCTGCTTCCATGGTAGAATCTGCTATAATCGGTTGCTTGTAACTCTTCCAATTTACCGATCCTCTATTGCATAAGAATATATATCTTGATGTAGATTTTCTATCATCAGGGTCAGTCATGAAGTCTGAATCAGTATATCCTTCTACCTTTAACTCTATGCCTCTCTTAAAGACCAAAAACATATCCTTAGTCCTTCTCAAGTACTTAAGGATATTTTTCACAGCTATCCAGTGCTCCTCGTCTGGATTTGACTGATATCTGCTCGTGACACTCACAGCATGTGCTATATCAGGTCGAGTACATAGCATGGCATACATGAGGCTTCCTATTGCCGATGCATAAAGGATCCTACTCATGCGCTGAATCTCTTCAGATGTTTTGGAGCACATCTTTTTGGAGAGATTTATCCCATGCCTTAGGGGTAACAATCTCCTCTTAGAGTTTTCCATGCTGAACCTCTTTAGCACTTCCTCTATGTACATTTTCTGTGATAGGCCAAGCATCCTCTTAGATCTATCTCTATGGACCTTAATCCCCAAAATATAAGATGCTTCACCTAGGTCTTTCATGAAGAACTTCTTAGACAGTCATAACTTGACCGATGTGAGCATGGGAATATCATTCCCAATTAGGAGTATATCATCCACGTACAATACGAGGAATACTATAGCCCTCCCACTGATCTTTTTGTACACACATGGTTCCTCTTCGTTCTTGATGAAATCAAATGATTTGATCACATCATCGAAACGAGTGTTCCAACTTCGAGATAGTTGCTTTAGTCCGTAAATGGATCTTTGCAGCTTGCAGATATTGTGATCACCATCATTGGAAGTGAAACCCTGAGGCTATTCCATATAGATATCTTCCTCAAGATATCCATTAAGAAAAGTAGTTTTTACATCCATCTGCCATATCTCATAATCATGATAAGCTGCAATGGCAAGCAACGTTCGAATGGACTTCAGCATAGCTACCGGTGAAAATGTATCCTGATAGTCAATGCCTTCACGCTGACTATAACCTTTTGCCACCAACCTTATCTTATAGGTCTCTACCTTGCCATCCGAACCTATTTTCCTTTTGTAGATCCAATTACACCCAATAGGTACTGTTTCATGTTAGGATCTGTCACATGCCGCTGAAAATTCAAAAATTTTCAGATGCAGCGGAAAGACATGTGCATATCCCGTTCATCGCATGAACGTATTTTAACACCATTTATAGATAGATTAGGATTAAATTCTTATTAAATTATTTTAAAATCATGATTAAGAAGATCAGATCTTCATCTTGTGCGGATAGATGGTCTCTGCAAATCTGATTTACGTGGTATTTGATGAAGGTTCAGTGGAAGCCGCACACGCGTCCGACCTCTACAGGTATCCACACAAAGTAGTGAGTCGATCGAAGCCTTTGGATCTCCCCGGGGTGCTAGTTTTCTTGCAGAGAAGGCTATTGATGGCTGAAGTCCTCTCCTTTGAATCAACCTTTGATTGGCTTGAGAGGAAGAGTAAGAAGGAAGAACCAATGAAGAAGATTGAATGCCTCTGCGCAGCCTTTTTCTTTTCCTTCTTTTGGAACCAAGATGAGAAGGAAGAGGGCTTCCTAGGCTCTTCTTTTTCTTCTCTTGATTGCGGCTCAAAGGAGGAAGATGGAGGAGGGTGCTCACGACTGGAATGAGGAGAAAAGCATAAATAGTGGCCGAAATCCCATGCTCCTTTTGAAGTATTTGAAAGTGAATCCTAGGTTCTTCGGTGTTTAGCATGCTGAATTTTTTTTTTTTTTGAAAACCATGGCTGAACCTGATCGGGTTGCCTACGTACCCCTTCATAAGGGAGATCAAGCCATACGTAGTTCTTTTTAAGTTTTAAAATGCAGCGAAAAAACCGAATCAAACAATTTAATTCATGCATGCTTACAAGATCAAATCTAGAAATCAGCACCTTAAGAACATATAGGATTATGCCGGAATCGTTTAAACAATTATGTTAAAACTTTTATGCATGATTAACTATCAGATCTGAAACTTAAGAACTCTATTCCAATTAATCTCCGAATATCCATCGAATGGATTCTGGAGATATCTCCGTGAGGAGCCCCAAAAGAGGGTAAAACCTCGGGAAATTGGACCTAGACCTTGACACCATAATAAATGATTAATGCTAGATTAATACCTTTTATGATGGATGAAAGTTGTGAATCTGATTCTTGACTTCGCAGCCACGCACACGAATGGCCTCTACGAGAAGTACACGCGAAGTCCTGAAGGATCTTCTTCCGCAACAGTGCTAGCAGCTGCAAAACACTTGAAAGCTGAAATCTGCCCGTCGGGATTCAATCAACTTTTGATCAATCGTCTTGAAGCAGATAGAGATGAGGTTTGTAAGGAAAGTATAGGACTCAGATCTGATCTTGAATCTTCTAGATATTCACCCTGAAAACCCTATCTAAAATGGAGAAGAAGAGGAGGAGGAGGCGGGTGAGGAAGAAGGCTGCAATGGATGTGTTTTTGGTGCCCATGTTTGACCCCTTTTAATGGCCTCCGAATTTTCATTCAAAATTCGAAATTTATTTTCAGAAAACCTCTTTTAGTTGGCACATGCAAAGGAATAGGAACAACCCAAATCAGATCTCAACCAAATCTGATTTAAATTCAAATTTTAAACACATGTGCAAGAGGGAAGGAATTTGAAATCCATGCGGCAAGGTAAAACACTTCATAATTTCGAAATCACCTCTTGAAATTTGAATTTAATCCATTCAAAAACTCAGACGCCACCTTGGCTGATGGTTTGAGTGATTAAAATCATTTAACACATTGCTTAATGTTTGAATTTAAATTCAAATAACAAACAATGTCGCCATGTGTCAAGCAATGGGTCCATGTGCCATGCAATAATTTTGGTTTATTTAAAATTCATGAAATCCAATTCCATGTCACCAATAATTGCCACATCATCTGAGCCTAATCCCCTTGGGTTGCACCTATCAAATTTGGTCAAACCCGAATTAAAACAAAGCAATTTGGTTGAACCCAATCTAATCAGGTCAGACCCTGATTGAGCTCAAATTGAATCCAATTCAATTTTGGCTCATGCAAACTCAATCAAATTGAATTATTACTTTGTGTTGGACCTAATTCAATTAGGTCAATCCCCAATTAAGAACAAATTAATTTAAAATTAATTTGATCAGCTTAAGTCCTTTTGGTTCTGACCTAATCCAATCAGGTCAAAACCCTGATTGAGCCCAAACTTGAATCCAATTCAATTTGGCTCATCCTTAGCACAATTACTCAATCAAATTGAGTTTATTAGTAATTTAATTACTAATTAATCCTTCAATAATTACTTTAATTATTTTATAAGATAATTTGCCAATCAAATTGACCAAATTATCCCTGAATGATTCTTAATCATTCACCAGCTTTCTTGATCAATTAGGAATCTTCTATGCGTGTAACCTCATAGGTTCGAACCTAAGCCGGTAGTATAGAAACAATTTTCTACACTAATCGATGTGACCATCTAGCAATGGTACCCGACGTCCGGATAGGTCGAATATATGCGAAGCAAATATTCTGGAGTCCTGAACTATGGTTACTGTATAATTCAATCCCTTTGACTCCTAATGCCAGGATGACTTAGAGCTCACTGTCAACCCTATAATTAGTACATCCATTATGATTAACTTTAGATATCCCGTGACTCCTCACTGGGATTACCCTGGCCAAGGTTTTGCTAAATTAATCACAAGACATTATCTCCTGTTTTCAGGAGGGGTCAATTCCATCTTGACTCACAACTGACTACGCAAGTACTTGACTGCACCCAGTGACCTTCCGTCACTGAATTAGAAATTCAGGTAGTCCGGTACCAAAGTACAGTGAGTTGCTTGCTAGTCACAGGTTGCGGTCTCAGGTCAGAGGGCCAAACTTATACCCATATCCACTCGGAACATCTCTCGACAGTAAAGCATTCCGGAATTGGTCACGTTTAGTGAAATGTACTTCTATACTTCACTTGTGTGGCATACCAGTGTCTCCACACTCCTTGGTTAAGAGGACAACCAACGTATATGTCACACAACGACCTAATCTCGATAATGTTGTCGTCCTAGTAACAACATATCATTTCGTCGCAAACAAGTTTAAGGACTCAAAGATAAATCCTCCTTTATCATAACATAAGTCCTAAGGACTTCATCATATAAGAGTTCATTTGAAGATGAAATGATGAATAATGCCAAATAACACTTTATTAATTTGTCAATTCATTTACAAAATTCAATCATCAATATGCTGACGATTGACATTTAGGATACAAATTCCAACAACTCCCACTTAGCCTAATGCCAATCGGCACAGTATCTAATACCCATCTTCGACTTGTGTTCGTCGAACTCTTTGATGCCGAGGACTTTGGTAAATGGGTCAGCCAGATTTTCTTTTGTGTCAATCTTCTGAAGATCAATATCACCTCGATCGATGATCTCTCGAACCAGGTGGTAGCGACGTAGAATATGCTTGGTCCGCTGATGTGCTTTGGGTTCTCTTGCTTGAGCTATGGCCCCAGTATTGTCACAAAATACAGGCACTGGACCATCAATGGAGGGTGTCACTCCAAGCTCGGTGATGAACTTCCGCAACCATACAGCTTCCTTGGCGGCATCAGATGCTGCGATATATTCTGCTTCACATGTAGAATCTGCCACTGTATGCTACTTGGAACTCTTCCAGCTGATGGCCCCACCCTTAAGAGTGAAGATATATCCTGACACGCTCTTGCTATCATCTTGATCTGACTGAAAACTTGAATCAGTATATCCCTCAAGTTTTAAGTCAGAATCACCATAGACAAGCCACTGATCTTTAGTATTTCTCAAATACTTAAGGATGGTTTTTACAACCTTCCAGTGGTTGCTACCTGGATCAGACTGGTATCTGCTCACTACTCCTAGTGAGTATGCCACGTCTGGTCTAGTACATGTCATGGCATACGTTATAGATCCCACTGCCGAAGCATATGGAATTCTATCCATACTCTCTCTTTCTTGAGGGGTTGTCGGACAATCCCTTTTAGAGAGGTTAATTCCATGGCCCATCAGAAGATAGCCTTTCTTGGAATTAATCATACTGAACCTCTTCAGTATAGTATCAATGTATGTGGATTGGGATAATCCAAGCAATCTTCTAGATCTATCTCTATAGATCTTTATCCCTAGGATGTAAGATGCTTCTCCCAAATCCTTCATGGCAAATTGAGATGATAGCTAAACCTTTATTCCTTGTAATGCAGGAATGTCATTTCCGATTAAATGAATGTCATCCACATACAAAATAAGGAATATAATAACTGAACCATTTGCCCATTTATAAATGCAAGGTTCCTCTTCATTCTTAATGAAGCCATATGTTTTGATTACCTTATCAAAACGTATATTCCAACTCCG
Organism: Phoenix dactylifera; assembly: GCF_009389715.1. NCBI lineage: Eukaryota > Viridiplantae > Streptophyta > Magnoliopsida > Arecales > Arecaceae > Phoenix > Phoenix dactylifera. Next base: position 175,327 of record NC_052407.1, read on the forward strand.
TGAAGCTTGCTTTAATCCATAAATGGATTTTTGAAGCTTGCACACTTTAGACTCATCTGCAGATGTAAAACCTTCAGGTTGTATCATATACACTTCCTCTTCTAAATCTCCATTTAGAAATGCAGTCTTTACATCCATTTGCCAGATTTCATAGTCTAAATGTGCTGCTATCGCAAGCACAATCCGAATGGACTTGAGCATTGCCACAGGAGAAAACGTCTCGTCATAGTCAATACCATAACGTTGACGATAACCCTTGGCAACCAGACGGGCTTTATAGGTCTCTACCTTTCCGTCTGCGCCCCGTTTCCTTTTGAATATCCACTTACACCCTATGGATTTAATTCCTTCAGGTGGGTCAACTAATGTCCAAACATTATTGACCTTCATGGATTCCATTTCGGATTGCATGGCTCCAAGCCATTTATCAGAGTCATACCTCTGCATTGCATCCATATATGTGATCGGATCCTCATCGTTTTCATCAAGTTTGATAGGATCCCCATCCCGGACCAAGAAACCGTAGTATCTGTCCGGCTGACGTGGTACTCTACTCGATCGCCTTAATGGTGCATCTAATATGGGTTCTGGATTTGATCTAATCAAATCCGACTCAACTGGTTCAGTAGATGGTGTCGGATCTTCTACATGTTGAACTTCTCTAAGCTCAATATTAGAGCTATTTGTTCCTTCACCAAGGAATTCCTTTTCTAAGAAAATTGCTCTATTGCTTACGAACAACTTTTGTTCTTCAGCAAAGTAGAAGTAATATCCTTTAGTTTCTTTAGGGTAACCAACAAAGAAACATTTGTCAGACTTGGGTTCAAGTTTGTCTGTCTTCAAACGTTTGACGTACGCCGGACACCCCCAAACCCTAAGGTGAGAGAGCATCGGCTTACGTCCAGTCCACATCTCATGTGGTGTTTTATTTACAGACTTAGTTGGAACCTTATTTAAAATATAGCAGGCTGACTCAAGAGCATATCCCCAAAAGGATATGGGCAGATTAGCAAACCCCATCATGGATCGAACCATGTCTAATAGAGTTCGATTTCTCCTTTCTGACACACCATTATATTGTGGTGTACCAGGAGGAGTCCATTGGGAGAGAATCCCATTTTCTTCTAGATATGTCAAAAATTCACTGGAGAGGTATTCACCTCCTCGATCTGATCGAAGAGTTTTAATACTCTTTCCAGTTTGTTTTTCTACTTCATTACGATATAATTTGAACATTTCAAATGATTCAGATTTATGTCTCATTAAATAGACATAACCATACCTAGAAAGGTCGTCTGTAAACGTAATGAAATATGAATACCCACCTCTAGCATCTGTGCTCATTGGCCCACATACATCAGAATGCACAAGGGTCAATAAATCACTGGCTCGTTCACCTTTTTCGGTAAAAGGTGATTTGGTCATTTTACCAAGAAGACATGATTCACAGGTTGTCAATGATTCACAATCATTAACATCAAGGATTCCCTCTTTACTTAACCTGTTTATCCTATTCTTGTTAATATGACCTAGTCTATGATGCCAAAGGTAGACATCCATGACATTATCTATTCTAGGGCGCTTATTGGATTTATACATTACATGAACAGGCTGTGACAAAATGTAAATGCCATTACTCAGAATTCCATTCATTACAACAACACCATTCCAAATGACATTGCAATAATCCTTTTTTATTGATATTTCATAACCATTTTTGGCCAAAAGGCCTACAGAAATGATATTCAATAGAAAACTTGGACAATAGTGACAATCACTAAGGACATTTACATGATAGCTGAATTCAAGTTTAAGAATTCCTAAAGCTAGAACTGGAACTGGTCTTCCATCTCCAACATTCAGGAACCTTTCTCCTTCTTCAAACCTCTTACTGACTTGTAGCCCCTGCAATGAATTGCAAATATTAAAAGGACTACCGGTATCCAATACCCAGGTCGAATTATCACAAATAGAAAAATTGCAAGGTGTTATCATATAAGTACCTTGATTGGCAACTGATTGCCCACTTTTCTTAGGCCGGTTCGGATCGAGGGATGCAATGTAAAGAGGACAGTTCCTCTTCCAATGTCCTTGCTTCTTGCAGAAGAAGCACTCCGCCTTGCTCTGATCAGCCTTTTTATTCTTTTTCTGACTAGGCTGCGCATGGTGCACCTGTTTCTTTTGGATTTTATTTTTCTTTTTTCCTTTCTTAAAGGAGCGACCCTTGGATGAACCTCCCACTAAATTCACCGTCTTCTTAAGAAGTTGGTGATCATTCTCAAACGTCTGTAGTAACCCCAACAATTGGTGATAATTCACTACAGGTTTCGTCATACGAAAATGAGTGAGAAAAGGACGGTATGATCCAGGCAATGAGTTTAGTATGGCATCCTTCCCCAATTGATCATGAAGGAGAAAGCCAAGAGAGCTTAGACGCTCGATCAACTCAATCATGTACAGTACATGATCAGTTACCGAGGTCCCATCTTTCATTCGGGCGCTGAAGATGGCACAACTAGTTTTGTGCCTCTCAACGTCGTCAGAAACGCCGAATGATTCATTCAACACTTGAATGATATCTTCCGGCTGCGTATTCTCAAAACGCCTACTAAACTCATCACTCATTGCTGCCAACATGATGCATCGAACAGTGATCCGGTCACTGAGCCACTTCTGATAAGTGTCTCTGGCCGATCTTGATGCATTAGCAGCGGGCTGCTCAGGTGCTTGATCCGTTATCACATAAAGGATCCTCTCATGCTCTAGCACTATTTTCAGTTTCCTATGCCAATTATTGAAATTTGGACCAGTCAACTTGTCATTGTCCAACAATGAGCGAAGTGATAAATTAGTGGCCATTTCTGCATAAAAAGAAAATTTGGCTATTAGTATATGAATTGACTAAACACAGTAGACTTGGACTTTAGTCTAAAGATATTCCCACTATTTTATACAAATTGGTAGCCTCTACCTCTAATTCGAAAAATTACTCCTAATTCTTTAGTGGGCACTAGAACCCAATAGATCCCATATAGGCCCGAGTGTGGCTCGGCCAACCCATATGCACCTATTGGTAGGTTCTTAACCAATTGCTTCACCAAGCAACTTCTAGTGATGATTTTGCCCTAGGTTTTCCGGCAGGCGTGTGGCGCCTCCACCGAATACCCTAGTCAGGTCCAACCATTAAATGATAGGGTTAAGTCTAATCAACTAATAGACAACCAAGCCCGAGTGTGGCTCGGCTCACCTGACCGCCTATTGAAGGTACACTTAACTCATCATATATTGAATGACAATTCCAATACTTGATAAGTACCAGGCGTGTGGCGCCTCCAATAATTATCAAAACATTGGACCCATTATCACCCAACTTAATGGGAGGCTATGACCTAGTTATCTCCATAACCATTTCATTTTAAGGACCTAATAATTTTAGAGGATTTCATAATTAGGATAGATGAGAAGATTCGGTTAGTCTAATTTCTCCCACTGACTTCACCAAATCAGATTAGACTCAAACCGGTTAAGGAGACACCTAAATCAGTCATACTGATTTTCTTAAGGCATGGGCTAACTCGAATCATTAAGTGATCCAATCAAAATGTGATTGACCATGTCGGCCAGGTAAGTGAGATCGGTGGAAGGGATATGCCATTAACTCGACAAAGACGAATCAGTGCGAGTAGCTCCCAATTAAAAACCACCGGTCAAAACTGCCAAACTTACCTTAGACACCGACTGGTTAATCAATTTCGATTTGATTACTCAAATGACTCGGGCTACACCTCTGAGCCTAAATCAAGTTCCATCTTGGTCTAATCAAAGACATGGAATTGATCAATCTACAACTATTGTATTTAACCTAGAGTTTCCTTGACCTAATCTAGTTACTACTTAATTAGATTTGATCAATTAACTCTAATTAGACCATGTTTGATTCTAACCTTAGGTCTAACCCAATCCTAAGAACTTGATTCAAGCTAACCCATATGCCCAAAGAATTATGCAATGTCAATTAATTGAGTTACAATTCTATTTCATAACACTTAATTCTCAGTTAAGTTTAGACTTATGAAAGTTTTGATCATTGCATATTTCTTTTTAATTACATATTAATTACAATCTTTCAGTTCTTAAAACACATTTTCAGATCTGAGTTTTTGTAATTAATCACATGTAATCAGATTTAATTCATGTTTAAGTCATTATGTTTTATGTTCATGCATCACATATACATAACAACATGAATTAATACAAACAACATACATCTTATGTATTTGTTTTTTCACTTTTATTTTAAGATCTGATTTGTTCATTAAAATCAGAGATCATATGAATCATAAACTTTATTTAGATCTAATCTAAATAATATTATGATTTCAGATTTATTCATGTTACTAATCCTAACACAAACATGCATCATATGCATCTAAAATTTCAGATCTACTTAATCATGCATAATCAGCAATTAAATCAATCATAAAAAGCACTTTAGATCTAATCTAAACATGTTAATGATTTCAGATTTAATTGCAAGAATTAAAACATAAATGTTTAAACATAAACCTGGCTCTGATACCACTGAAAGTGAATCCTAGGTTCTTCGGTGTTTAGCATGCTGGATTTTTTTTTTTTTTGAAAACCATGGCTGAACCTGATCGGGTTGCCTACGTACCCCTTCATAAGGGGGATCAAGCCATACGTAGTTCTTTTTAAGTTTTAAAATGCAGCGGAAAAACCGAATCAAACAATTTAATTCATGCATGCTTACAAGATCAAATCTAGAAATCAGCACCTTAAGAACATATAGGATTATGCCGGAATCGTTTAAACAATTATGCTAAAACTTTTATGCATGATTAACTATCAGATCTGAAACTTAAGAACTCTATTCCAATTAATCTCCGAATATCCATCGAATGGATTCTGGAGATATCTCCGTGAGGAGCCCCAAAAGAGGGTAAAACCTCGGGAAATTGGACCTAGACCTTGACACCATAATAAATGATTAATGCTAGATTAATACCTTTTATGATGGATGAAAGTTGTGAATCTGATTCTTGACTTCGCAGCCACGCACACGAATGGCCTCTACGAGAAGTACACGCGAAGTCCTGAAGGATCTTCTTCCGCAACAGTGCTAGCAGCTGCAAAACACTTGAAAGCTGAAATCTGCCCGTCGGGATTCAATCAACTTTTGATCAATCGTCTTGAAGCAGATAGAGATGAGGTTTGTAAGGGAAGTATAGGACTCAGATCTGATCTTGAATCTTCTAGATATTCACCCTGAAAACCCTATCTAAAATGGAGAAGAAGAGGAGGAGGAGGCGGGTGAGGAAGAAGGCTGCAATGGATGTGTTTTTGGTGCCCATGTTTGACCCCTTTTAATGGCCTCCGAATTTTCATTCAAAATTCGAAATTTATTTTCAGAAAACCTCTTTAGTTGGCACATGCAAAGGAATAGGAACAACCCAAATCAGATCTCAACCAAATCTGATTTAAATTCAAATTTTAAACACATGTGCAAGAGGGAAGGAATTTGAAATCCATGCGGCAAGGTAAAACACTTCATAATTTCGAAATCACCTCTTGAAATTCGAATTTAATCCATTCAAAAACTCAGACGCCACCTTGGCTGATGGTTTGAGTGATTAAAATCATTTAACACATTGCTTAATGTTTGAATTTAAATTCAAATAACAAACAATGTCGCCATGTGTCAAGCAATGGGTCCATGTGCCATGCAATAATTTTGGTTTATTTAAAATTCATGAAATCCAATTCCATGTCACCAATAATTGCCACATCATCTGAGCCTAATCCCCTTGGGTTGCACCTATCAAATTTGGTCAAACCCGAATTAAAACAAAGCAATTTGGTTGAACCCAATCTAATCAGGTCAGACCCTGATTGAGCTCAAATTGAATCCAATTCAATTTTGGCTCATGCAAACTCAATCAAATTGAATTATTACTTTGTGTTGGACCTAATTCAATTAGGTCAATCCCCAATTAAGAACAAATTAATTTAAAATTAATTTGATCAGCTTAAGTCCTTTTTGGTTCTGACCTAATCCAATCAGGTCAAAACCCTGATTGAGCCCAAACTTGAATCCAATTCAATTTGGCTCATCCTTAGCACAATTACTCAATCAAATTGAGTTTATTAGTAATTTAATTACTAATTAATCCTTCAATAATTACTTTAATTATTTTATAAGATAATTTGCCAATCAAATTGACCAAATTACCCCTGAATGATTCTTAATCATTCACCAGCTTTCTTGATCAATCAGGAATCTTCTATGCGTGTGACCTCATAGGTTCGAACCTAAGCCGGTAGTATAGGAACAATTTTCTACACTAATCGATGTGACCATCTAGCAATGGTACCCGACGTCCGGATAGGTCGAATATATGCGAAGCAAATATTCTGGAATCCTGAACTATGGTTACTGTATAATTCAATCCCTTTGACTCCTAATGCCAGGATGACTTAGAGCTCACTGTCAACCCTATAATTAGTACATCCATTATGTGATTAACTTTAGATATCCCGTGACTCCTCACTGGGATTACCCTGGCCAAGGTTTTGCTAAATTAATCACAAGACATTATCTCCTGTTTTCAGGAGGGGTCAATTCCATCTTGACTCACAACTGACTACGCAAGTACTTGACTGCACCCAGTGACCTTCCGTCACTGAATTAGAAATTCAGGTAGTCCGGTACCAAAATACAGTGAGTTGCTTGCTAGTCACAGGTTTGCGTCTCAGGTCAGAGGGCCAAACTTATACCCATATCCACTCGGAACATCTCTCGACAGTAGAGCGTTCCGGAATTGGTCACGTTTAGTGAAATGTACTTCTACACTTCACTTGTGTGGCATACCAGTGTCTCCACACTCCTTGGTTAAGAGGACAACCAACGTATATGTCACACAACGACCTAATCTCGATAATGTTGTCGTCCTAGTAACAACATATCATTTCATCGCAAACAAGTTTAAGGACTCAAAGATAAATCCTCCTTTATCATAACATAAGTCCTAAGGACTTCATCATATAAGAGTTCATTTGAAGATGAAATGATGAATAATGCCAAATAACACTTTATTAATTTGTCAATTCATTTACAAAATTCAATCATCAATATGCTGACGATTGACATTTAGGATACAAATTCCAACAGTATTAAGGGATAAAGATGAGTTCCTATTTTTTAGGAACTCATTCTTATCCCTTTAGATGGCAAGCAAGGAGGGGCGTAGCCCCCTCCTTTTCTTCTCACGCAAGCAAGGGAGGGGCATACGCCCCTCCCTCTTCTCTCCTCTATTCCCACACCCCACTTAATCACATTAAGTGGGGTGGGTTTAGCCACATAGGTTATGACCCAATCCTTTTCTAAAAAGGATTAGATGAACCCAATTTAATTCCTCCAAATCCTAATCCAATTAGAATTTAATTGAACCATGACTCTATTGAACTCTTCAATCCTAATCCAATTAGGAGTCATTTAATTAATTAGATTAAAATTAAAATTAATTAGAACTTAAGAAATCCTAATCTAATCAGGACTTGTTTAAATTTCAGCCCTAAGACAATTAGGACTTTAGAAATCCTACTCCAAGTAGGACTCTAATTTAATTTGAAATTCTAATCCAATTAGGACTCCAAGGATCCTACTCCAAGTAGGACTCGTGATCAAGTTCAATTAATTAAATCCAATTAATTAAATTTGTTATGGGGGAATTGAGCCGCCATGCCCCACGTGATCGGCACGCGTATCCAGGAAAGCTACAGCTGCCCTATGATCCAGCACTCCGACCCCGAGTCGGACCTCCTCGGCTCCGCAGCCCGACCCCGGGTCGGCTGCCCTATGATCCAGCACTCCGACCCCGAGTCGGACCTCCTCGGCTCCGCAGCCCGACCCCGGGTCGGCTGCCCTATGATCCAGCACTCCGACCCCGAGTCGGACCTCCTCGGCTCCGCAGCCCGACCCCGGGTCGGCTGCCCTATGATCCAGCATTCCGACCCCGAATCGGAGATCTTTTGATAACGACAGGCTATTCTCCAGAGGCACGCCGCGGCCTCCTGCTCCACTACTCCCTGCAACGGCTGTACCCGATGCTGCCCACGATCTCCTGTATCGACCGTACAAAGCGGAGCTCCACTACGCCCTGCCATGACCGTACCCGGCGCTGCTCCACGACGCCCCATAACGGCCATGTCAGTGGCCATTCTATCGTGCCCCACGACGACAAACCCCCCGGAGAGACCTCCCAGCCAGGTATATATGCGGCTGGGGGGAGAAGGGGGGGTAAGCAATACCTCCCAGAGCACTCTCTCCCACTTGTGATTATCATCTCTCCTCCTCCAATCTCCTCTGACTTGACCGTCGGAGGGCCATCACCACCCTGGTGGTGGTGCAAGGCTTGTTTGCAGGTTCCTTGGCGGAAGGTGGAGCGCAACCAGCACCAACCAAGACAACTCAGGCGGAACCCCGTTCACACCGTCGTGTCAATCGTTCTCGGTTTGGACCACCAGCAACAGTTGGCGCTAGAGGAAGGGCCTGAATCTCAGAACGATCGTAATGGCACGGCGAGGTGGTCGCGGAGCTTCCAATGCTTCCGGTCGCGGAGCCTCTCGCGCCTCTGGCCGGGAGGCTGCTGCGTCCCCAACACACTCTCAGCAGCATTCCACCGCTTCTCCTCCCATTCAGACGGTCGAACCTGCTCAGTTCGACCAGCTAGCCCAGCAGGTTCGCACCCTCGCGGAGGCAGTGCAGAATCTGCAGGGTGTGATCTCTCGGGTGCCGCAGCGGGCTCAGGAGCCGCTGCTCCCCGAGCACTCGCCTCTTCCTCACAACCCGCGCTCCTTCCTCTCCCATGGAGAGGAGCGCCGGCGCGGGGAGGATTCTCGAGTGCGGTCCATTCTGCCAGGACCTTCTCATCGGAGCTGCGCGGGGTACGAGAGGCGGACCCGGGCGCGTTCTCAGACACCCCAGTCCTCGAGGGGCCCGCACTCCAGTCGGTCCCCCTCGCGCCGCTCCTTGTCTCCCACCCACCGGTCGCGCTCCCTGGACCGGCGGGTGGACGATCTCCACAGACAGCTCCAGGTCCTGAAGGGCCACTCCAAAGATCCCTTCGCCGACTTGGAAATCTCCTCCCAGCCGGCGCTTGCCTCAAGGATCCTGCGAACCCTAAACCCGCCGGGGTTCAAAATGCCGGCGATCGAACCCTACGACGGGGCGGCGGACCCACGGGACCACGTGGAGAGTTTCAGGACTCTTATGCTCCTCCATGGAGCATCGGATCCTCTCCTCTGCAAGGCCTTCCCGGCGACCCTCCGCGGCCCGGCAAGGGCGTGGTTCGCCGGCCTGGAGGCTAATTCCATCCAGTCCTTCCACCAGTTCACCCGTCTCTTCATCAGCCATTTCGCCGTCAGTAGCCGGCGAAGACTGGTCTCCGACTCCCTCTTCGATGTCCGGCAGAACGAGGGAGAGAGCCTGCGGGATTATCTCACCCGCTTCAACAAGGCAACACTGGAGGTCCGGAATTTGAGCCAGGAGGTGGCTCTCTCAGCCCTGAAGCGAGGCTTCCGGAAGGGCAGACTCACCTTCTCCCTGGACAAACGTCTGCCGCGGAGCTTCCCGGAGCTGTTGTCTCGGGCAAACCAGTATGCAGACGCCGAGGAGGCAGCCTCCCACCGGAACAAGGAGGCCGCCGAAGCCCCTCTAAAGCCCGGGAAAGAAAAGGCGAAAAGAGGCACCCCAGAGGAGGAGCCCGACGCCTCAACGCCGGCGCAGAAGCCCGTCACCAGCAAGGAACCACGGCGCCACACGCCCTCGTTCTCCGCACCGACGCTTCAACCGGTACACCCCACTCCTGGCCCCCCGGGCCCAGATCCTCATGGAGGTCAAGGGGCGGGAGGACCTCCCGGTCCCGAGGCAGATGAAGAAGATCCCTGGGAGGAAGCCTTCTCGGGCGTACTGTGAGTACCACCGAGACCACGGCCACGATACCGAAGACTGCTTCCAGCTTCGGGACGAGATCGAGGCTCTCATTCGCCGAGGACGTCTCGGTCGATATGTAAACGACCGACGTCCCCCCGCAGACCCGCGTCCAGCCGACCCGGCCCCTCAGGAGCCTCGGGAGCAGAATCGACCCGTTGCGGGAGTGATCCACACCATCACTGGGGGCTGCTCTCGGCCCGTGAGGAACGCAGGGGGCTCGGCGGAAGTATCAGGAGTGGCCGTCGCGAAGAGGCAGCGGGTCGGAAATGTAATCACTTTTTGTGATGAAGATGTAAAGGGGGTTCAGACTCCCCACGATGACGCCATGGTGATCTCTCTCACTATGGCGGACTATGATGTAAGGCGTGTTCTTGTGGATAGTGGAAGCTCAGCTGATATTTTGTATTACGAGGCCTTCCAAAAGATGGGCTTTTCCCGACAATTGTTGCACAAAACATCCACCCCCCTCATAGGATTCACTGGAGACGCTATCTCGGCCGAAGGTGTCATCGAGCTGCCTGTGACTGCGGGCATTGCACCCGCAGAAGCCACGGTGCGGCTCGGGTTCTTGGTCGTCCGTGTCCCCTCGGCCTACAACGCTATCCTCGGACGACCCGGACTGAACGCCCTTCGCGCGGTGGTTTCTACCTACCATTTGCTCATGCGGTTCCCCACAGCGGCCGGGATTGGAGAGGTCCGAGGTGACCAGCCGACCGCACGGCAGTGTTTCCTAGCAACTCTCAAAGGAAGAAGCCCATGGAGGCCCTAAGCGTCGAGTCACTTGACGCCAGAGACGAAGTGGCCTTGCGGCACGGGGAGCCGGCCGAGGGCGTAATCGAAGTTCCCCTCGAAGAAGGCCGCCCGGACCGCACGGTCCGGGTCGGTGCCAATCTCGACTTGGAAGCTCGGCTCCGGTTAGTGGAATTCCTCCGAGCCAATGCAGATGTGTTTGCCTGGTCGGCGGCCGATGTACCTGGGATCGACCCGGAGGTCGTTTCTCACGCCCTCAACGTCGACCCGACCCACCGACCGGTAAAGCAAAAGAAGAGACACTGTGCCCCGGATCGGATCCGGGTGGTCGACCAGGAGGTAGACAAACTCTTGGAGGCAGGTTTCATAAGAGAGGTGAGCTACCCCGAGTGGCTGGCAAACGTCGTACTTGTCCGGAAGGCGAGCGGGAAGTGGAGGATGTGCGTCGACTACACCGACCTGAACAAGGCGTGCCCCAAGGATAGCTTTCCGCTTCCACGGATAGACCAACTGGTCGACGCGACTTCCGGATATCAGCTACTGTCTTTTATGGACGCCTTCTCCGGCTACAACCAAATAATGATGGCTCCACAGGACGAGGAGAAAACTGCCTTCATAACAGACCGGGGGCTGTACTGTTACAAGGTAATGCCCTTCGGTCTGAAGAACGCTGGCGCCACTTACCAGCGCCTCGTCAATAAAATCTTCAAGGAGCAGATCGGCCGGAATATGGAGGTGTACGTGGACGATATGCTGGTAAAAAGCCGCCATGCAGACCAGCACATTGCAGATCTGGAGGAGACTTTCACCACCTTGCGAAAGTTTCGCATGAAGCTAAACCCAGCGAAGTGCGCTTTTGGTGCTTCGGCCGGGAGGTTCCTCGGTTTCATTGTCAACCAGCGCGGGATCGAGGCCAACCCGGACAAGATCAAAGCCATCCAAGATATGTCCCCTCCGACCAAAGTGAAGGAGGTTCAGGAGCTCGCTGGAAGGGTCGCCGCGCTCGGACGATTTGTGGCAAAGTCGGCCGAACGCTGCCAACCATTCTTCAAGGTGTTGAAGCGCCCAAAAGACTTCCTCTGGACGGCCGAATGCCATGCGGCGTTCGACCAGCTCAAGGAGTACATGGCGTCTCCTCCCCTGCTGTCCAAGCCGCAAGAGGGGGAGATGCTCTACCTTTACCTGGCGGTCTCCCCAACCGCAGTCAGCGCAGTACTGGTTCGGGAAGAGGCAAGACTTCAGAAGCCTGTATACTACATCAGCCGAGTCCTCCGGGATGCCGAGACGCGGTACACGAAGGCTGAGAAGATCGCCTTCGCGCTGCTGACTGCGACCAGGAGGCTTCGCCCCTATTTCCAGGCTCATTCTGTCACCCTTTTGACCGATCAACCACTGCGGCAGATTCTCAGCAATCCAGAGAATGCGGGACGGCTGGTGAAGTGGGCAGTAGAACTTGGTGAGTTCGACATCCGCTACCAGCCCCGACCAGCCATCAAGGCCCAGGTACTCGCGGACTTTCTCGCTGAGTGCACTGTGCAGGAGGCGGAACCTAAGCCGCCGGAGACACCCAGCCTCGATCTCCCGATCTGGACGCTCCACATTGACGGGTCGTCGAACCCTGAAGGTGGAGGGGCTGGGCTGGTCCTCACCAATCCCGATGGAGTGATAGCCGAGTATGCCTTGAGGTTCGGATTTCCAGTGACCAACAATGAGGCGGAGTACGAGGCCCTAGTCGCGGGACTCAAACTCGCCAAGGAGCTCGGCATCCGGCGTCTGAAAGTCTTCACCGACTCCCAGCTGGTGGTCGGGCAGGTTCGAGGGGAGTTCGAGGCGCGGAGCCCGACCATGCAGAGCTACGTCCGGAAGGTGCAAACACTCATTCCCGACCTCGGCAGTGTTGACATTCAGCAGGTCCCGAGGAGCGAAAATGCCAGGGCCGACAGGTTGTCCCGCCTAGTGGACGCAGACGCGCACAACTTGTCGAGGGCAATCTACCTGGAGACCCTGGATGCCCCGAGCATTGACGGGGCTGGAGCGGTGATGGCAATTGATCCGGAGCCGTCTTGGATGGACCCGCTCGTCGCCTACCTCGCCGAAGGAATCCTCCCTGAAGACGAAGATCAGGCCCGGCGGCTTGTAAAGAAGTCCGCCCACTACGTACTTTATGAAGGGAGGCTGTATCGGACCTCGTTTACCGCCCCCCTCTTAAGGTGCCTCCGCCCCGCGGAAGCGGCCTACGCCCTCGGCGAAGTCCACGAAGGCATCTGCGGATCGCACTTGGGGGCTAGGTCCTTGGCGCATAAGATCATGAGGCAAGGCTACTATTGGCCGACCTTGATGGAGGACTCGAAGGACCACGTGCGGAAATGCGACGCCTGCCAGCGCCACGCCAACGTCCAGAGAGTCCCCTCTGTCCCCTTGGCGCCAATCACCGCGCCCTGGCCCTTCGCACAATGGGGAATGGATATCCTCGGACCATTCCCCGTCGCTTCGGCCCAGCGGAAATTTTTGATTGTCGCCATCGACTACTTCACCAAGTGGGTGGAGGCAGAGCCACTGGCCACCATCACGGAGGCACAAGTCCGGAAGTTCGTGAAGAAGAACATCATTGTCCGATTTGGAGTACCTCGGGTCCTCATCTCGGATAACGGTCGACAGTTTGATAACAAGCACTTCCGGGACTTCTGCGAGGAATTTGGGATCGAGCATCGGTTCACATCCGTGTCGCATCCCCAAACCAACGGCGAGGCCGAGGTCACAAATCGGACAATCCTCCAAGGTATCAAAGCGCGGATCGGCCGGACGGGGCAAGCTTGGGTCGAGGAACTCGAGAATGTCCTTTGGGCGTATCGGACCACACAACGGACTCCTACTGGAGAGACGCCTTTCAGCCTAACCTATGGCACGGAAGCCGTTGCCCCCGTGGAGCTCGGACTCCCCTCGCCTCGGGTGGCCGCGCACCGACCCGAGGCCAATTCAGAGCAACTCCGAGGGAACTTGGATCTCTTGGAAGAGGCAAGGGAAATGGCTCAGGTACGGATGGCAATGTATCAGCAGAGGGTGGCCCGATATTACAACTCCAAAGTCCGACCGAAGCTTTTCAGAATTGGAGATCTGGTGCTGAGGCGAGCTAAGGCATCTCAACCTACGGAAGGTGGGAAGCTAGCGCCAAATTGGAAGGCCCGTATAAAGTTCGTTGGGTAAACCGACCTGGCTCCTACCAGTTGGAAGCCCTAGATGGCCGAGAAATTCCAAGGGGCTGGAATTCCGCTAACCTGCGGATGTATTACCAGTAGAACAACAAGGCCAGAAAGACAATTTAAAAAGGTGCAATACTTTTCATTTCAATAATTTCTGGTTACAGTGGCGTGCTCGTGTGATTACAAGGAATTCCCAGAGGGGAATTAGGGAGTAAAGAAAGTAAAGAAGAGGTGGGGACCCAAACCCTCAACCCAGGGCGGCTGCAGTCCCACCAGAAGTGGGTGCTTCTAACCGGAGGCGCCATCCAGCACCTCACCAAAAAGAGGAGGAGCCGCCGCAGAAGAAGCTCCCGCTGCCCCCAGGGGAACGCCGCCTCCAAAGGATATTCCCATCTTCCCCAGTGGTAGGGAAGAGAAGGGATTCGAGGGGGAAGAGTATATGGAGGCGCGGTCCCGGATTGAGCGTCCGGCGCAGAGCTCAACCGGGAGGCTGAACTTCAAGGAGGGGAGATGTGATCCCGGATGAAACGCCTAGAGCGGAGTTCCGCCGGGGAGACCCTCCTTGTTGATCCCAGATGAAACGGCTAGTTGGCTGAAGTTGTAAGGGGAGCGCCTCCCCTTTCCTTCGACAGGAGTCTCTCAGTCATATGCCAAGGAGGAGGTCCGCGATCCATGGCAACCTGCAGCTCCGGCTTGGCAAATTCCATCGTACCTGCACCTGTATTTATAGCCAAGCTGCGGCCCCCTGGTAGTTCCGATACGGGTGGCTCCAATAAATGCAGGCGCACTGAATCCGGAGCCGTTCCGGCTCCCGAGGCGTATCTCCCCGCGATTTCCTAAGCGTCATTCTCCTTAAATCGCATTCTTTGTGCAGGACGATCCGGGTGACGTATACCCCTAGGTCCACGTGTCTCCGCTCGCGCCCAGGCCGCATCCTCCTCGAAGAACCCGCGTATCGCGGCCGCTCAACTAACACTCCTCACCAGCAGCAACTGGCGATCCGATTTCCCAGGTAACGCATTAATTAGCGTTTAATACCCTTCTCGTGTTCCCCCCAGGCAACGCTTGGAGGAGAGGAGAAACACGGTCGCGGCTGGGCACAGAGAAACCCCGATGGGCGGCGAGCGACAAGTGGCCGACCAGCGAGCGGAAGAATTTCCTGAGGCCTAACCCTCAGATGCCTGGCTAACCCGATGATCATCCCGGGAGCAGACTAGCCGGAAGCCCCGACCGGTCGCCTCGGCTTGCGCCAGCCTTGGCCGACCAACGAGCGGAATTTCCCTGAGGCTTGACAACCCTCAGATGCCTGGCTAACCCGATGATCATCCCGGGAGCAGACTAGCCGGAAGCCCCGACCGGTCGCCTCGGCTTGCGCCAGCCTTGGCCGACCAACGAGCGGAATTTCCCTGAGGCTTGACAACCCTCAGATGCCTGGCTAACCCGATGATCATCCCGGGAGCAGACTAGCCGGAAGCCCCGACCGGTCGCCTCGGCTTGCGCCAGCCTTGGCCGACCAACGAGCGGAATTTCCCTGAGGCTTGACAACCCTCAGATGCCTGGCTAACCCGATGATCATCCCGGGAGCAGACTAGCCGGAAGCCCCGACCGGTCGCCTCGGCTTGCGCCAGCCTTGGCCGACCAACGAGCGGAATTTCCCTGAGGCTTGACAACCCTCAGATGCCTGGCTAACCCGATGATCATCCCGGGAGCAGACTAGCCGGAAGCCCCGACCGGTCGCCTCGGCTTGCGCCAGCCTTGGCCGACCAACGAGCGGAATTTCCCTGAGGCTTGACAACCCTCAGATGCCTGGCTAACCCGATGATCATCCCGGGAGCAGACTAGCCGGAAGCCCCGACCGGTCGCCTCGGCTTGCGCCAGCCTTGGCCGACCAACGAGCGGAATTTCCCTGAGGCTTGACAACCCTCAGATGCCTGGCTAACCCGATGATCATCCCGGGAGCAGACTAGCCGGAAGCCCCGACCGGTCGCCTCGGCTTGCGCCAGCCTTGGCCGACCAACGAGCGGAATTCCCTGAGGCTGACCCTCAGATGCCTGGCTAACCCGATGATCATCCCGGGAGCAGACTAGCCGGAAGCCCCGACCGGTCGCCTCGGCTTGCGCCAGCTTGGCCGACCAACGAGTGGAATCTCCCGAGGCTCGGGCCTCGGATGCCTGGCTAACCCGATGATCATCCCGGGAGCAGACTAGCCGGAAGCCCCGACCGGTCGCTTCGGCTTGCGCCAGCCTTGGTCGACCAGCAGCGGAAGAATTTCCTGAGGCCTAACCCTCGGATGCCTGGCTTAGCGCCGGAAGAATTCCCTGAGGACTAACCCTCGGATGCCTGGCTTAGCGCCGGAAGAATTCCCTGAGGACTAACCCTCGGATGCCTGGCCTAGCGCCGGAAGAATTCCTGAGCCTGAGGAGTTCCTGAGGCCTAACCCTCGGATGCCTGGCTCAGCGCCGGAAGAATTTCCTGAGGCCTAACCCTCGGATGCCTGGCTTAGCGCCGGAAGAGTTTCCTGAGGCCTAACCCTCGGATGCCTGGCTAGGGCCGGAAGAGTTTCCTGAGGCCTAACCCTCGGATGCCTGGCTCAGCGCCGGAAGAGTTTCCTGAGGCCTAACCCTCGGATGCCTGGCTTAGCGCCGGAAGAATTTCCTGAGGCCTAACCCTCGGATGCCTGGCTTAGCGCCGGAAGAGTTTCCTGAGGCCTAACCCTCGGATGCCTGGCTTAGCGCCGGAAGAGTTTCCTGAGGCCTAACCCTCGGATGCCTGGGCGGGAGTCTGGCTATGGATGCCTGGCCAGCGCCGGAAGAGTTTCCTGAGGCCTAACCCTCGGATGCCTGGCTTAGCGCCGGAAGAATTTCCTGAGGCCTAACCCTCGGATGCCTGGCTTAGCGCCGGAAGAGTTTCCTGAGGCCTAACCCTCGGATGCCTGGCTAGCGCGGAAATTTCCTGAGGCCTAACCCTCGGATGCCTGGCTAGCGCCGGAAGATTTCCTGAGGCCTAACCCTCGGATGCCTGGCTTAGCGCCGGAAGAGTTTCCTGAGGCCTAACCCTCGGATGCCTGGCTAGCGCCGGAAGAGTTCCTGAGGCCTAACCCTCGGATGCCTGGCTCAGCGCCGGAAGAGTTTCCTGAGGCCTAACCCTCGGATGCCTGGCTTAGCGCCGGAAGAATTTCCTGAGGCCTAACCCTCGGATGCCTGGCTTAGCGCCGGAAGAATTTCCTGAGGCCTAACCCTCGGATGCCTGGCTTAGCGCCGGAAGAATTTCCTGAGGCCTAACCCTCGGATGCCTGGCTTAGCGCCGGAAGAGTTTCCTGAGGCCTAACCCTCGGATGACTGGCCTAGCGCCGGAAGAACTTCGGGAATCAAAAGTCAGCAAGAAGCAACCAAGAGCTAAAAAAAAAAAAAAAAAGAGGACGAGGGCGAGATGAAGAAATATTCAACGTGCATTAATTTTCAGGGCCGAGGCCCATACAATTGGGCAAAACGCCGACATACAAAAATAAAAAAGACAATGGAAGGTACAAGAGGTCAGCTTGGAGGAACTCCCGAGTCGGGAACGCCGGGCTCGTCCGCGGGAGGTAGGGAAGCAGCAGGAGAACCAGCAGGCGATGGCGCCGGAGAGGAGTCCAGGAGGGAGATCTCGCTCAGGTCAACTTCGGGATACTTAGCCGACACCCTTGCCAGGCCCTCCTCGAAGCCCAAGGTGAAGGCTTCGGCCCCCGCGTCCGACGCGTCATGGACAAACTCGTCAGACTGGCGATAGGTCCGCACTGCCTCCGACATATCATGGGCGAACTCGGCGGACTGGCGATAAGCCTCTACCGCCTGACGCCCGATTTCCGCCCTCTTCTCGGCCAGCTCCGCCTCAGCTCGCTCCATAATCTGAGCCTTGGCCTCCAAGACCTTCGCCACAATCCGGCCTTCGGCCTCAGAGGAGACCCTCAGCAGATCAGCCTGAGCCTCTTTATGCTTCGCCTCGGTAGCAACCCGAGCGGCCTCGGCTTCCTTCAGGCGCGAACGGAGCTCTTGGACGTCCGTGCATGACTTCTCCAGGGCCGACTCCAGTTCGCCTAGTTTGGCTTCAAAAGAGCGGATTCGGTCGCAGGCGTTGTCGGCAGACCGCTGGGCCTTCTCCCACCGCTCTCGATAGTCCGCGATCTTCCGGGACTGCTTTTCAGCCCGTTCCTCCGCCTTCTTGACCCTGCTTTCGAGGCCCGAGGCGGCTTTGAGTTGCTCCCGAGCCTCTAACAGTTGCTCCTCCAGGGCGGCGAAGCCGAGTGCCCGCTCTTCGGCCTCCCGGAGCCTCGCCTCGAGGTCCCCGGTCGTCCTGCCTGCCGCAGCCCGGCCTCCCTTTTCCATTGCTTTCAGCCGGTCCTCGGCCTTCGCCAAAAGCCCCGCCTGTTCCCTGTAGCACTCCTCCAGACGGATCATGTACTGGGCGAGCTAAGAAATAGGAAAAATAAGGGAGTCAGGCGGAGAACAACAGAGCCAATAAATGGTGAAAGACGGCCAGAAGAACACTCACCGACATGAGACAGACGCAGCTGGCGGCCCCGACGTCAGAGACATCCAACTCCCGGACCCGCCGACGGTCCTTCTCCAGCAACACTGTTTCGATGAGATTTCGGGCGCCATCGGTAGTGAAGGCAGACCCCGATTTCTCCCCGGAGCCGGATGGTGGTTCTGCAGCCTTACCCTTATCCATCGCCTGGGGAAGAGTCCGGCTGATCACGCTCGCGGCGGGGGTCGCCCCAGGAATTGATAGGGTCCCGCTCGGCCGGGCCTCGGCGCGTCCCTCCTCGAGTCATCAGGAGCCGACCGAGTCGAAGGCCGGGTTGGGGACCGATCACGTCCGACCCGTCCGTCTTGAGCAGGCTCAGGTGGCACCTCCGGAGTAGCGGCAACCTTACCACCGGAGGGCTGATACAGCGTCAGCTGCCGGTCGGTGCCCACGACATCTCCCTGACCGGTGGGCCCGGACTCGTCGGTCGGCATCGGAGGTATCTCCTTACGGGACTTCTTCGCCGGTGGGGCCCCGCTCGGAAGAGCTCGTTTCCTCCTCCGGACTGCTTCCAGCAGGGACGCCCTACCAACAGCCTTCGACTTCACCGACCGCATGACGTCGTCGACCTCTGCAAGAAGGACGGGATGGTCAGGGACTGAGAAACCGAAAGGAAGAAGGAACGAAAGAGAAGAAAAGAGCTAAAGAAACGATGGCGGACTCACGGTCGGTGGGGACCGAGCTCAAACCGACGTTCACCAAGGTATCCTCAGAAATGAGGCGGCCCACCGGGGGAAGCTGGCCCTCGGCGACCAACCCCTTCAAGGCGGCGACGCCCTCGGATTCCTCCCTCGACAACTTCGACAGGCCAATTGGGGACTTCACCGGCGTCCCCCAGATGGCCCTGATTTCCCAGGAGGGGTCTGCATCAACGAAAAAGAAGCGCTCCTTCCAGTGGTGAATGGAGGTAGGACCCTCCTTGACAAGGCCGCACCCTCGCCGCGCTGCGAAGCACCACCACCCTTTGTCCTGGGGGTGGCCGCTCAGGCCGTAGAGCTCCCAGAAAACGTTCAAGCTGGCGGGAATCGCATGCAAGCGACAAAGAACCTGGAAGACCGTCAGAGCACGCCACGAGTTCGGCACCAGTTGCGTCGGTGCCATTCCTAAACCCCGGAGCACCTGTAAGACTAGGTCTGAAGGGGGAAAGCGGAACCCGGCTTGGAGGATGCCCTCATTGATGGCGATCTTCCCTCGGGGAGGATGAGACATCCTCTCCTCAGGCCCTGGGAGCGTGACATTGCAGGCCTCGGGAAGGTGGTACCGAGCCACAAATCCGTCTAAGTCCTCGGCGACCAGTTTTGACTTGATGCTATCTGCTCCCACTTCGCCCATCCCTAATGGCCAATCTACGGTCAGGACGGGGTCAAGAAGGAGGGAAAGGCCGGAACGACTGGGGTGCACTAGTACAAAAAGAAAAAGTATGAAGAGCTCAAAGTAGAAGAGTGGGAAACTCACTTGAAGAGGAGGAAGAACGGCTCCGAGAGCGTCAAAGGAAAAGCAAGCGAACGTTTCGGCGGCAACAATGGTAGCGCAAAGGAGAAACTCGAAAATGTCCGTAAAGAAGAAGACGGACGGGGGAGGGCCCCCGATTAAATAGGCGAAAGGGCAAGTGACACCTCGATGACGCCAGAAGACGCCTGGCCGCCGAAGGGTCGCTCGCACCCCAAAGGCGAATCGACACCATTAAGGAAGGATGTCCGCCGAAATCCTCAGGTTGCCAGGTCAGCAGCAACCGCCATACGCCATAAAGAAGGCGGGAAGCTTGAAGCGCGCGCGCCTCTCCGAAGGATGGCGGCAATCTCGAAACATCACTCCCTTCACCTGTTCCCCTTCTGGTTCCAGGCTCGGAAGTGGGGGGCTACTGTTATGGGGGAATTGAGCCGCCATGCCCCACGTGATCGGCACGCGTATCCAGAAAAGCTACAGCTGCCCTATGATCCAGCACTCCGACCCCGAGTCGGACCTCCTCGGCTCCGCAGCCCGACCCCGGGTCGGCTGCCCTATGATCCAGCACTCCGACCCCGAGTCGGACCTCCTCGGCTCCGCAGCCCGACCCCGGGTCGGCTGCCCTATGATCCAGCACTCCGACCCCGAGTCGGACCTCCTCGGCTCCGCAGGCCCGACCCCGGTCGGCTGCCCTATGATCCAGCATTCCGACCCCGAATCGGAGATCTTTTGATAACGACAGGCTATTCTCCAGAGGCACGCCGCGGCCTCCTGCTCCACTACTCCCTGCAACGGCTGTACCCGATGCTGCCCACGATCTCCTGTATCGACCGTACAAAGCGGAGCTCCACTACGCCCTGCCATGACCGTACCCGGCGCTGCTCCACGACGCCCCGTAACGGCCATGTCAGTGGCCATTCTATCGTGCCCCACGACGACAAACCCCCCGGAGAGACCTCCCAGCCAGGTATATATGCGGCTGGGGGGAGAAGGGGGGGGTAAGCAATACCTCCCAGAGCACTCTCTCCCACTTGTGATTATCATCTCTCCTCCTCCAATCTCCTCTGACTTGACCGTCGGAGGGCCATCACCACCCTGGTGGTGGTGCAAGGCTTGTTTGCAGGTTCCTTGGCGGAAGGTGGAGCGCAACCAGCACCAACCAAGACAACTCAGGCGGAACCCCGTTCACACCGTCGTGTCAATCGTTCTCGGTTTGGACCACCAGCAACAAAATTAAATTGTAATCTGATTGCAATTGTTCTTTCTTCTAACCACCAATTCTTAGCGGGTTATCCATTTATCAATCTAATTGATCATATGTGATTCTTAATCACAATTCAACCATCGGATCGATCAATACTTCTAATGTGTGTGACCCCATAGGTTCTATTCTAACTGGTAATGAGATATATTTCGATCTCTATCACAATATCATTGAAAACTCCTTTCAATGGGTTGAAACAATTCCAACTCAACTCACCAGGGATTATCGACCATCAAGATGATCCCTGTGAGTCTCACCATCCACCAGTGACACCTAGCAGTATGTAGTGGCTACCCAGCAGAATAGAATGATGAACCTCTAGGTGCAGTTATCGTATGATACAGTCCTATCATGGATCCCTACAGACCGGAAGTCATGGATAACTCGTCAAACTCCGTCGTCTGTCATATGTCTAGATTTATTCGACTTGAGTTCGATAGTGAAAAACTCTTTCTCCACTGTATATTACTGCCCTTGCCAAGGTCTTACAACTCAGTCTAATAAATCACATAGGATCACTTCTCTTCTATCAAGGTCGATAGATTCCATGTAAGTGCATACCCTACTCCTACAGTGAACCTACTGCAGCCAATCTACACTACAATGACTCATATGACTAGAGACCATATATATGTGTAGTCAAACTACAATAACCTCACTAGGAGTTACCGAAGCACCGCAGGTCAAAGGACCAGTCATACTACTGCAACATCAAGCAAATCATTGACGAGTGGATAGATATCCAAGTGACTTCTTATTTTGGTCACCCTCAGTACCCTTGTTCTCTAACAAGCACCTGCACTATCACTTTAGTGTCCCTACACTGTGGACTCGAGTCTCATCCATCCATAAGGAAAGCGATCTGTGCACTGATCGGATCGATCACCGTTCTCGTGATGATCTATTGATCAGGAGCATTTATAAATTAATCACCAATGATACATGGCTCAAATTCTCAACTCTTGAGAATATGTATCATCATCTTATTAATTCCTTGGACGATTCATAGACACATAAACAATATAAATGAAAAGATGTCTTTTTATTATTCAATAACAATAAAGTCAAGTACAAATTTATGTCTCATAATTAATAATATGTCCGCCAGATTGGCTTCTAGGGCATACATCTAACAATCTCCCACTTGCGCTAAAGCCAATCAGACATATATCTAAGTTCCAACTTCTTAAGGTGGGCTTCAGCCTTCTGCTGATTTAACTGCTTAGTGAGTGGGTCCGCCACGTTGTCCGTGGAGTCTACTCTCTGCACCTCGATGTATTTCTTCTCGAGGTAATCACGTATGAGGTGAAAGCGCCGCTTTATATGCTTGGACTTCTGATGAGATCTTGGCTCCTTAGCAAGAGCTATGGCGCCATTATTATTGCAGCAGAGTGTGATGGCATCTGATGGCATTACATCTAGCTTTGCAATGAATTTCGTGAACCAGAAGGATTCCTTTGCAGCTTCAGAGGCGGCAATATACTCAGCTTCCATGGTAGAATCAGTAATGATCGGTTGTTTGGAACTCTTCCAATTTACCGTACCACCATTGCACAAGAACATATATCCAGATGTAGACTTTCTATCATCAATATCAGTCATGAAATCTGAATCTGTGTATCCTTTTACCTTTAACTCTGATGATCCTCGAAAAACCAAGAACAAATCTTTAGTTATTCTCAAGTATTTAAGAATGTTCGTCACAGCTGTCCAGTGCTCTTCGCCTGGATTTGACTGATATCTGCTAGTGACACTGATAAGTGCTAAATAATGCATAAATTAATATCTTATTCATAGCACTTATCATTATTTTAATTCACATATTTTGTAAATTTAACTAAAAAATGTGTTACCCTCATCATTGCATTTTAATAAATTAATTCGAGTTTGATTTAGTTATTTATTAATTGAGCCTAATGTATGCAGGTCGAATCTAATATATGCAAGTCGAGTCAAACTTATTTCGGATGATCCCTGAACCCGAATGACACGCACCCCGGTCCAGCCCCACTCCCCTATTTCTTTCGCATCCAATCGAGTTCAAATTTTCGTTACGTTGTACTATCTGGTCATTATCACATCCGCGATTAGCTATTCAAAGTCTTCCTAAAATTCCATGTGCAAGCCATCCACGTATCAAGTCTTACACATCATCTCCCTATTCTTCCACCACATCTCAGCCACGTCATAATGTTTTCTAAGCATTCCCAATCTCTCCTGTTCCATGTCCAAAGAACAGGGTCATCCCAAGACTTCTCAGCCGACCTCATGTCTCACGATATCATCTCCAACTAAAATCCTTTTTCCTCCACGTCACCTTCTCCCAGGTTTCTTCCACATCGTTCCATCCTTATCCTATCTCCCAACCAACTCCAAGCTTCATCCCGTTGTGATCTTCTCTTCTCCCGTTCGGATCAAGCAACCAATATTCCCCTGTTTCACATCCCGTTTGTAATAACACTCATCCCGACTATCTTCCACGTCTCCTCCTAGATTTTATCTTTCCATCGTATCTCCATCCCAGATCAACCTCATCCATTCCGCGACCAGCTCCCCAACATCCCAGCCGTCTGCCGCGTTAAAGCTTCTCCCCACTCCAAGGATCAGCAGCTCAACGTCCTCCGGATCACCATCTAAGCTCTCATCCGAGATCCAGCTCCAACTTCTCCTACGTCCGGATCTCCCGCGGCCAACAAATTTCAGCTCCATCCGGCCGCTTCCATCCTTATCCCACATTCAAGCTTATCCTCTGAACTCGAAACAGGGGAGAGGAGAAGGCTGGTGGAGGCTATAAAAGGGGAGGAGACGGACCCCATGAACCTATCTCTCTCAGGCCAAATCCCACGGGAAGAAGAAGAAATAAAAGGAGGGAGAATAGTTTGGGCATTTCGGAAAACACTTCCCATATAAAAAAATGAAGTGCTGAGGCAGAGGAAGCCGATCGTGATGGAAGCCCGTTGCTGTGCCGCTACTGCCGTCCACCACTGCATGGAAGCCTAATCTCTTCACTGGGGCTGGATGCAGCCCTAATAAAGGGATACGGGTTTTACATTTTATTTTATATTCTTGGGGTTGTATGAACTTATTGTTTTAATGAATATTTTCTTTTATCTCACATTTAATTTCTGTTATTTTAAATGTGAAGTTTATACAATTGTTCTTCATGATCACTAGGTAAATATAAGATAGTCCATGCTTAAGGAAGATGTGGTGTGCTACTACTTTAGATTAGGGTAGACATTGCATGCCAACTGAAGATGGATTATTCCCAAATTACTTTTGTGACATTTTATTTGAATGCTTATTAGGCTTGCAGCCAATTTGCATGTTTATCCAAGAATAAATTAAAATACAAATAATCCTTGTTTCGATGTTAGTGGTGAATTTCCTACCCTAGGTTCCCTCGAACTAATATCCTTTTAATTGCATTTTTTTTTATTAAATTTTTTAGTTTAATTTTCTCCACAAACTTTTTTTTTCAAATATTTTTTTAAGAAAAATAACTGTACCCCAATCCCTGATTGGATCGATACCCGTAATTACTATCCTACTAGATACGTGCTATTGCATGGTCTTTAAAGTTGACTATCAATTTTTGGCACCGTTGCCGGGGATTGTTAGTATAGTTGTTTTTCTTTTCATATATGTAAAAAAAACTTTAAATATATATATCTCTAAAATAAAATAAAAATATTTTCTATTTTTGTTACTTTAATTACCCCTTTTCTTCTCTCTTACTAATTTTTGGTTTTTATTTTGGGTATTATTTGATCAGGAATCAAAGAGGAAGACAGGGACAATCAAAAAGGGAACTGCTGGAGAAGGAATGCTGTAGAGGTTTGCCTAAAAATAAAAAAAATTGCTGGAGAAATTCTTTTTGGTAACATCTGAATCTTTCTTATTTAAATTGATTTCCAGTTTGCTTGAAATTTTGTGGTGATTGTTTGATTTTAATTTTAGTAAAAGTGTGAATGCATGCTTGATACACATACACCAATTAATCCGCACATAGTAAGGGCAATCACCCCAATAAGATAAGAACTGGATTCCATCACCAGATTCTTGCCCAAATTAGGTAAATCAATTCTCACATAGTTACCACTTTAATTAAAATCAATTAGATGTTGGCCCCTAGGGACATTCGAGCTCAATAGGACGAAGATCACCGAAAGTTGCACCAATTTCGTACTATGGCTCAGTTGATGTCGAGGCAAGCTTTGTCCCAAGGAAGACAGTTCATATGTTCGAGGCAAGTGGTTTTTAAGTGGGACCTTTGCAACGCATCGTGACCCCCCCACTTACCTGGGAGCTTACTTAGTCAACTCAGTCATTAGACCGGATTGGAGGCTTAGGTGCCCTCTTCAAACCAGTTAGGAGCTGTCTAGTGATTTTAGGGCAAATACAAGGAATTGATGTGTTTTTCTTTTAGTGCATGCTTGACTGTACTTGACTGATCAGAAAGGTATTAGTGTATGCTAGGGTGTCGTTCCAGATCTCCTGAATTAGTACCTTTTGATTCTGAAATAGAGCGTTCTATTAGGACCCTTCGAGCCGAAATCCGCTCCTATAGAACCATAGGATCTGCACCACCTGTCGAGATGGCTGAAGAGCAACCCAAACTGTTAAAGGAGTACTTTACTACTTCCATTTATACCTCTCCATCTTGTATTCGACTACCTGAAACCACTGCTGCTGTACAGTTTGAAATTAAGTCTAGTGTCATCCAAATGCTTCCTTCTTTTTATGGACTTAATAATGAAGACCCATATAAACATTTGGATGAGTTCTTTGAGATCTGCACTACTGTCAAAATTCAGAACTTCACTGATGATGCTCTGAAACTTAGGCTGTTTCCTTTTTCCCTTAAGGATGGAGCTAAACAATGGCTCCATTCATTAGAAGCCAATTCTATTCTCTTTTGGGCTCAAATGCAACATGAATTTCTAAAGAAATATTTTTTCATAGGAAGAACAAACCAATTTAGGCGTGCGATCACGAGCTTCTCCCAATCTGACGGAGAAGAATTTCATAAAACCTAGAAAAAATTTAGATACTTACTCCGAAAATGCCCGCATCATCAAATACCCAAATGGCAACTAGTGCAATGCTTTTATGATGGGTTATCTGAACGAAACCGTCAGATGGTTGATGCTTCTTGTGGGGGAACTTTCATGCTTAAGAGTGAGCATGAGGCATGGCAGATGTTTGAAAACCTCAATGAAAATTCCCTCCACCATGCCTCCTCCGCTCGTCAAGCACCCCCGAGTTCTCAAAGAAAAGGGACCATATATGAAGTTAGCCAGTCCATAGGTCTATCAGACAAAGTAGATGCACTATCCCGCAAGTTGGACCAGCTAATGTCTAGAGAACAGCTTTCAAACTTTCTCCAAGCTCAAGTTTGTGCTCTTTGTTCTAGCCTGTCTCACCCTATTCATGAATGCCCTTCGGCAGCTCAATTCCCTGAATTTGTGCAAGAACAAGTTAATGTTGCCCAAACACAGTCCCGACCGGATAATGATCCGTATTCTAACACTTATAACCCGGGGTGGCGCAACCATCCAAACTTCTCTTGGAAGCAGCAGACTCCCAATACCTCCCAACCTTATTCCCAAAACTTTCAACCGTTCCAGAATGTTCATCCGAACCGTCCTCCTACTCACTATTCATAATTTCAACATGTCTCTTCTCCAGCACCCCAAAGAAACACAGCCTTTGAGGAGAAAGTGTTGACCTCCTTTCAAGGTTTGGAAACCATTACACAATTGGTGCACTCTCACACGCAATCCATCGCCAAGCTAGAATCCTAAATGGGGCAACTAGCTAATACATTAAACAAGCGAGAGGAAGGAAAGCTTCCAAGCCAACCAGTGAGTAATCCAAGGGGACAATACATGGCTCAAGAAAATCAACTAAATACAATTCATCATGAACAAGCCAATGCTTTGACTACCCTAAGGAGTGGGCGTGTAGTAGACAATAAGATTGGGGAGGATAACAATAAGGAAGGTAAAGAAGAGGATAGAAATGTGTTAAATGAAAATCTAAAACCTTCGTCTTCTTCAGCTAGTCCACCTTCTGCCAAAACTCACATTCCAAAAGTCATATTTCCTGACGCTCTTAATTCACCCTCTCCCTTTGGCAAAAAGGAAACTTCACTAGAGAAGATGATGGAGGTTTTCAAACAAGTTAAAATCAACCTCCCACTTTTTGATGCTATTCGACAAGTTTCCTCCTATGCCAAATTTCTCAAAGACCTTTGTACCCAAAAACGAAAATCTAGGACACATGTGCCTAAAAAGGTCTTCCTAACTGATCAAGTGAGTTCTATTCTCCAACATAACACCCCTTCGAAATTCAAAGATCCTGGTGCTCCCACCATCTCCTGTGTCTTAGGAAATAATTTCATTGATCAAGCACTCTTAGATCTAAGGGCAAGTGTCAACCTTTTACCTTCCTCAGTTTATGAGAAACTTGGGTTAGGTGAGTTAAAACCAACCTCGGTATCCCTTCAATTGGCTGATCGATCTGTAAAAATACCACGAGGAACAATTGAAGACGTCCTAGTCAAGGTAGACAAATTCTATTTCCTAGTCGATTTTATCGTCTTTGATATGGAACCTGTGCCTAATCTTAAGAAACAGATCCCTATGATTCTAGGTCGTCCCTTTTTAGCTACAGCCAATGCGAGTATAAATTGTAGAACTGGGGTGATGAATATATCTTTTGGGAATATGAAGGTCAAGTTAAATATATTTCGTGCCTCTGATCAACCCGCAAAGGAAGTTGAGTGCTTCCTAATAGACAAAATGGACGATCTTGTAGAAGAAACCCTTTCCTATATTTTGGCAGATGACCCTCTGAAAACATGCTTGGCCCATTTTGACGTTGCTATAGAAAAGGCCATAGAAGCAGTCAACTCTATGCCCAACAATCAGTTTCCCACAAATTTTCTTCCTTTGAGAACTCGGCATGAACCCGGTATGATTTGATATGGATGCGCTGCGTCTGGCTGAAGATGTCAAACTTAGCGCTTGTTGGGAGGCAACCCAATTCTCGTAGGTTATTTTTGCATATTTTCTTGTCACATTTTTTTGTTATTTTCTTAACAGGATCCCTCATATTACTGATGCAACTACGGTAAAATGCTTCTATCCTCCATCTGCATCATATTTTCGTCCAAACTAAAACAAAATAAAAACAATAAAAAATATATATATAATATAATATTTAAAAAAAACATTGAGGGCAATGTCTGATCTAGGTTGGGGGGTATAGGATTCAAATTTTTGAAGAAATTTTTTACATTTTCGTATTTTTAAATAAGTTTATCTCAAAAAAAAAAACTAATTTCTATGCTTTAGTGCTGAAATGATAAACATACAAAGTATATAAAATCTAAAAAAGCCCAATAACTAGTCAGGAGAAAGTCAATTTGAGTTTTTTTTATTAAAAGTTCTTTTAGCGAGTTGTAAGATAATTTTTACTTTGGAATTTCACAACACACATGGCCTACACTTCTAAGGATTAGGTTCAACATTATGTTGTTAAGTCTGGTAGCAACCTTGAGTCCTGATGAATCATACTTATCTAATTCACTTTTATCTAAAAAAATAAATAAAAATAAAAATAAAAAAATAAAAAAAATAAAAAAATAGAAAAAAAAAGAAAGAGTGAATTTAGTCAGGTACATCGAAAAGGGCTACCTTTTGTTAAAGGTCAGCGGGTTTGTGATGATGAACCCGAGCATAGGATCGTAGGGGAGTCTTGATGCCCAACACCTTATGCCATCTAGTGTGGGAGTGTTGACTGAATGCTCGTTACACGGAGGAATCATTACAAGAGTAAAAGTGCATAAAAAAAAGAAAGAGAAATAATATTGACCTTGAAAAAGACGATAGTGTGAAAGCCGTCATTGTAAAAATTTGGGTAAACTGGAATATTACAGATAAAGCCCATGAGGTATTAAAGTAAACATCCACAACTCTCGGAATCCTGCAAGATAGGATGATTTTGAATTAGTGATTAGGTTTTATCTGACCAATTCTTGGAAATTACCAGCTTTAGCAGTATTTTGGAAAATCTAAAGCCTTAGCTTGTGTATGGTCCGGATATCACCGAGCACCCAAGTATAAATAAATTTTACAACTCCCTAATGGAAACTTAATGATTTCAACTTAAGTTGCATTTTGACCTAGGCTTTGGATTGACTTAGCAATTAAAACTTTGTGTGCTTTAGAAATTCTTGACATTAAGGCATTTGAAATTAGATTTTATAAAACAATGAAATAAATTCTTTCGACAGTAGTTTGTGGTAGCTGCGCCGGAAACCCTCACGAGACAAAACTCGTCCACTAGGGCCACCTAGGGGTTTAAAGCCTTATTGCATATGGTAAATGCAATCGCGATTCCTGCGAAAATGAGTTAGTTTTTTTTTTTTTTTATTTTGCTTGAGGACTAGCAAAATGTAGGTTGGGGGGTGTGATAAGTGCTAAATAATGCATAAATTAATATCTTATTCATAGCACTTATCATTATTTTAATTCACATATTTTGTAAATTTAACTAAAAAATGTGTTACCCTCATCATTGCATTTTAATAAATTAATTCGAGTTTGATTTAGTTATTTATTAATTGAGCCTAATGTATGTAGGTCGAATCTAATATATGCAGGTCGAGTCAAACTTATTTCGGATGATCCTTGAACTCGAATGACATGCACCTCGGTCCAGCCCCACTCCCCTATTTCTTTCGCATCCAATCGAGTTCAAACTTTCGTTACATTGTACTATCTGGTCATTATCACATCCGCGATTAGCTATTCAAAGTCTTCCTAAAATTCCATGTGCAAGCCATCCACGTATCAAGTCTTACACATCATCTCCCTATTCTTCCACCACATCTCAGCCACGTCATAATGTCTTCTAAGCATTCCCAATCTCCCCTGTTCCATGTCCAAAGAACAGGGTCATCCCAAGACTTCTCAGCTGACCTCATGTCTCATGAAATCATCTCCAACTAAAATCCTTTTTCCTCCACGTCACCTTCTCCCAGGTTTCTTCCACATCGTTCCATCCTTATCCTATCTCCCAACCAACTCCAAGCTTCATCCCGTTGTGATCTTCTCTTCTCCCGTTCGGATCAAGCAACCAATATTCCCCTGTTTCACATCCCGTTTGTAATAACACTCATCCCGACTATCTTCCACGTCTCCTCCCAGATTTTATCTTTCCATCGTATCTCCATCCCATGCTCATCCCAGTGTTTCGGATCACATTCTCCACAGCCGGAACAGAGTCGAGACCCAAGGAACATTTCCTTATCCGAACCCCATGAAACAACCAAAGCCACGTCTTAATCTGGATTATTTCCCAGCCGAGATCCTCTCAGTTCACGCTCGTCCTGGCCAATCGCATATCATCTCCCATCCTCCCCTATCCCGAGTTATTCTCTGCTTCCGAACGAGAGTAATCTGCCATCTCCCACGTCCCACCATCTTCCATGATTCAAACTTCCATTCTTCTGGAATCCCATCTCCTTCCGTTCGTGAACATTATCCCAACTGCATCATCCCACATCTTCAGCCGTGGGCATCAATCATGCATCCCCGTCCTCGCTATCCCCTGTTCCCAGTTTATCCCCAGCCGAATCATTCCAGCGTCAAAACCAACCGAGATCCTCCTTATCCCACGGATAAGCCCAAGCCACCTTCATCTCTTCCGCGATTAACTCCCAAACTCCCAGATCTTCCAGCTCTCATTCTCTTCCGGATAACCTTCTTCTCCCACGAATCAATCTCTTCCAGAACCATCCTTCCAGCAGCACAAATGCCGAATCTTCCGATCCCATGGCCAGCCGTTCCAAAGCTTCTAAGCGTCCGTAGCATTATGGATTGATTCCATCATCCACACTCCCTCCTATTCGGATTAATTGACCACAGAAGAATCCCCTGTTTCAACTTATACGTCTCCGTATTCATCCTCATCCCATGAACAACCCAACTCGTTCCCAACCGATTGGTTCCTCTCAGCCGAAATCCCAACTTCATGGCTTCCGATTCTTCTTCCCAGACTTCACGGAAACAGAACACATTAGCTCACGGGTCATCTTTTCTTCTTCGGAATCTTTCCCAGGTTCCCCCTGGTGCCCGTCTTCATCTTCCAGCCGACCGAATCCAATTCCAACATTCCTCCCAACATTCTAGATTGATTCCATGGATCATCTCCCCTGTTCCGGATCAACCTCATCCATTCCGCGACCAGCTCCCCAGCATCCCAGCCGTCTGCCGCGTTAAAGCTTCTCCCCACTCCAAGGATCAGCAGCTCAACGTCCTCCGGATCACCATCTAAGCTCTCATCTGAGATCCAGCTCCAACTTCTCCCGCGTCCGGATCTCCCGCAGCCAACAAATTTCAGCTCCATCCAGCCGCTTCCATCCTTATCCCACATTCAAGCTTATCCTCTGAACTCGAAACAGGGGAGAGGAGAAGGCTGGTGGAGGCTATAAAAGGGGAGGAGACGGACCCCATGAACCTATCTCTCTCAGGTCAAATCCCACGGGAAGAAGAAGAAATAAAAGGAGGGAGAATAGTTTGGGCATTTCGGGAAACACTTTCCATATAAAAAAAATGAAGTGCTGAGGCAGAGGAAGCCGATCATGATGGAAGCCCGTTGCCGTGCCGCTGCTGCCGTCCACCACTGCATGGAAGCCTAATCTCTTCACTGGGGCTGGATGCAGCGCTAACAAAGGGATACGGGTTTTATATTTTATTTTATATTCTTGGGGTTGTATGAACTTATTGTTTTTAATGAATATCTTCTTTTATCTCATGTTTAATTTCTGTGATTTTAAATGTGAAGTTTATGCAATTATTCTTCATGATCACTAGGTAAATATAAGATAGTCCATGCTTAAGAAAGATGTGGTGTGCTACCACTTTAGATTAGGGTAGACATTGCATGCCAACTGAAGATGGATTATTCCCAAATTACTTTTATGACATTTTATTTGAATGCTTATTAGGCTTGTAGCCAATTTGCATGTTTATCCAAGAATAAATTAAAATACAAATAACCCTTGTTCCGATGTTAGTGGTGAATTTTCTGCCCTAGGTTCCCTCGAACTGATATCCTTTTAATTGTATTTTCTTTTATTAAATTTCTTAGTTTAATTTTCTCCACAAACTTTTTTTTTCAAATATTTTTTTAAGAAAAACAACTGTACCCCAATCCCTGTGGATCGATACCCCTAATCACTATCCTACTAGATACGTGCTATTGCGTGGTTTTTAAAGTTGACTATCAAATACTCACAGCAAGGGCTATATCAGGTCGTGTACAAAGCATGGCATACATGAGACTCCCTAGTGCCGAAGCATAAGGGATCTTGCTCATGCGTTGAATCTCTTCAGATGTGTTGGGGCACATCTTTTTGGAGAGATGAATCCCATGCCTAAGGGGTAATAGACCCCTCTTGGAGTTTTCCATACTGAACCTCTTCAGTACTTCCTCTATATACATTTTCTGTGATAGGCCAAGCATCCTTTTAGATCTATCTCTATAGACCTTAATCCCCAAAATGTAGGATGCTTCCCCAAGATCTTTCATGGAGAACTCTTTTGATAACCAGACCTTGACAGAGGTTAGCATGAAAATATCATTCCCAATTAGTAGGATGTCGTCCACGTACAGTACGAGAAACACGATAGCACTCCCACTAACCTTCTTGTAAACACATGGTTCCTCTTCGTTTTTGATGAAATCAAACGATTTGATCGCATCATTGAAACGAGTGTTCCAACTCCGAGATGCTTGCTTTAGTCCATAGATGGATCTTTGCAGCTTGCAGATCTTGTGATCACCATCACTAGAAGTGAAACCCAAAGGCTGCTCCATATAAATATCTTCATCAAGATATCCATTCAGGAAAGCAGTTTTCACATCCATCTGCCATATTTCATAATCATGAAATGCTGCAATGGCAAGCAATATTCGAATGAATTTCAGCATGGCTACAGGTGAAAAGGTCTCCTGATAGTCAATACCTTCGCGCTGACTATACCCTTTCGCCACTAGCCTTGCCTTATAGGTCCATACCTTTCCATCCGAACCTATTTTTCTTTTGTAGATCCATTTGCATCCAATAGGTACTATACCTTCTGGTAGATCTACTAAGGTCCAGACTTGGTTGGAATACATGGAGTCTATCTCTAACTTCATGGCTTCCAGCCATTTCTCGAAATCGATATCAGATATCGCCTCGTTGTAGGTATTGGGATCCTGTACATGTTCCCTATCTCCCATGAGGAACATTTTCTTGGTATCCTTTACTAGTATACCTAAGTATCTATCAGGAGGATGGGAGACCCTACTTGATCTACGAGGTGGAGGAGGTACTACGTGTACTGGATCTATGTGAATAGGTTCTATAGGATCCATTACTCGTTGCTTTTCAGAGACTCTCTCTTCAAGCTCAATTTTCCTCCCACTGCCTCTATCAAGGATAAACTGTTTTTCCAAGAAGATGGCATGTCGGCTCACAAACACATTGTGATCCTCTGAGATGTAAAAATTGTATCCTAATGACTCTTTAGGATATCCTATGAAACGAGCACTTATGGTCCTAGACTCTAACTTGTCCGTCTGTTGTCGCTTGACGTGGGCAGAACATTCCCAAATCTTGAGATGACCAAGACTCGGCTTCTTACCATGCCATATCTCATACGATGTGGTAGGAACGAATTTAGAGGGAACTCTATTCAGTAAATAAATCACGGATAATAAGGCATCTCCCCAAAGAAACATAGGCAGATCTGTGAAGCTCATCATGGATCAGACCATATCCAATAGAGTCTGATTCCTCCTTTCTGATACCCCGTTGAGTTGAGGTGTACCTGGAGGCATCCATTGTGAGACTATGCCATTCTCCTCGAGATAGTTCCAGAATTCCCCACTAAGGTATTCTCCTCCTCGATCTGATCGAAGAACCTTAAGAGTTTTTTCAGTCTGTTTTTTTACTTCATTTCTGAACTCTTGAACTTTTCAAAAGACTCAGATTTGTATCTCATAAGATACACATACCCATATCGTGAATAGTCATCAGTAAAGGTAATGAAGAACCTCTGGCTGACACATCAAATGGGCCATACACATCAGTGTGTACCAGGATAAGTATTTCAGTGGTCCTCTCTCCATGTCCTATAAAAGGTAATCTAGCCATTTTTTCTTGAAGATAGGACTCACAAACTGGATATGACTCGAAAGTCAATGGGCCGAGAAGCCCATCTTTCTCTATTTTGTTCATTCTGTCCTCTCCAATATGGTCAAGCCTAAGGTGCCACAAATATTTCTTGTTTATCTCATCTCTGGATCTTTTAGATCATATGGCACTCACTACTTGCTCAAACACATCAACATGCAAGTGATAGAGACTGTCAATCATGAAACCACGTGCAACTAATTTATTTCTGAAATAAATAGAACAACAGTCTTTGTCAAATGTCAAAACATGACCATCCTATACTAAACACGAAACAGAAATCAAATTTCTGCCAGCAGCAGGGACATAATAACAGTCTCTAAGCAATGAACTAAATTCAGACGGTAATCGCAGAGGATAGGTGCCCACAGCTACAGCAGCAACTCTTGCCCCATTACCAACCCGAAGGATCACTGCACCTTCCACCAACCTCCTACTTTTCTTTAGACCCTGCATAGTAGTGCACAAATGAGCACTAGAATTAGAATTTATAACCCAACTAGAAGTAGAAGAAACCATAAGGTTAGTTTCAATTATGAGCAAGTCTAACATACCTTCAGAAGGTATGTCTGCCCTTTTGTTCTTCAGGCTCTCGAGGTATGAAGGGTAGTTCCTTTTCCAATGGCCGTCAATGTTGCAGTGAAAACATTTTTCCTTGTCATTAGCTTTTTTTTTATGAACTTCCTTCTTAGGCTTCTTGTCTTTCTTCTGCTTCTTTACAGGCTTCTTTTTCTTCCAAGTAGACTTTCTCTTGGAACCAGAAGTCAGCTCAGCAGTCAGAACAGAGCCCCTTGAACCTTTCAAGGCTCCCTTAGCAGTTACCAACATATTCAATAGTTCAGTCTTAGTGCATTCAATCTTATTCATATGGTAGTTTAATATAAACTGACCAAATGAATCAGAAAGGGATTGCAGGATCAGATCTATCTGCAGTTCCTTATGCATGGTCATACCGAGCTTCTCAAGCTCCTTTAGGTCCTTGATCATAGTCAGACAGTGATCATGGACAGACTGCCCCTCGCGCATCTTTGCCTTGAAGAGCCTCTTGGACACTTCAAAGCGTGCAGTGCGGCTCTGCTCACCATACAACTCTTGCAGGTGAGCCAGTATTTTTCTAGCAGTCTTCATGTTCTCATGCTGGCATTGAAGTTCATTAGTCATGGATGCCATGATGTAGCACTTGACTCTAATGTCATCGTCTGTCCATTTTTCATGCGTCTCACGCTGATCATCGGTCGGACGTGATGGTAACCTAGGGCTGTCATTCTCGAGCACATACGCTAATTTCTCGCAACTCAGAACAATTTTTAGATTTCTAAGCCAGTCTTTGTAATTAGTTCCAGTCAGTCGGTTGGTCTCAAGAATACGGATCAAAGGGTTTGAAGCTGATATTGTGATCTGTAGAGAGTAAAGATTCTAGTTAGACTTTGTACTTGAACTTAATTTGTTTTAGGAACTTTTAAAATAAATATGTTCCCACTATTTTCTCGAATCCCTCATACTCTCCTGATGGAGAAACGAAAATCCTACGCGACTAGGATTTCTAGTGGGTACTGCGGTCTCACCAATTTACATGCCGCCTCACCTAACAGTTATTGGTGGCATATAAATGGATGAGTGTACAACTTGTACAATGCTTCTTAAGCAAATTGCAGTGGTACTTGGTCTCTAAGTCATGAAGACCTCACCTAACAGTTATTGGCCCCATTACTTAGTTAAGTCAGACCCACCGTATAACCGCAGAAATAAAGTTGTCATTGGGTCCTCGCCTAACAGTTATTGGTGCCCAACCCCACCTTTACCCTGTAACATCTCATATCTAATAGAGAGGTCCAGTCCCCCGATGCAACTTGCCCACTGTGTCCAGCCGAGACAAATCAACACCGGAAAGACCTTAGCAGCTCTACTACGGTGGAAGACCTATGGACTTAATATTGCATAATCATGCCTTAGTGTTTGCAACTTGAGTTCTTCATAAGAGGTAATCGAACAATTGGCCAGGTAAGCAGGTGGGAGGCTCTCCTTACTTGGAGAGTAAGGTCCTAATTAAGTAACCACCTTATAGGCTTGCCTAGACACCAATTAGATCAATTAATCTAATATGACTAACTCATATTGGTTCACCCTCGACTGATTAGGGAGGTTTATAATTAGGTCTCACTCGATCGCGTATTCACATCTCATGCAAATATAAATCTACCCGCATAGGCATAAACATTAAACATCCAGGCATTTATCAAAATAAAATTAAATGGTGATGATCATGGATCTAGGATGGGGTCATTTTACAAGCACATGCACGTCAATTAGTTTGATCATCTTCAACTCTTGATCGATCTTGATCCTCTAGGTCGAATTGTGATCACTTGATCTATCTTCAATCAACCCTTGATCTTGATCCGCGCATGTTGAGCTTGTTGATGTACATATCGATCAACCATCGACGTGCAACACACATCACAGATTACATCCCAGATTGCTTTAAAAAATTAAATAAAATTAAAGAATATATTACAACCCTTTTTTATGAGACATGCAGGACTCTAAGACATGAATTTAAGATGCACGCAGGCATCTGAAAATTAAAATTACATGCATCACAGAATATCACAGAACATCGCAGAACATTTCAGCACATTCAAAGGGTCCATCCATGATCATCACCATACGAATCACATGCATCAAAATTATTATCAGATCTGTAATTTAACTGATTATTTCATCTCATGACTTGCTGATCATGCAAGATTTGATTCTAAATATTTGTAATCATATCATCAAAGCATTAGAATCAATAATCTAAGCATCCAAAAATCAGCATGCAGAAAAAACAGCAAGCTGAAAATTTGCATACATAAATTTCAGCAAGCATAATCCCTTAAATTTCAGATGTAAAATACCTTTAAAAATTTAATCCTAATCTTAATCTACATAACCATGGCTCTGATACCACTATTAAGATCTGTCATAAGCCGCTGAAAATTCAAAAATTTTCAGATATGCAGCGGAAAGACATGTGCATATCCCGTTCATTGCATGAACGTATTTTAACACCATTTATAGATAGATTAGGATTAAATTCTTATTAAATTATTTTAAAATCATGATTAAGAAGATCAGATCTTCACGTTGTGCGGGTAGATGGTCTTCGCAAATCTGATTTACGTGATATTTGATAAAGGTTCAGTGGAAGCCGTCACGCGTCCGGCCTCTACAGGTATCCACACGAAGTAGTGAGTCGATCGAAGCCTTTGGATCTCCCGGGGATGCTAGCTCCCTTGAAGAGAAGGCTATTGATGGCTGAAGTCCTTTCCTTTGAATCAACCTTTGATTGGCTTGAGAGGAAGAGTAAGAAGGAAGAACCCATGAAGAAGATTGAATGCCTCTGTGCAGCCTTTTTCTTTTTCTTCTTTTGGAACCAAGATGAAGAAGGAAGAGGGCTTCCTAGGCTCTTCTTTTTCTTCTCTTGATTGCGGCTCAAAGGAGGAAGATGGAGGAGGGTGCTCACGGCTGGAATGAGGAGAAAAGCATGAATAGTGGCCGAAATCCCATGCTCCTTTTGAAGTATTAAGGGATAAAGATGAGTTCCTATTTTTTAGGAACTCATTCTTATCCCTTTAGATGGCAAGCAAGGAGGGGCGTAGCCCCCTCCTTTTCTTCTCACGCAAGCAAGGGAGGGGCGTACGCCCCTCCCTCTTCTCCCCTCTATTCCCACACCCCACTTAATCACATTAAGTAGGGTGGGTTTAGCCACATAGGTTATGACCCAATCCTTTTCTAAAAAGGATTAGATGAACCCAATTTAATTCCTCCAAATCCTAATCCAATTAGAATTTAATTGAACCATGACTCTATTGAACTCTTCAATCCTAATCCAATTAGGAGTCATTTAATTAATTAGATTAAAATTAAAATTAATTAGGACTTAAGAAAATCCTAATCTAATTAGAACTTGTTTAAATTTCAGCCCTAAGATAATTAGGACTTTAGAAATCCTACTCCAAGTAGGACTCTAATTTAATTTGAAATTCTAATCCATTTAGGACTCCAAGGATCCTACTCCAAGTAGAACTCATGATCAAGTCCAATTAATTAAATTAAATTGCAATCCGATTGCAATTGTTCCTTCTTCTAACTACCAACTTTTAGTGGGTTATCCATTTATCAATCTAATTGATCATATGTGATTCTTAATCACAATTCAACCATCGGACCGATCAATACTTCTAATGTGTGTGACGCCATAGGTTCTATTCTGACTGGTAGTGAGATATATTTCGATCTCTATCACAATATCATTGAAAACTTCTTTCAATGGGTTGAAAAAATTCTAACTCAACTCACCATGAATTATCGACCATCAAGAAGATCCCTGTGAGTCTCACCATCCACCAGTGACACCTAGCAGTATGTAGTGCCTATCCAGCAGAATAGAATGATGAAACTCTAGGTGCAGTTATCGTATGATACAGTCCTTCTATCGTGGATCCCTACAGACCGAAGATCATGGATAACTCGTCAAACTCCGTCGTCTGTCATATGTCTAGATTTATTCGACTTGAGTTCAATAGTGAAAAACTCTTTCTCCACTGTATATTACTGCCCTGGCCAAGGTCTTACAACTCAGTCTAATAAATCATATAGGATCACTCTTCTTCTATCAAGGTCGATAGATTCCATGTAAGTGCATACCCTACTCCTACAGTAAACCTACTGCAGCCAATCTACACTACAAGGACTCATATGACT
This sequence comes from Phoenix dactylifera, assembly GCF_009389715.1. Classification (NCBI taxonomy): domain Eukaryota; kingdom Viridiplantae; phylum Streptophyta; class Magnoliopsida; order Arecales; family Arecaceae; genus Phoenix; species Phoenix dactylifera. The sequence goes on from NC_052407.1 coordinate 214,569, forward strand.
AGAGACCATGTATATGTGTAGTCAAACTGTTAGATGTATGCCCTAGAAGCCAATCTGGCTGACACATTGTTAATTCTAAGGACATAATTTTGTATTTGACTATTTATTATTGAATAAATAAAAAGCATCTTTTTATTCATACTATTTATGTGTCTATGAATCGTTCAAGAATTAATAAGATGATGATGCGTATTCTTAAGAGTTAAGAATTTGAGCCATGCATCATTGGTGATTAATTTCTGAATGCTCCTGATCAATGGATCATCACAAGGACGGTGATCGATCCGATCAGTGCACACATTGCTTTTCTTATGGATGGACGAGACTCGAGTCCACAGTGTGGCAACACTGAAGTAATAGTGCAGGTGCTTGTTAAGAACAAGGGTACTGAGCGTGACCAAGACAAGAAGTCACTTGGATGTCTATCCACTCGTCAGTGATTTGCTTGATGTTGCAGTAGTATGACAGGTCCTTTGACCTGCGATGCTTCGGCTACTCACAGTGAGGTTATTGTAGTTTGACTGCACATATACATGGTCTCTAGCCATATAGGTCCATGCAGTGTAGATTGGCTGCAGTAGGTTCACTGTAGGAGTAGGGTATGCACCTATAAGGAATCTATCGACCTTGATAGATAAGGAGAGATCCTATATGATTTATAAGACTGAGTTCGTAAGACCTCGGCCGAGGCAGATTGCACAGTGGAGAAAGAGTTCTCCGCTCTCGAACTTAAGTCGAATAAATCTTGACATATGACAGACGAAGGGGTTTGATGAGTTATCCATGACCTCCATCTTGTAGGGATCCACGATAGAAGGACTGTATCACATGATAACTGCACCTAGAGATTCATCATTCTATTCTGCTGGGTAGCCATTACATGCTGCTAGGTGTCACTGGTGGATGGTGGGACTCACAGAAATTATCTCGATGATCGATTAACCCTAATGAGTAGAGTTGGAATCGTTCCGATCCATTGAAAGGAGTTTTCAATGATATTGTGATAGAGATCACAATATATCTCACTACCAGTCAGAATAGAACCTATGGGGTCACACACACTAGAAGTATGGACTGATCCGATGGTTGAATCGTGATTAGGAATCACAAGTAATCAATTCGATTGATATTCAGTTGAAGAAGAAACAATGAAATTAATTAATTGGACTTAAACACAAATCCTACTTCGAGTAGTATTCATAGAGTCCTAATTGGATTAGGACTGAAAATCCTAATTGGAGTAGGACTGGGATTTCTACTTGGAGTAGGATTCCTACAATCCTAATTAGATTAGGAGTTTTGAATTAAAATTGGATTCCTACTTGGAGTAGGATTCCTAGAGTCCTAATCGGTTTAGGACTTCAGATTCAAATTAGAGTCCTAATTGGATTAGGACTAAAATTAAATAAGTCCTAATTGGATTATGATCTCCTAAGCCCTAATTAATCATCAACCTAATGAATCAAGATGACTCCTAATTGGGTTAGGATTGAAGAGTTCAAATTAAGTCATAGTTCATTCAAGCTCTAATTGGATTAGGACTTGTATAAAACCCAAATTGGTTAAACCTTGGACTAAGCCTAATTAGGTTAGGACTTAGCCACTAGAAGACCTCCTAATCCTCCTTAGAGGAGGACTAGGGTTAGCCAAGAGGGAGGGGCGCACGCCCCTCCTCTTTTCCCTTGTTGGTGCGGCAACACAAGAGGGGCCAGCGCCCCTCTTGGAAAACAATCAAGGGCTCCTAACTTGTAGGAGCCCTTCATGCTTAAAAAGGGATGTGGGCGGCACCCTAGGGCTAATGATTCAAGCCCTCTTCCTTCTCCACCCGTGAGCCCCCTCTCCTCCTCTTGTTTCAGCCGCAAGCAAAGGGAAAAGCCAAGAGGAGTCTTGGCGGCATCCTCTTCCTCCTTTCCTTCTTCCAACGCAGGCAAAGGAAAAAGGGCTGCAAGGCGTGGTGATCTTCTTCCATGGTTGCTACTTCTTCCTCCTCCTCCCAAGTACAATAAGGGTTGATTAAAAGGGAGGACATCAGCCACCAAGTTTTCTCTGCAAGGGAGCTAGCACCCCGGGGAGAAAAAGAAGCTTGGATCGATTTCTACTTCGTATGGATACCCGTAGAGGCCGGACATTTGAACGGCTTCAAGCGAACCTTCTTCCAAAAATCACGAACTTCAGTTTGCGGTGATCATCTACCCGCACAAGGTGAAGATCTGATCTTTCTAAAGGTTCTAATGTTTTTAAAAAGGTTTTTGATCCTTATCTATCTACGAATGGTTTTAAACAACGTTCATGCGATGAACGGTTGATCCCGCGCATGCCTCTTCCGCTGCATCTGAAATTTTTGAAATTTTTCTGCGGCATTGGCGGGTTCCTAACAGTGGTATCAGAGCCTAGGCATCGTAGATTAAGATAAGGATTAATTATTAATAGGCTTATTGGATCTAAAATTTAAATGATTATGCATGCTGAAAATTTTCTGCATGCAGATTTTTCTAGGGTGCTGATTTTTGCATGCTGATTTTTATGTGATAAAAAGATGATTCTAATTGCATTGTTAATGGGATTACAAAGTTTAGAATCATGATTAGCATGATCAACAACCTATGTCATGAGATAATCAATTAGATTTCAGATCTGAAAATTATAATTGCTGCATGTAGTGATGATCATAGAATTCAAACCCTTTTGGTATCAAATGTAATGACCTGCGATGTGATCTGTAATGTCATGTAATTTTTCAGATGCTTGCATGCATCTTATTTGATGTTTTGAGAGGCCTGCGTGCCTCCTAAAAGAGAATGTAATTTATTATTATATTTATTTTACATCTGGTTGTATTTCTGTGATGTGATGTACGTCAACGATCAAGTTGAAGACAAGGCATGAGATGAACGACGATCTAAGCGGTTGATGGCGATTGGATCAAGAGCTGATCAAGGATCAAATCAAGGAGGTTTGGAACCAATTCAAGAGTTGAAGACCAATTGATCGATTGACGTGCATGTGCTTGTAATATGACCTAATTAGAATCCATGATCATCACCTATTTAAAGTTTAGCTTTATTTGATGCTGCGATTATAACTGCCTGTGATGTGCCGTTTGCATGTGATGTGAATGAGAGCGGGGTAGATAGGTTTACATGTGATGTAACAAACTCAATTGAGACCTAAATTAAAACCTCCTCAATCAAGTCGAGAGTGAACCAACATGAGCAAGTCATATTAGATTAATTGATCTAATTGGTGTCTAGGAAAGCATGAAAGGTGGTTACTTAAATTAGGACCTTACTCTCTGAGTAAGGGGAGCCTCCCACCTGCTTACCTGGCCAATTGTTCGATTACCTCTTATGAAGAGCTCAAGTTGCAAACACTAAGACCTGATTAACCAATATTAAGTCAATAGGTCTTCCACTGTAGTAGAGCTGCTAAGGTCTTTCTGATGTTGATTTGTCTCGGCTGGATACAGTGGGCAAGTTGCATCGGGGGGCTGGACCTCTCTATAGACATGAGACGTTGTAGGGTAAAGGTGGGGTTGGGCACCAATAACTGTTAGGTGAGGACCCAATGACGACTTTATTTCTACGGTTATACGGTGGGTCTGACTTAACTAAGAAATGGGACCAATAACTGTTAGGTGAGATCTTCATGGCTTAGAGACCAAGTTGTACTGCAACATGCTTGAGAAGCGTTGTACAAGAGTTGTACACTCATCCATCTATGTGTCACTAATAACTGTTAGGTAAGGTGCCATATAGATTGGTGAGACCGCAGTACCTACTAGAAATCCTAGTCGCGTAGGATTTTCGTTTTCTTACCAGGGGAGTGTAAGAAATTCGAGAAAATAGTGGAAGGTACATTTGTTCTAAAAGACCTTAGAACAGATTAAGGATCAAGTACAAAAGTCTAACTAAAATTTTTACTCTCTGCAGATCATAATGTCAGCTTCAAATCCTTTGACCCATATTCTTGAGACCAACCGATTGACTGGAACCAATTACAAGGACTGGCTAAGAAACCTTAAAATTGTTTTGAATTGTGAGAAACTGGGCTACATACTCGAAAATGATATCCCTAGACTACCAGCACGTCCTACTGATGATCAGCGTGTGACGCATCAAAAGTGGATGGATGATGACATCAGAGTCAAGTGCTATATCATGGCATCCATGTCCAATGAACTACAATGCCAGCATGAGAATATGAAGACTGCTAGGGACATACTAGCACACCTGCAAGAGTTGTATGGTGAGCAGAGTCGCACAGCTCGTTTTGAAGTGTCCAAGAGGCTCTTCAAAGCAAAGATACGCGAGGGGCAGTCTGTCCATGATCACGGTCTGACTATGATCAAGGACCTAGAGGAGCTTGAGAAGCTCGGTATGAATATGCACAAGGAATTGCAAGTAGATCTGATTCTTCAATCCCTACCTGATTCATTTGGACAGTTTATAGTAAACTACTACATGAATAAGATTGAATGCACTAAGACTGAACTGATAAATATGTTGGTAACTGCTGAGGGAGCCTTGAAAGATTCAAGGGGCAATGTTCTTGCTGCTGAGTTGACTTCTGGTTCCAAGAGAAAGTCTACTTGGAAGAAAAAGAAGCCTGCTAAGAAGCAGAAGAAAGACAAGAAGCCAAAGAAAAAAGTTCAAAAGAAAAAGGCTAATGACAAAGGAAAATGTTTCCACTGCAATGTCGACGGCCACTGAAAGAAAAACTGTCCTTCATACCTCGAGAGCCTTCAGAAGGTATAGACTTGCTCATAATTGAAACTAATCTAACGGTTTCTTCTACTTCTAGTTGGGTTATAGATTATGGTTCTAGTGCTCATTTGTGCACTACCATGCAGGGTCTAAAAAAAAGTAGAAGGCTGGCGGAAGGTGTGGTAACCCTTCGGGTTGGCAACGGGGCAAAAGTTGCTGCTGTGGCTGTGGGCACTTACCATCTGCGACTACCATCTGGTTTTAGTTTATTACTTAGAGACTGCTATTATGTACCTGCTGCTAGCAGAAATTTGATTTCTATTTCATATCTAGCACAGGAAGGTCATGTTTTTACATTTGACAAAGACTGCTGTTCTATTTATTTCAGAAATAAAATAGTCGCACGTGGTTTTATGATTGATAGTCTCTATCATTTGCATATGGATGTATCTGTAAATGTGTCTGAGCAAGAAGTGAGTGCCAAAGGATCCAAAAGATCCAGGGATGAGATAAACCAAAAATATTTGTGGCACCTCAGGCTTGGCCATATTGGAGAGGACAGAATGAACAAAATGGATAAAGATGGGCTTCTCGGCTTATTGACTTCCGAGTCATATCCAGTTTGCGAGTCCTGTCTTCAAGAAAAAATGGCTAGATTACCGTTTGTAGGACATAGGAGAGGATCACTGAAATACTTACCCTGATACACACAGATGTGTGTGGCCCATTCGATGTGCAAGCCAGGGGACGTTATTCGTACTTCATTACCTTTACCAATGATTATTCACGGTATGGGTATGTGTATCTTATGAGACACAAGTCTAAATCTTTTGAAAAGTTCAAGGAGTTCAAGAATGAAGTAGAAAAACAAACTGAAAAACCTCTTAAGGCTCTTCGATCAGATCGAGGAGGAGAATACCTTAGTGGAGAATTCCGAAACTATCTCAAGAACAATGGCATAGTCTCACAATGGACTCCTCCGGGTACATCTCAACTCAACGGGGTGTCAGAGAGGAGAAATCAGACTCTATTGGATATGGTCCGGTCCATGATGAGCTTCACTGATTACCTATATTTCTTTGGAGAGATGTCTTACTTACCGCAGTATATCTACTGAATAGAGTTCCCTCTAAATCCGTTCCTACCACACCGTATGAGATATGGCATGGTAAGAAACCAAGTCTTGGTTATCTCAAGATTTGGAGATGTCCGGCCCACGTCAAAAGACTACAGGCGGACAAACTAGAGGCTAGGACCATAAGTGCTCGTTTTATAGGATATCCTAAAGAGTCATTAGGATACAATTTTTACGTCTCAGAGGATCACAATGTGTTTGTGAGCCGTCATGCCATCTTCTTGGAAAACCAGTTTATCCTTGATAGAGGCAGTAGGAGGAAAATTGAGCTTGAAGAGAGAGTCTCTGAAAAGCAACGAGTAATGGTTCCTATATAACCTATTCACATAGATCCAGTACACGTAGTACCTCCTCCACCTCGTAGATCAAGTAGGGTCTCCCATCCTCCCGATAGATACTTAGGTATACTAGAAGTAGGGTCTCTCATCCTCCATCCTCCTCATGGGAGATAGGGAACATGTACAGGATCCCAAAACCTACAACGAGGCGATATTAGATATCGATTCCGAGAAATGGCTGGAAGCCATGAAGTCAGAGTTAGACTCCATGCATTCCAACTAGGTCTGGACCTTAGTGGATCCACCAGAAGGTATTATACATATTGGATGTAAATGGATCTACAAAAGAAAAATAGTTTCGGATGGAAAGGTAGAGACCTTTAAGGCAAGGCTGGTAGCGAAAGGGTATAGTCAACGTGAAGGTATTGACTATCAGGACACCTTTTCACCTGTAGCCATGCTAAAATCCATCCATACACTGCTTGCCATTGCAGCATTTCATGATTATGAAATTTGGCAGATGGATGTGAAAACTGCTTTTCTGAATGAATATCTTGATGAAGATATCTATATGGAACAGCCTTTGGGTTTTACTTTCAGTGATGGAGATCACAAGGTCTGCAAGCTACAAAGGTCCATCTATAGACTAAAGCAAGCATCTCAGAGTTGGAACACTCGTTTCGATGACGCAATCAAAACGTTTGATTTCATCAAAAACAAAGAAGAACCGTGTGTTTACAAAAAGGTTAGTGGGAGTGCTGTCGTATTTCTCGTACTGTACGTGGACGACATCCTCCTGATAGGGAATGATATTCCCATGCTAACCTCGGTCAAGGTCTGGTTGTCAAAAGAGTTCTCCATGAAAGACCTTGGAGAAGCATCCTGTATTTTGGGAATAAAGGTCTATAGAGATAGATCTAAAAGGATGCTTGGCCTATCACAGAAGATGTACATAGAGGAAGTGCTGAAAAGGTTCAGCATGGAAAACTTTAAAAGGGATCTTTTATCCCTAAGGCATGGAATTCATCTCTCCATGAAGATGTGCCCCAACACATCTGAAGAGATACAACGCATGAGCAAGATCCCCTATGCATCGGCAATGGAGAGCCTCATGTATGCCATGCTATGTACACGACCTGATATAGCCCTTGCTGTGAGTGTCACAAGCAGATATCAGTCGAATCCAGGTGAAGAACACTAGACAGTTGTGAAGAATATTCTTAAGTACTTGAGAAGAACTAAAGATTTATTCTTGGTCTTTGGAGGATCATCAGAGTTAAAGGTAGAAGGGTACACAGATTCAGACTTCATGACTGATGTCGATGATAGAAAGTCAATATCTGGATATGTGTTCTTGTGCAATGGTAGTACGGTGAATTGGAAAAGTTCTAAACAACCGATCATTGCTGATTCTACTATGGAAGTTGAATACATCGCCACCTCTGAAGCTACTAAAGAAGGCTTCTGGTTCAAGAAATTCATTGCAGAGTTGGACGTGATGACATCAGATGCCATAACACTCTACTGCGATAATAATGGCGCCATAGCTCTTGCTAAGGAGCCAAGGTCTCATCAGAAGTCCAAGCACATAAAGCGGTGCTTCCACCTCATACGCAACTATGTTGAGAAAAAGTATGTCGAGGTGCAGAGAGTAGACTCCGCGGACAACGTGGCAGACCCATTCACTAAGCAACTGAGTCAGCAAAAGACTGAAGCCCACCTTGATAAGATGGGCCTAAGATATATGACCAATTGGCTTTAGTTCAAGTGGAAGATTGTTAGATGTATGCCCTAGAAGCCAATCTGGCTGACACGTTGTTAAAAGGGTTGGAACAGAAATATCATTTGATTCGTCGATCTTCAAAAAAAAAAATAAGCGAAGTTCCATCGTTGAGTGAAAAATGGGAAATTTATGGAAAATTGCAATCCCCACCACGTAATAGTGCACCTATACATTTCTACATTCATGGAAGAGAATGATTTCTTTGTACCTAAAAAGATTCTGCCGATTTCGTCCTAGATCCAATTGAGTTGATACACCATTAGATTCGTGTTATGTACCAGAATGTAATATAGCGTATATGTATATCTTTCGACTTTCATCTACCGAAAAATATCACAGATATATAGGAAATATACTATTAACAAATTATGAATTGTGGATACATATATATCCTTGACATACTGAAACGATTGCCATTATTGGTATTAAACCAATAGCGATTCATACAAGCTAAATCTTCTAATCGGTAATTGGGCCAAAGAAACAATTTGCATTTAATGAATTTATTTGTATCTGTATTAGTATTAAAATGTTTGTCTTCATTCAAAAATTTTCCAGAGTTTCTTATGTTGTTTTCATTGCAAAATACTGGATTTCTATCCACAAAATTCCAATTACGAGAATTAAAACAAATTAGAATTCTCAATTCTCTACGACGTCTAGGAGATAGAATATTTTTAGGAACAAAGAAATCATAATAACTTTTGTCTCCATACACAAGCATATTGCCGTGTCTTGCAACGGATTTATCAAAATTCTTCTTATCAACATATCTTTTTTTTATGCATTTTCTCTTAGTTTGGTACTTAATTTTATCGATCAATGAAATACCTAGGGTTTGATATATAATAAATTTTCCATCCCTTTTTATAGATAAACAAATCGGTTCGATAATCAATACTTCCTTTTTTATCAATTCTGTAAGAGCTAGATCTTTCTGAATTAGCATTACATCCAGATGCATCTCTCCTCTTTGAATCGAGGATATAGCAATTTTCCTTGGATTTATCAGTCTAAGTAGGAGACAATATACCTTGATATTATTGATCATTCTTTGATTCAAGGAGTCATCCCATCTTAATTGAAAAAGGAAATATTTTTTTCGGAAGAAAATATCAAGGGTTGATTAAAAGGGAGGACATCAGCCACCAAGTTTTCTCTGCAAGGGAGCTAGCACCCCGGGGAGAAAAAGAAGCTTGGATCGATTTCTACTTCGTGTGGATACCCATAGAGGCCGGACATTTGAACGGCTTCAAGCGAACCTTCTTCCAAAAATCACGAACTTCAGTTTGCGGCGATCATCTACTCGCACAAGGTGAAGATTTGATCTTCCTAAAGGTTCTAATGTTTTTAAAAAGGTTTTTAATCCTTATCTATCTACGAACGGTTTTAAACAACGTTCATGCGATGAACGGTTGATCCCGCACATGCCTCTTCCGCTGTATCTGAAATTTTTGAAATTTTTCTGCGGCATGGGCGGGTTCCTAACACAAACTACAATAATCTCACTATGAGTAGCCGAAGCACCGTAGGTCAAAAGACCAGTCATACTACTGCAACATCAAGCAAGTCATTGACGAGTGGATAGACATCCAAGTGACTTCTTGTTTTGGTCACGCTCAGTACCCTTGTTCTCTAACAAGCATCTGCACTATCACTTCAGTGTCCCTACACTGTGGACTCGAGTCTCGTCCATCCATAAAAAAAGCGATCTGTGCACTGATCGGATCGATCACCATCCTCGTGATGATCCATTGATCAGGAGCATTTAGAAATAATCACCAATGATACATGGCTCAAATTCTCAACTCTTGAGAATATGTATCATTATCTTATTAATTCCTTGGACGATTCATAGACACATAAACAATATGAATGAAAAGATGCCCTTTTATTATTCAATAACAATAAAGTCAAGTATAAATTTATGTTCCAGAATTAATAATGTGTCCGCCAGATTGGCTTCTAGGACATACGTCTAACATTGGGATCATTACTATGATCTCTTTCTCCCATGAGGAACTCTTCCTCTATTTTCTCTGTAAGCATACCTAAGTATCTTTCAGGAGGATAGGAGATCCTACTGGATCTACAAGGTGGACGAGGTTCTGATAAGTGTTAAATAAGGCGTAAATTAATCTATTTTACATGGCACTTATTATTATTATTATACACATATTCTAAATTTAAACATGAGAAAATGTGTTTTCCTTCAGCATTTCATTTTAAATAAATGATTCAAGTTTGATTGATTTTCTTTATTTTATTGGTCGAGTCTAATGTATGCAGGTCGAGTCAAATTCATTTGGGATGATACTTGAACCCAAATCGCATGCACCCTGCGAATCAAATCCTCTCAGATTTTCGATTCAGCCGTTCATCCCAACTCTATTGTTTCTTTCACATCCAATTGAGCTCGACCTTTCATCTTGAATTATTTGAACCTGTATTATGGATTAGCTTTCATGTTGCAATCAACCATTCAAGTCATCATATCCTTCCACGTGCAATCCTGTGACCAACAAACAAGCCCGTCCAAAGAATAGAGCCGTGTGTTTCCTCTTCCGAACCAAGCCATCCTTTTTCCGGATTTCTCCCAATCTTTACGTGATTCCTCCCGAACTTCCCAGCCATGCGTCTCCCTTCCCAGCTCCCCTGCATTCACGACATTCATCTAGAACCAAGTCTAGATTAGTTTCTAAACAAAATCCCCTGTTCCTATTCCCATTCTTTCCCAAGTTTATCTTCTCAGATCACGCATCCAAGCTTAACAAAACAAAGCCTTCCACTCCCAGCCTTGCATCCTTATCCTCTTTTTTAGAACAGGGTTCATCTTCTCCGAAAATCAAGTATCCCGTGAGCATCCCAAACAACTAAGTCCATGGAATCCATCTCGAGTCGGCCACGTCCTGCATCTTCCCCTGTTTCGGAAACAGAACATAGTTCATCTCAGCCGTGAACAACAACCCAACATCTTCCGGACCATCATCCAGCTTCGACCCACCTCCTAGATTTTCCCAGCCGCATCTCAACCGGATCAGCTTCATCCGCAAGCGATCTTCCGCATCATTTCCTCCTTCCAGGGATCAAAGCCCTAACAGCTTCCGGATCATTTCACATCCGATCCCAGCTGTCAGCCGAGATCCCAACTTCTCTTCCCTGTTTCACGTTCAATCCCGTTCGAATCAAGCTATCCCGTTCGAAATAGAGTGTCAGCTTATTCACAGGATGAACAAGCTATCTCCCAGCTCAACCTCAAATCCCAACTTCATGGCTTCCGATTCTTCTTCCCAGACTTCACGGAAACAGAACACACTAGCTCACGGGTCATCTTTTCCCCTTGCGTCCGTCTTCATCTCCCAGCCATTCACCGTATCCAACTTCCTCCCAGCATCTCACGATCATCCCAAATTTCTTCCTCATATCCCGTTCGGATTAACTCTATCATGGATCACATCCTTATCCCATCTCTGCATCCTTATCTTTGATTCGAAAGAGGGGAGGAGAGAGAAGTGGGCAGGCTATAAAAGGAGTCGATACAAGAAGGCTGGAGGCATTCATTCTTCCCCACCAAGGCTGATCCCATCCATCCTTTGGAGGAGTTCACGGGAGACAGAGTATTTTATTTGAAGAGGAGAAAAGCCGGGGAGGAAAGGAAGAAATGGGAGACCACTGTTTTGCTGCTGCTACCATGGGAGCCCACTGCATGGAAAGCCTAATCTCTTCATTAGGGCAGGATGAAGCCCTAACAAAAGCGACAACGGTTCTTGTATTTTTTATTTTATTCTTGGAATTGTATGAACTTAATTGATCTTATTGAATATCCTTTTATCTCATGCTTAGGGTCTGTGATTTTAAGTATGATGTTTATGCAAGTATTCTTCATAATCACTAAGTAAATATAAGATAATCCTTGCTTAAGGAAGATGTGGTGTGCTACCACCTTAGATTAGGGTAGACATTTCATGCCAACTGAAGATAGATTATTTTCAAATTGCTTTTGTAAATTTCTATTTAAATGCTTATTAGGCTTTTTGCATAATAATTCAAGAACGAAATAAATTACAAATAACCCTTGTTCCGATGTTAGTGTGAACTTCTTGCCCTAGGTTCTTCCAAACTGATATCATTTTAATTGCATTTCTTATTAAATTGCTTAGTTTAATAATCTTCACAAATTTTCTTTTTCAAATATTTTTAAGAGAACAACTGTACCCCAATCCTTGTGGATCGATATCCGTAATCACTATCCTACCAGATACGTGCTATTGCGTGGTCTTTAAAGTTGACTATCAGGTTCTTTATGTATTGGCTCAATGTGAATAGCTTCACTAGGCTCAATTGCTCGTTGCTCTTTAGAGATTTTCTCTTCGAGCTCAATTTTTCTTCCCACAGCCTCTATCAAGGATAAACTGTTTTTTCAAGAAGATGGCATGTCAGCTCACAAATACTTTATGATCTTCTGGGATGTAAAAATTGTATTCCTAACGACTCTTTAGGATATCCAATGAAATGAGCGCCAATTGTCCTAGACTCTAACTTGTCCGCCTGTTGTCGCTTGACTTAGACTGGACATCCCCAAATCTTAAGATAACCAAGACTTGGTTTTTTACCATGCCATATCTCATACGGTGTGGTAGGAACGGACTTAGAGAAAACTTTATTCGATATGTAGATAGCTGTAAGTAGGGTATCTCCCCACAAGAATAAGGGTAAGTCAGTGAAGCTCATCATGGACCTGACCATATCTAATAGGGTCTGATTCCTCCTTTCTGACACTACATTGGTTGAGGTGTTCTAGTAGGTGTCCATTGTGAAACTATACCATTTTATTTGAGATAATCGCGAAACTCTGCACTAAGGTATTCTTCTTCTCGATCTGATCGAAGAATCTTAACGAGTTTTTCTGTCTGTTTTTCTACTTCAAATATGAATTCTTTGAACCTTTCAAATGCTTCAGATTTATGTCGCATAAGATAGATATAACCATACCATGAGAAATCATTGGTAAAAGTAATAAAGTAGAAAAATTGACCCCTAGCCTGCACATCGAATAGGCCACAACATCAGAGTGTACTAGGGTAAGTATTTCAGTGGACCTCTCCCCATGTCCTACAAAGGGTAATTTGGCCATTTTTTCTTGAAGGTAGGATTCACAAATCGGATATGACTCAGAAGTCAATGAACTCAAAAATCCATGTTTCTCCAATTTGTTATTTCCGTCTTCTCCTATATGACCAAGTCTGAGGTGCCATAAATACTTTTGATTTATCTCATCTCTAGATCTTTTAGATCCTATGGTACTCACTGTACGCTCAGATACGTTCACAGATACATCCATATGTAAGTGATAGAGACCGTCAATCATAAAATCACGTCCAAACAGTTTATTTTGCAAATAAATGGAAACGTAGTCTTTATTGAAATTAAATTCATAATATTTCTGTGCTAGACAAGAAACTAAGGGCGTTAAGCACTACTTGCTTGTTAAAGTATACAGAAATCAGATTTCTGCTAGCACTAGTTACAAAATAACAATCTCTAAGTATCAAACTAAATCCTGACGGTAAATGCAAAGGGAATGTGCCTACAGCAATAGCAGCAACTCTTGCTCCATTGCCAACCCGTAGGGTTACCGCACCTTCCGTAAACCTTCTACTTTTTTTTAGACCCTGCATGGTATTGCACAAGTGAACACTAGAACCAGAGTCTATAACCCAACTGAAAATAGAAGAAACCGTTAGATTAGTTTCAATAATGAGCATATTAGACATACCTTCAGAAGGCGTGTCACCCTTCTTGCTCTTTATGTTTTTCATGTAGATAGGACAATTCCTCTTCCTGGCAATGGAAACATTTTTCTTTGGGTTCGGCCTAATGTAAACATTTTTCTTTGGGTTCGGCCTTCTTCTTAAGAACTTCTTTCTTCGGTTTTTTCTCTGTCTTCTGTTTCTTCGCAGGCTTCTTCTTCTTCCCAGTAGATTTTTTCTTGGAAGTAGAAGCTAGCTCAGCAGTGAGAACTGTGCCCCTTGAACCTTTCAAGGCTTCCTCAGTTGTCACCAACATATTCAACAATTCAAGTTTGGTGCATTCAATTTTATTCATATGATAGTTTACAATAAACTGCCCATATGAGGATGGCAACGATTGTAGGATCAAATCCGTTTGCAAATCCTTGTGCATGGTCATGCCAAGCTTCTCAAGCTCCTCAAGATCCTTGATCATGGTCAAACCATGTTCATGGATGGACTGCCCATCGCACATCTTGGCTTTGAAGAGCGCTTGGACACTTCAAACTTTGCTGCGCGACTCTGTTCACCATACAACTCTTGTAGGTGATCAAGTATGTCCTTAGCAGTCTTCATGCTCTCATGCTGGCATTGCAATTCGTTGGACATGGATGCCAAAATGTAGCACCTAACCTTATTGTCGCCATCCAACCATTTTGCATGCATCTCACGCTGCTCATTGGTTGCATGGGCTGGTAACACCGGGAGTTCATGGTCAAGGACATAAGCTATCTTTTTGCAACTCAAGACAATCTTCAAGTTGTGGAGCCAATCTTTATAGTTTGGTCCGGTCAATCTATTGTTATCTAGAATTCAAACTATCTGGTTGGAAGCCATCGACATCTGTAGAGAGTAAAGATTCTAATTAGAAATTTGTATTTGACATTAATTTATTTTAGAAACTTTTAAAACAAAATTGGATTAAATTCTTCCACTATTTCTTGGATCTCTCACACTCCCCTGGTAAAGATACGGAAATCTGCGACTTAAGATTTCGAGTGGGGTGCTGCGGTCCCACCAATCTACATGTCACCTTACCTAACAGTTATTGGAGACACATTGATGATGAGTGTACAACTCTTGTACAATGCTTCATAAGCATATTGAGCTAACCTGATCTCCAAGTCATAAGGACCTCACCTAACAGTTATTGGACCTTGGTTAAGTCAGACCCACTGTATATTCCGCGAAAATAAAGCTGTGATTGGGTCCTCACCTAACAGTTATTGGAGCCGAGTCCCATCCTTACCCTACAACATCTCATGTTAATAGAGAGGTCCAATCCTCCAATGCAACTAGCCCACTGTATCCAGCCGAGACTAATTAATGCCGGAAAGATCTTAGCAACTCTACTACGGTGGAAGACCAATCGACTTAATATTGGATAATCAGATCTTAGTGATTCCAACCTTGAGCTTTCCATAGGAGGTAATCGATCAAGGTAAGCAGGTGGGAGGCTCCCCTTACTCAGAGAGTAAGGTCCTAATTAAGTAACCACCTTTGAGCTTTCTTAGACACCAATTAGATCAATTAATCAAATATGACTAGCTCAATGTATCGTTCACTTTCGATTGATTTAGGAAGATTTTAGGTCTCTTGAGATTTACATCTAATGTAACCATCTACCCCATACCAAATGTCATTCGATTTACATCTTATGTAAATGTCACATTGGTTCAGGTTTACATCCTATGTAATTATGAAACTCTTTCATATATTATGTGATTACATCTTATGTAAATGACATAATTGTTTCAGTTTACATCTTATGTAAATGTCCTATTGTTTAAGAATTTTATTTACATCTCATGCAAATAAATTTTGTTTAACTAATATATACATCTCATGCATACATTGTTTTAAACATAACCTTAAACAAGTATAAACATTATGATTACCACATGCATCTTATGTATATTTTCAGATCTGAAACTTTAAACCTATTATGCTATTCTCTGGATTTCAGATCATGCATTACTTGATTTAAAATATTGTAGTCTAATTGCAATTCTAAAACAATTTGCAAATAAAAATCTGCATGCTGAAAATTTCAGCAACCTGAAATTTAAGCACGCAGAAAATCCAGCAAGCATAATTTCTTTAAAAATTAGATTAAAAATGTGGTAATCAATCCTTAGGTCCTAATCATGCTTTCTAGAACCATGGCTCTGATACCACTGCTGAGTTACGCCCTGTTCGATGCGACGTTCACAGCGGAATTCGAACGGGACGTCGTTCATCGTATGAACGCGCCTCAGATCGTAGAATTCAAAAATTTTTCTGGATCCAAATCTAGAAGATCTTTGAACTCATTAGGGAGGAATGATAAGAGCACAAAAGTGCGACCTACATATCACTAAAATTAGTGTTATTGCTAACCGATAATAATAAATTCGCTAGATTAATATTATATTTGGGTTTGACACAGAATATCATAAATTAGAGATAAAATGCACATTGAGTACAAATTTGACTTCAGAAGGATCTCTTCCCAGATCCGACCCGGTTGAAGATCGGGTCGGGTCCGAGTCGGATTCGGATCCGAATCGGGTCCAATTTCTTTATGCTTTTAGGAAAGAATTTTGGGCAAATCTAATTTGACCATATCATAACTATGAGGTGCTGGGTGACCCATGACTTGAAAGACTTGCACTTGACCTCCAGTCAGAACAGATGACTCGTGACGAACTCAGTCCATCCATCTACAAGCCAAATTTCATATCACACTATTTTTTTATCTATATGACTAATTGGACGGAACTTGGTATCTCTCAGCTCTCATCTCAGGAGGGCAAAGAAAGTCCCAGACCTTCTTCCAAAATCTAATTCCATTGCAGAAACTGGCACATGACCCATATTCAGTTCAACATTCCAGCAAGGGGAGAAGGAATGATCCCAAGCGCCCGTCCGCGTTCATCCGGCGATCCCATATCCGTCCGTGGGCCAAAGAAGAAGATGGATCTTCTTCCATCCGTGAAGCACTCCTCCAGCTCATCCCGCAGCTCCTCCCTCCTTCCGCTTCATCAACCCCTCCTTCATTCCGTGATCCGGCGATCCCGCACGGTGTCTAGACCCTCTTCTGGATTCCCAGCGTCTCAGCCCTCTCCCGTGGATCCACGTTTTCCCCTCTTCCGTGATGCTAGCAGTGGTCCCACAGCATGTCTCCACCGCGTCTCTAGCTGTCTGCGACCAAATCCCCGCACCTCAGCCCGTGCCTCCCTCCTTCCGTTTCCAAATCTCAGCCTCCCAGCATCCCGGACGACCCTCTTCCCCGATTCCAGCGATCCTGCGCCCATCAAGCATTCCGTGATCAACGTCCCAGCCAAGAGCCGCGTCCGCCCTCTCCTTCCGCCCATAACGCTTGCTGTGGCGATCTATAAGAGGGGGAGGTTGAGGAGCTCTCGGGTGGTGCTGGGTGGTGGGCCAAAGAACAGGAAAAACAGGGGAGTGTGGAGGTCGGTTTGGCCAAGGAAACAGGGGAGCTCGGTTTTTAGGAATAAAAGAAAAAAGAAAAAAAAAACAAGAGAGGAGTATTTTATTAGTTTTGTTTGAGTTTGTTTTTTTTTTAATTTATGAGAGCAATATTTTTCTTTAGCTTGAGTTTATGAGAGCAATGTATTTTTTTAGTTGTACTTTAATTGAAAGTTTTAATTAAGAAGTTATATTTTGAGTTTGAGAGCATGTTGTTCTTATTTTTAGTTTTATTTTAGGTTTTGTTTTGAGTTTTAATTTTTGAGAGTTTATTTGGGTAGAAAGTTATATTTATTCTGCAATTTTAATTTCTGTTCTGCAATACATTAAATCCTCTTTCATGCAATCTATATTCCAGTCTGCAATTTTCCTAGCGCTGTTTTCATCCATTTTAATTTATGCCAAAGTCTTTCTTTGATTAGTTAAATATATAAATGCTTTTCGAATTTAAATACTTGTCTTTTTGTCAATTTCAAGGTAGAAAATATTCTCTGGTAGCCCAGAGAATCATTCAAACATCCTCGAAGTAATGTTTTTTTCTTTGTTATTCAAGAATCGATTTCGAATCCGAGTGAACGTTCTAATTTTTATGCAACTCCAATCGCCTCTCTGTGGATCGACCTCTTACAACCACTATTCTTCGAGTAGGAAAAATAAGAGTAAAATTAATTTAAACTTTGTTTGTCGGTTCTAACAACGATCTGTTTAGTATATTTTTAGGTAAACAGGAATCGGACGAACAGATTGTCAGGATCAAGCGCTACCATTACACCAAAACCCGCAGGTGTTAGTGAAGGCGCAACTTTATTTCCTTAAACTAGCGCAGGGGCCCATAGCGCCACGAGTCGACTCCGACCAAGCCTCGCCCAACTCTGGACTCCGACAGGGCCTCGCCAGTGGGTTCAGGGACCCCCTAGTGGTATAACCCACCCTACTCCTCCAGCGCATCCACGTTGGTAGGCGGCAGGACTGACTCGGCCCTCCAGGCCTCCGCCAACGTTGACTCGGCCCCTCAGGCCTCCGCCAACAATCCCCCCCCCAACGTGATGCCTGGGTTTCGAACTCGAGACCTATGGCTCTAATACCAATTGTCAGGATCAAGCGCTACCATTACACCAAAACCCGCAGGTGTTAGTGAAGGCGCAACTTTATTTCCTTAAACTAGCGCAGGGGCCCATAGCGCCACGAGTCGACTCCGACCAAGCCTCGCCCAACTCCGGACTCCGACAGGGCCTCGCCAGTGGGTTCAGGGACCCCCTAGTGGTATAACCCACCCTACTCCTCCAGCGCATCCACGTTGGCAGGCGGATTGTGGAGTGATTGATTATAACCCTATTTGATTTTGATGAGCTCAAAGCATTTGAGTATATCTTATGTTTACTAATGAATTCAATCTAGCGTTTCAGTGATTGTAAATTTTATGGTTAAGTGTCTCTAGATTTGGTTCAAGATATTTTGGATAAGTTAAGAAGTCAATATGAACCAAAGTCTGAGACTCGAGTCGACTCCAGAATATTTCGAGTCGACTCCAAGCGCATCAGAAGCACTGGCCAGGCTCGAGTCGACTCCTGTACATTACGAGTCGACTCCGACTGAGAACAGACAGACGAACAGAAAGATACAACTCAAAACCTGTCAGCGAGTCGACTCTTGAAGAGCGCGAGTCGACTCCGATGCTAGCCGAGTCGACTCCAGGGTAGTATGAGTCGACTCCAGGGAGTTACAGACAGAAAGACAGAGAAGCTATTATGGACTCTGAGAGCCGAGTCGACTCCTGAGGAACGCGAGTCGACTCCGATGGTTGGCAGGTCGACTCCAAAGGAAGCGAGAGTCGACTCTCAGTGTAACACAAGGCAAAAGTCAGAGAGCAACTTTCGGACACTGAGAGCCGAGTCGACTCCCGCAAAGGGCGAGTCGACTCCGAGACAGCGCGACCCCAAAAAGACAGAAGACAATATTTTTGTCTCTGAGAGGCGAGTCGACTCCAAGACAGTTCGAGTCGACTCCAAGGCAGCGCTAGCCCAAAAAGATAGAAGACTGCTTTTCGGATACTGAGAGCCGAGTCGACACCAGAACAGTCCGAGTCGACTCCAAGACAGCACGAGCCAAAAGACAGAAGCTCGGGAGTTCGGACTCTGAGTGCCGAGTCGACTCCCAGAATTTCCGAGTCGACTCGAGTGAGCAAACTTGGAAAATGCATCCATGGATTTCTTGGGATGAGCCGACTCCAAAAGTGCCAGGTCAGCTCCAGAGTTTGGGGTGTCGACTCCGGGTTAAGTCGAGTCGACTCCCAGTCAAGAAGAGCACTTTAATTCAAATCCGGAACAGTTGCCGAGCCGACTCCAGAAAAGCATGAGTCGACTCCTGCTACAGCCGAGTCGACTCCAGATCGCGCGAGTCGACTCCGATCCCAACGGAAACATTGTCAGAATGTGCAGAATGTGCAGAACGGCTAGTAGAGTGTGTCTAACGGCTAGTTTCCGTGGGGAATGGCTTAAAAAGCCACAGAGAACTGTAGCACGGTAGAGAAGTGACATTCCACTCTAAGAAAACAAGAAATCTTCATCTGCAAACTGATTTCAATGGAAAAGAAGGAAGAGGGCCATTAACTCCATTCAACCAACTCTTTCCAGCATTAAAGAAGTCTCCTTCTGCCTTCAAGTCTTCAAGACATTCAAAAGGAGACCCAGAGTTCGAGAAGCCCTCCTCTACATCGTCATAAACTAGTTTGAGGGCTCTTAACTTCTCTATTGTTTATATTGCTGAATATCTGCTTTCTTAGAAGCTGTATTTTTCTCTTTGTTCCTTCTATCCATTTGTCCTTACCTGATTCAATCAGGGGATTGAATCAAGGGTGTAAAGGTTTGTTGGTGAGCCTAGGTTGAAACCAACGTGTAAGGGTTCGATTGTGATCCCGGGAAAATAATCGGATGGTTCTAGTCGGTGAGCCAGGAAAAACCGACCGAGTTCGTTGTGACCTCGTAAAACAACAAGTTGGGTTGTGAGCTTGTAAAACAACCGGCTGTAATCCGAGGGGTTATAGTGAATTCTCAAGTGAGGCTTGGGGAGTGGACGTAGGAGCAAGGGTTAGCTCCGAACCACTATAAATTTCTTGTGTTTGTGATTGCTCTGTTGTTCTTTATCTTCATTTCATTCACAGCACATAGCATCTAATTAATCAACTTGCAAAAGGTGTTAATTAGTATTTCATAAATCAAATAATTGTAATAATTATTTTAAAACCCAATTCACCCCCCCTCTTAGCTTGTCTATCTGGGCAACATGTGGTATCAGAGTTGGAACTCTTTTACCCAAAGAGTAAAAGATCAAAATGACAACCCCATTTGGATCTTCCCACATTGAGGGCCAGTCCACCCAAAGACCCCCATTCTTCAATGGATCCGACTACTCATATTGGAAGGCTAGGATGAGAATATTTATCCAAGCCCAAGACTATGAGATGTGGACCATTATACTAAATGGACCATACATCCCATCCATTTATGTAGAGGGTGTCACTGTACCCAAACTTGAAAAGGATTGGGATGACAATGACATTAGGAAGGTACAACTCAATGCCAAAGCAATGAATGTGCTTTACTGTGCATTAGATAGAAATAAATTCAATAGAGTCTCTACTTGCAATTCTGCAAAAGAGATTTGGGATAGACTTGAAGTGACCCACGAGGGCACGAATCAAGTCAAAGAATCCAAAATAAATATATTAGTTCATAAGTATGAATTATTTAAGATGGATTCTAATGAAACAATCACTTGCATGTTCACTAGATTTACTGACATTGTCAATGGCCTAAAAAGCCTTCGCAAAAATTATACTAACAGTGAGCTTGTCAGGAAGATTCTTCGCTGTCTACCAAGGTCATGGGAAGCCAAGGTGACGGCAATCCAAGAAGCCAAGGACTTGAACAAGCTTCCACTTGAGGAGCTTCTTGGATCCCTAATGACGCACGAGCTCACAATGAAACAACACAGCGAAGAAGAGTCCTCCCACAAGAAAAAGGTAATAGCCCTCAAATCTGTTTCTACTAACAAAGACTTATCTTGCAGCAGCAGCAGTGAAGAGGAAGACAATGAGGGAGATGATGATGAGGCTCTTCTCGTGCGTAAGTTCAGAAAATTCATCAACCGTAAGAAGACCTTTCATCAAAGGAGAGGCCCCTCAAGTTCCTATCACAAGGATAAAGGTAAGGAAAGAGAAAATGAGGGAATCGGATGTTACGAATGTAAGAAACCGGGACACTTCAGAGCAGACTGTCCTTTGCTCAAGAAGGCCAGCAAGTACAAGAAAAAGAAGGTCCTTGTCTCCACCCTATCGGACTCCGATACATCTTCATCATCATCGGATGAGGAACAAGAAGAAAAGGCCAATCTATGCTTTATGGCAAACGAAAATGAGGTAACATCTGAAACGCATTTAGATTTTACCTTTGATGAGTTATATGATGCGTTTAATGAATTAATGGATGAATATAAGACAATAAGCCTTAAGAATAAAGAGCTAAAACTAACCAATCAATCTCACCTCCATAAATACGATAAATTAGTTAAGGATAAGGATTTTATCACTAAAGAAAATTTAGAACTTAAGACAAGCAACCAAATGTTAATTAAAAAAATAATACCTTGAGTAAAGATAACGAAAAACTAGCCAAGGAAATTTCTGAACTTAAAAAGGATAAACAAACTATTGGGGGTAATTTTATAAAAGACTTAGATGCACTAAAAACAGAAAAACAAAAGTTGGCACTAGAACTTAAGAAGTACAAGCCTTTTGTAGAAAAATTTACTTATAGCTCAGAAAAATTAGAAATGATACTTAATAGTCAACGAGCTGTGTTCAATAGAGCTGGTTTAGGGTATAAACCTAAAAATAGACAAAAACTCCTTAGTAATTTCTTTGTTAAAGCAGGAGAAAGCAAAACTAAGAAAATAACATGTTTTTGCTGTGGAACTTTAGGACATAAAGCAAATGTGTGTGATTATAGAAAAGGAAAAACTAAAAGAAAAATTAAAAGGGTTTGGGTTCCAAAAGGAACCACCATTACTAACCATGAAGGACCCAAAAAACTTGGGTACCTAAAATTGTATGATTTGCTTGTGTAGGAGTGTCTTGCAGCCAAGGTCGACAAAAATTGTTGGTACTTGGATAGTGGCTGCTCAAGACACATGACGGGTGACAAGGATCAATTCTTCACCCTTGAAGCTAAGAAGGGAGGTGCTGTGACTTTTGAAGACAATAACCAAGGTCACATCATTGGTATAGGTAAAGTACAAATTACCCCTTCAACCTTTATTGATAATTTTCGATATGTTGATGGTCTTAAGCATAATCTACTTAGCATTAGTCAATTGTGTGATAGAGGTTTTGATGTTTTGTTCAAACCATCACTATGCATCATAACCAACTCAAATGACAATAGTTTAGTTTTTAAAGAAATAAGACGTGGAAATATGTATGTTGTAGACCTTGAGAATCTTGCCAAACATAACCCATGTTTAGTTGTTAATGAAACTAAGGATAATGATGCTAGTTGGTTATGGCACCGTAAGTTAGGTCATGCAAGCATGGACACAATATCAAAACTAGTTAAAAGAGATTCCGTGATAGGTTTGCCAAAACTAAAGTTTGAAAAGAATAAAATATGTGAAGCTTGTCAATATGGCAAACAATCAAGGAACTCCTTTAAATCCATAAATTGTGTCTCTACCTCTAGACCTCTAGAACTACTACACATGGATCTATTCGGACCAACTAGAACCACAAGTCTAGGTGGAAGTAAATATGGTCTAGTTATTGTAGATGATTATTCTAGATACACTTGGGTCATGTTCTTAGCTCATAAAGATCAAGCATTTTCAGTTTTTAAGAAATTTCATAAGGAAGTAACAAATGCTAGAGATACTTCAGTCATAGCTATTAGAAGTGACCATATAACCGAATTTGAAAATCATTTATTTGATGAGTTTTGTAGTAAAAAGGGGATAACCATAATTTTTCTGCACCTAGGACACCACAACAAAATGGAGTTGTGGAAAGGAAAAATAGAACTCTAGAGGAAATGGCTAGAACCATGTTATGTGAAAGTAACCTCCCTAAGTACTTTTGGGGAGAAACCATCAATACCTCTTGTCATATATTAAATAGAGTTTTATTGAGACCCATTATAAAGAAAACACCTTATGAACTTTGGAAAAATAGAAAACCCAAAGTAAACTATTTTCATGTCTTTGGATGTAGGTGTTTTGTTCATAATAATGGAAAAGATAATCTAGAAAAATTTGACTCTAAATCTAATGAGGGTATATTCTTGGGGTACTCTACAACTAGTAAAGCATATAGAGTCTTTAATAAAAGAACCCTAGTTATAGAAGAATCCATACATATTGTTTTTGATGATTCTAGTGATATCTCTTCTAATAAGAAAGTTAATTTTGATGATGATGCTGAAATTCTTGAAGAAAAGATTGATGAGATGACATTACAAGATGATGAACAAAAATTAATTGGAAATGCATCATCAAGCCAAGAGGCTATTGTGGATCATGGGCTGACTAAGGCTTGGAGGTATGCTCACGGGCATCCTAAGGAATTAATTTTAGATGATCCATCTCAACCTGTTAGGACTAGAGCATCTCTTAGGAACATAAATAATCATCTAGCTTTTGTCTCACATTTTGAGCCCAAACACATAGAAGAAGCTGAAAAAGATGTAAATTGGATAAATGCAATGCAAGAAGAATTAAACCAATTTACTAGAAACAAAGTATGGAATCTAGTTGAACGACCTTCTGAATACTCAATTATAGGTACCAAATGGATATATAAAAATAAACTTGATGAAAATGAAATTGTAATTAGGAATAAGGCTAGACTAGTAGCAAAGGGTTATAATCAAGAAGAAGGTATAGATTTTGATGAAACCTTTGCTCCTGTAGCTAGACTTGAGGCAATTAGACTATTACTAGCATTTGCATGCTCTAAGGATTTCAAATTATTTCAAATGGATGTAAAAAGTGCATTTTTAAATAGGTATATTAATGAGGAGGTGTATGTAGAACAACCTCCTGGTTTTGAAAATCATCAATATCCTAATCATGTGTATAAACTGAACAAAGCACTTTATGCTTTGAAACAAGCACCCAGAGCATGGTATGAAAGACTTAGCAAATTTCTACTAGATCATGAGTTCTCTAGGAGAAATGTAGATACGACACTGTTTTTAAAGAAGAAAAATAAAGACATGTTAGTAGTACAAATTTATGTTGATGATATTATTTTCGGTGCTACTAACAATCGCCTCTGCGAAGAATTTGCTGACTTGATGCAGAGTGAGTTTGAAATGAGCATGATGGGAGAGCTGAACTATTTTCTCGGGCTTCAAATCAAACAATCTGAAGAAGGGATCTCCATCAATCAAGCTAAATACATCAAGAAGATGCTTAAGAAGTTTGATATGGAGGGAAACAAGTCAATCGGCACACCCATGAGCTCATCATGCAAATTAGACCAAGATGAATCAGGTAAATCTGTAGATCAAAAGATGTATAGAGGTATGATAGGATCTTTATTGTATCTCACTGCAAGTAGACCTGATATCATGTTTAGTTTATGCATGTGTGCTAGATATCAGTCTAATCCTAAGGAATCTCATCTAATTGCTGTCAAGAGAATCTTTAAATACCTAATAGGAACAAAAAAATATAGGTTTATGGTACTCTAAAGAATATAGCTTGAACTTAATAGGATACACAGATTCAGACTTTGCTGGTTGTAAACTTGATAGAAAAAGCACCAGCGGGTCATGTCAATTTTTAGGAGAAAATTTAATCTCATGGTTCAGCAAGAAACAAAACTCAGTTGCATTATCTATTGCTGAAGCTGAATATATGGCAGCCGGGAGTTGTTGTGCTCAAATCATGTGGATTAAACAACAACTTGAAGACTATGGCCTTAAACAAGATAAAATTCTCATTAATTGTGATAATACAAGTGCCATTAATCTAACTAAAAATCCAATTCAGCATTCAAGAACTAAACATATTGAGATAAGACATCACTTCATAAGAGATCATGTACTGAATGGTGATGTGACACTTCAATTTGTTTGTACTGATGATCAATTAGCTGATATCTTCACAAAACCCTTGAGTGAAGAGAGATTTAGTGTGCTTAGGAGAGGATTAGGAGTGATTGATCCATCTTAGTGATGTTCTCTTCTAGTTCATTGATTTTGATGATTAGATTGTGTTAAAAATAGAGTTTCTCATCTATGATCATCAAATCAGATCATAACTTAGTGAGTGTCCCTTGTTTGGTACGAAAATAGCATAATTTTTAGGTGCGTGCCAGAGTTCGAGTCGACTCGGATACGTTTCAGAGTCGGCTCATGACGGGGAGTCGACTCGCACATAGACGGGAGTCGACTCGAGGTCGATGGCAGCATAAGGGGAGTCGACTCGCACATTGACGGGAGTCGACTCGAGGCCGATGGAAGCATAAGGGGAGTCGACTCGTGCATATTTTGGAGTCGACTCGAGGTCGAGTCGACTCGCGACTTACAGGAGTCGACTCGAGGTCGGGATCCGGATTTTTAACCCTAATCCAGACGTTTAATCAACACTTCTATTCACCGCCTCCACTGTTCACAAACCCTAGAGCCGTCTCCGAGATCGTCTCCGACCGTCGTTAGGGCTTTTCCGTCGACCTTCTTTCGTCCCTTAGGTTTTTACCCCATCCCTAGGTCAAGGATGCCTCGGAAAATGGTTGTCCCAAGCCGGAGGAGGCCCCAACCCGCGACCGGTGCCGAGCGACGGTCCAAGGCTCGGAACGATCCCGTGAGGCCACAACCTCCGGTTTGTTCCCCGTCGAGGCCAGTTCCCTCGCGACCGTGCGCCGGGAAGGCGGTCTCCACCGGAAGATACGTCAACTTCGACTATCTCTCCCGGGAGGGCTTCACCATAGGAGATAGGTTGAGGGGCCAAGGTTTAGAGTTCTTTTGTTCATTAGATCTCCCCACATATCCAGGTCTAGTTAGGGAGTTCTATGGAACAGTGCATAGGGGCAATGGGGGGATACAGGGAACCGTAGCGGGTGTCCCTCTATTCATTTCTGAGGATTTCATAGCACAAATCCTACATCTTCCCCAAGTTGGGGTATTTCCTACACACCCAGAGGATAGGACTGAGGCCCTTACGGCCATTTTAGGGAGTCCACCCCAGTCTCCACTCGATGAGGTGTCCGCTAGTTCACTGTCAGTTGAAATGCGGCTCCTCCTGAGTATTATCTCTAGGGCCCTTTTCCCTAAGACCGGCCGCTTTGATTTTGTATCTGAGAGTAGGGCTGTTAATGAGCCGAGCTGCTCGGGCTCGGCTCGGTAAAAGCCCGGCTCGGGCTCGGCTCGTTAGTCAAACGAGCCCGAGCCCGAGCCTAATATGAGGCTCGTTTACATCCGAGCTCGAGCCCGAGCTCGAGCCCGAGCAGCTCACGAGCCCAAACGAGCTTGGGCCTTTAGCTATTTGCTGAATGCTGATTGATTAGTCTCCCATGGCCATAGGCCCACCCGGCCGGCCCACTCTCCAGCCGGACCAGCCCCCACCGTCCATCGACCCAGATCGTGATCACCACCACTCATGCTCAATTGCTCATCAGCTCGGCGATGCCCTAGTCTCCTCCTGTCTCCCTCTCGGCCGCCTCTCCCACTCGACAGACGTCACAGACGACAGTCGACAGTCGACTCCCAAGGCCAAGTCCCAGCCCTCCTCCCCCGATTTCGGCCTCTCCCACTCGACAGTCGACTCCCAAGTCCCGCCGCGCTCCGCCTCCCTTCGCCCGCACGCCGCGCCGCCGAACCCCTCCGGCCCTCCTTCTCCTCCGAACCCCTCCGGCCCTCCTTCTCCTCCGAACCCCTCACCATTTCCAAGGCTTCCATCATCTGGACGACTGGACGGCTGGACCTCGACGAGACGACGACTCGATCAGTCGATCCCTCGACTTGCTCCTCCCGGATCTTCCCCGACTCCGACCGGCGACCCCCTGATGCTGCAGCCCACCGATGACCCTTGTTATTTGGCTGAACTTGATGTTAGATTGTGTTTCATTTGCATATTTTGTTTTCCTGCTCTCATCTTTTTGTGTTTATGCATCAATTATTTCTATGCTGTTGAGTGCTGTCACCCCTGCAACAAGCTCCTGCCGCCGCCCCGAGGTTCTCCATGCGCGTCGCCTCGAAGCAGGCCTACATCTGCCGCGACTGCGGGTCATAATCCCTTCTCCCCACCAACCTAATTCTCCATTCTCCTCAGCTTTATTTTACTGATACTGCATTGAGTACTAATGCATTCAGATGTCTTTTAACTGTGATTTGTTTCTAAATTATGTGCAGTTACATATACAATGATAGAACACCCTTTGAGAAGCTTCCAGATAAGTATTTCTGCCCTGGTGAGTTGTATCCTTTTCTTCTCCATGTCCAGTTTCCTTCTTTTTTCTCTGTCTCGTATGTGATTAAATCATTAAACTCTGACTGTCCTGAATCATTTTATCTAGTCAAGCTAAGGATGCTAATATGTCCTAAAATAATACCATCTTTAATACATAATTACTTCGTGCATTGTCCCTGATATATTTGGCTTCACCTTGATTGATCTTAACACTCCATTCCTTTCCCATGCAATCAGTCTTGTTACATGGTTTCAGATCTTTTCTCTAAGTATCCTGCTGTCTTCTTCTTTTCAACCCATGGCATTTTAAAGTACCAGCTCATTGCTTCATAAGAAGGTGTTCCATACATCCAGGAAAGTAAACTGCAAGCAACATGATCTTTATACATTTCTACATAGTTTGACCAAACTTTTCCTCGAACACCAGTTTAAGATAAAAAGATCAGCACTAATCCACCAAAAGTTACTGATATTTTTATCCACAGCGGTTGAAATCTTACATATTTCTTTCCATGATTGAATTGGCTAGAATTGGAGAGAGAATGCATTTCCTGACTTCTAATTAATTTCTTATAGTCTGCGGGGCTCCCAAACGGAGATTCAGGCCATATGAACCTTCAGTTGCCAAGGATGCAAATGACACAGATGCCCGTAAAGCCAGGAAGGCTCAGATGAAAAGAGATGAAGCCATTGGGTAATTGCCTCACTATAAGTAATTTTGGGTGGATCCTGAGTGTTTGAAAGCATATCTCGCTTATATATATCATTCTTGAAACTCTTGTGCTTTCAGGAAAGCGTTACCTGTTGCCATAGTGCTTGGAGTTGCAGGGCTAGCTGGCTTGTATTTCTACCTCAACAATGCCTACTAGTGTGAGCAAGGACCAAGGAGCATCATGAGGCTCCTCTTTTCTTCATTCTGAAACTGGTCGAGTCAATATTAGTATTCATAATGTACTGTCATCTGTAACAACAGAATAAGTTAATGTACTTATGTTTCCAATTTCAAGTTGTGAGGTTTCTGTTAAACAAGCAACAAATGCAAATTTCAGTGATCAAGAAGATAAAACCAAGAAATAAAATTCAACTATCATATGATCTGAATGACAAAATATATGCCTGTACCGAGCTCGTACCGAGCCCGAGCCCGAGCCCGAGCTCGGGCTCGTTCAGGAGCTCGTAATTGAAACGAGCTTTACGAGCTCGAGCCCGAGCCTTTGCTTTACCAAGCGAGCCCGAGCCCGAGCCCAATACAGAGCTCGTTACCGAGCCGAGCCCGAGCCCGAGCCCGGGCTTTCCCAGGCTCGGGCTCGGCTCGGCTTGTTAACAGCCCTATCTGAGAGGGACCTAGCCTTATGTTCTACATCCTCCAAGACACACCTATTAACTTCCCAAGATGATCTACAAGTACCTTTGTGAGCCACTAGACAGACCTAGGCTCACCCTTCCTTATGGGATGATGTACACCCTGATCTTTAGGGAGTCCGGGATCCCCATTCCTGAGGGGGAACCCTCTCGCGCACTGCGATGGACAGATCACATGGATGAGGGAACCCTACACAGGATGGGTTTTCATAAGGTAGAGGGAACCTGGGTCAGGAAACCATCCTCCTCCACACCTACCACTAGACGCTCCCCCAGTCCTGATCCAGATATACTGACTTTCCCACCTATCCCTCCACCTCAGCACCATCTACTTCTGCCGGACCCTCTACTGCACCACCTACTCAGCCACTAGAGGTCCGGATATCACCTGAGCAGCTCCGGGAGTTGCGACAGGAGATAGTGAGGGATCTTCGGGACGACCTACTGAGGGAGCTCCGAGGTCCAGCGACTGCTCCCTCCACTGCCCCCTCTTCTGCATTGGTTCCCTCCCTATCAGCCGTGACCGAGATGACGGCCCATCTGAGGGAAGAAATTTACAATGTCAGAAGCCTGATACAAGCCCAATTCTCCAATATGAGCGATGTCACAAGCAACACAAGGAAGATGCGAGATGACATCAGACATGACATGGGCACCCAGAGCCAGGGGGCCGAGCGTCTGGCGAACGTGTTGATCGCCAAGTTGGACACACTCCAGGAGAGTGTGACTGAGCTCTCCTCGATTCACAGTCGGGCTACTTCGGCGATCATCACACAGCTAGGGCACGTCACAGATGGGGTCACCCTACTCATGGAACAGTCAAGACTGCCCAAGGGAGCAGCATCCTTCTCCAAGAAGCCCTAGCTTTTATTTTAGACTTGTACTTATTGCTTTCCTCTTTGTATTCACAAGTGTACTTACTTATACATCAATACAAGGAGTAGACTATTTTCTTCAAAAATGTGCAAATTAATATCTTATAGCCTTACTCTCATTGCTTGTGTAATGTGCTTTCTTTCCTTTTTGCTATGATGACAAAAAGGGGGAGAAATATATTGAATAGACATGTAAAGAGAATCAATGAAAATCAATAAAAAGAAAACTTTTACAACACACAATAATTTGTTCTTAGTGGATTCGATACCTCGAGGCTCATTATCTCTCTGTTGGGGCTCCTAATGGAGTAATCGCCAGAATCTATTCAAGGAATATTCGGAGATTAGTTGAATCATACTCAAGAACAAATTGACAGATTTTTCCTAAAAAAAAACCAAAAATTTAAGTTCAAAAGCTTCAATGCACTAAAAGAAAATTCTGAGAATCAAAACAAAGTTGAATGCATGTGTTGAGGGGGAGAATCTGAATTTTTAAGAAAGCAAAATCATTAAATATATATAAGCTAAACAATTAATTGCATGATATGAAGGCTTATATAATTCCAAATGAAAGGGGGAGCCTTAACTTCAAAATTTATTGTTTCACACCTTTCAGGTTTGGATAAATTAAATAACCAGACATTTGAATTCATTTTAAAATTTTACTATAAATCTCATTGTTTGTTGAGCAATTCACTTTACATATACTCAATGTTTTGTCATTATCAAAAAGGGGGAGATTGTGGAGTGATTGATTATAACCCTATTTGATTTTGATGAGCTCAAAGCATTTGAGTATATCTTATGTTTACTAATGAATTCAATCTAGCGTTTCAGTGATATTCTTGTAAATTTTATGATTAAGTGTCTCTAGATTTGGTTCAAGACATTTTGGATAAGTTAAGAAGTCAATATGAACCAAAGTCTGAGACTCGAGTCGACTCCGGGATATTTCGAGTCGACTCCAAGCGTATCAGAAGCACTGGCACAGGCTCGAGTCGACTCCTGTACATTACGAGTCGACTCCGACTGAGAACAGACAGACGAACAGAAAGATACAACTCAAAATCTGTCAGCGAGTCGACTCTTGAAGAGCGCGAGTCGACTCCAGGGTAGTATGAGTCGACTCCAGGGAGTTACAGACAGAAAGACAGAGAAGCTATTTTGGACCCTGAGAGCCGAGTCGACTCCTGAGGAACGCGAGTCGACTCCGATGGTTGGCAGGTCGACTCCAAAGGAAGCAAGAGTCGACTCTCAGTGTAACACAAGGCAAAAGTCAGAGAGCAACTTTCGGACACTGAGAGCCGAGTCAACTCCCGCAAAGGGCGAGTCGACTCCGAGACAGCGCGACCCCAAAAAGACAGAAGACAGTATTTTTGTCTCTGAGAGGCGAGTCGACTCCAAGACAGTTCGAGTCGACTCCAAGGCAGCGCTAGCCCAAAAAGACAGAAGACTGCTTTTCGGATACTGAGAGCCGAGTCGACTCCAGAACAGTCCGAGTCGACTCCAAGACAGCACGAGCCAAAAGACAGAAGCTCAGGAGTTCGGACTCTGAGTGCCGAGTCGACTCCCAGAATTCCCGAGTCGACTCGAGTGAGCAAACTTGGAAAATGCATCCATGGATTCCTTGGGATGAGCCGACTCCAAAAGTGCCAGGTCAGCTCCAGAGTTTGGGGTGTCGACTCCGGGTTAAGTCGAGTCGACTCCCAGTCGAGAAGAGCACTTTAATTCAAATCCGGAACAGTTGCCGAGCCGACTCCAGAAAAGCATGAGTCAACTCCTGCTGCAGCCGAGTCGACTCCAGATCGCGCGAGTTGACTCCGATCCCAACGGAAACATTGTCAGGATGTGCAGAATGTGCAGAACGGCTAGTAGAGTGTGTCTAACGGCTAGTTTCCGTGGGGAATGGCTTAAATAGCCATAGAGAATTGTAGCACGGTAGAGAAGTGACATTCCACTCTAAGAAAACAAGAAATCTTCATCTGCAAACTGATTTCAACGGAAAAGAAGGAAGAGGGCCATTAACTCCATTCAACCAACTCTTCCCAGCATTAAAGAAGTCTCCTTCTGCCTTCAAGTCTTCAAGACATTCAAGAGGAGACCCAGAGTTCGAGAAGCCCTCCTCTACATCGTCATAAACTAGTTTGAGGGCTCTTAACTTCTCTATTGTTTATATTGCTGAATATCTGCTTTCTTAGAAGCTGTATTTTTCTCTTTGTTCCTTCTATCCATTTGTCCTTACCTGATTCAATCAGGGGATTGAATCAAGGGTGTAAAGGTTTGTTGGTGAGCCTAGGTTGAAACCAACGTGTAAGGGTTCGATTGTGATCCCGGAAAAACAATCGGGTGGCTCTAGTCAGTGAGCCAGGGAAAACCGACCGAGTTCGTTGTGACCTCGTAAAACAACAAGTTGGGTTGTGAACTTGTAAAACAACCGGCTGTAATCCGAGGGGTAATAGTGAATTTCCAAGTGAGGCTTGGGGAGTGGACGTAGGAACAAGGGTTAGCTCCGAACCACTATAAATTCCTTGTGTTTGTGATTGCTCTGTTGTTCTTTATCTTCATTTCATTCACAGCACATAGCATCTAATTAATCAACTTGCAAAAGGTGTTAATTAGTATTTCATAAATCAAATAATTGTAATAATTATTTTAAAACCCAATTCACCCCCTCCTCTTGGGTTGTCTATCTGGGCAACACAAATTTTTGGCGCCGTTGCCGGGGAAGCAAATCAAGAAGCAAGAACGATCATGAAGATCAAATCGGATTTTGGATGTCCTGGAGTGAACGTACTTCGGTAGTAAGTTTTTATTTTTATTATTTTCAGTTAATAATTTTGTAGTTACTAAATTCTAAAATTTGAAATTCGAAAAAAAAAATTGAAAAAAAATTCAAAATTCAAAAATTCAAAAATTTAAATTCAAAATTTGAATTCTGAAATTCAAAATTTGAAATTTAAATTTAAAAAAATAAAATAAAAAAAAATTCAAAAAAAAATTTAAAAAAAATTAAAAAAAATCTATATTATTTTTGCTAGTAATTGATAAGGTGCAATCCCCCGAGGTTATCATACCTTTATTGGGGCTCCTCACGGAGTAATCTCCAGAGCTTATTCAACGGACATTCGGAGATTGACTGGCGCATAAGGATTGTGTTTAGTTTACATTCAAGTTATTGCTAAAAAAAAAATAAATTTTTTTTTAAAAAAATAGTAAAAGTAAAAAAAAAATTTGCTTGCTCATTTAATCAATACAACCTAATGTCATTGCATAAACTTTAAAAAAAATATTGATTATTTGCTGCATTTAGTATTAAGCATTTGCATAAAGTAATTAAGGGCAAAACCCATTAAAAAGATAAGGTCGGGAAGTCATTACCTGTCCTTAGCCCAAAAATCACCACCTTGCATACTTATCCTAAGCCAAATTAAATTAAAATCAATTTAGACGTTGGCCTTAGGGTTTTCGAGCTCAATTAGGCTCTTGGAAAGAAGCGGCTGAAAGCCACTCTAGTGAGAATTTAGTAATTGGTGATGTCTAGGAAAGTTTTACAACAGTGAGAACTGTTACGAGTATTGTGGTATCGGTGTATCCCTTCTGGCACCACCGCACACCCCGGGACTTTTCTGGTCACTGGTTACTGGATCACTTAACTGATAAGCTCAAGCTTAATCTGAAAGGGAGATTAGGAGCTGTCTAATCTAGAGAGAATTTCAGGAACTTTTTAACCTGATAATTCTCTGTGCAACTAGATTAAAAGCTATTAAACCTTCTTTAACCTCAAGATTAAAGAGCCAATCCATTGTGTGGTGTTGATTGTGGTCATCTTGGTCTAGCCCTTCTTCTTATCTTTTAGGATTTCGTTTAAAAATCGAGTCTAATTAAGTTGTGGAAAATGTATGCATGGTAGAAGGTCATTAAGGGATAAGTTAACCCCATTTGATCTTGAGATTGACAGAACTTTTCATCACAACCTGCGAACTGTAAACCAACCGTTGATCTCTACAATGGGTGAACACATTAGAACTTTGAATGAGTTGTTCGCACCCGCATCTGCTAGTCCCCCTACTTGCATAGTATTACCAATCAATAATGCAGCCCAATTTGAGATTCGGGCTGCAACAATAAACATGTTACCCAAGTTTCATGGGTTCGAGAGTGAACAACCCTACATTCATCTAAACAAATTTTTGACAATCTGTCAAACGTTTAGAAATCAAAACTTAGATGAAGAGGGTATTAAATTAAGGTTGTTTCCCATGACTTTAGAGGATCGTGCTGCTGCATGGTTGTATTCCCTTGCTTCAAATTCCATCACATCATGGGAACAACTATCTAAGAAGTTCATGGCTAAGTTCTATCCTATGGTAAAGACTGAAAAAATTAAGGATGCCATAAGAACTTTTAGAGAAAAATCTGAGGAGGAATTTTTCCAACTTTGGAAAAGATTCCATGATCTTTTGGTCAAGTGCCCGCACCATGGGCTTGATAAGGCTGATCTGGTCCACTTCTTTTATAAAGGACTACCTCCGGCACATAGAAACATGATTGAGTCCATGCACAAGGGTAGGTTCATGAACCAAACTCCAGATCAAGCCTATGAATCTTTTGTTGACTTAGCTGAAAAAGCCCAAAATTGGAGTAGCTATGGTGAGGAAGTAAATAGAGATGAGTTCGGGCCTAGAAAATCAGGTAATTATGAAATGAAAGCAGACCCAGATCTCAAAAATATCATGTCCAATCTGGTGACTGGAATGAACAACTTAAGCAAAAAGTTTGATGCTTTCACTATTTCTACTAGTTCGAGTTCATACAAAGAGTTAAATCCCATCATGAAAGTGGGACACGAGCCACAGGGCTTATGTATCTTGTGTAACAGTCCGGAGCATCTAGTGGAGTGCTGCCCTAATCTGCCCACCATAAAGGCCGAGCAAGCAAATGCTCTAAATTCATATAGTGCCTTTAAGAAGCCCACTCCCAACTCGTTCAGCCCAGTTTACCACCCTGATAATAGGTTCCACCCAAATTTTTCATACAAGCAGAACGAACCTATTCAGCATCAAGGTGGTCCACCAGGTTTTCAGAACAACTACCCCAGGATAGGTCCATCACAAATGAACCAACCATTGGTTCCATCTTTACCTCCTTATAATGCTCCTATCCCACAGCAATCTTCACCATTAGAAACCATGATGGCTAATATGATGAAACAACAACAAGATTTTATCAAGCAACAACAACAGACCAATACAGCCCAAGCCCAGACTAACCAATTCCATGCGCAAGTAATTGCAAAACTTGAGGTTAGTCTAAGCCAAATAGCAAACTCTCTAGGGGATAGAAAGAAAGGTGAACTACCTAGTCAACTAGTGCCTAACCCTAGTAGACAACAAAATCAAGATCAAAGAGGTCAGTATCAAATCAATGGAAATCCGACCTATGAAGTCCAGGCAATTACCACTTTAAGGTCTGGCAAGCAAGTGGACAATAAAGTCCAACTTTCTGAACATGAAAAAGAAAATAAAAATGAATCCGATAAGAACCCAATTCAGAAGAGAGGTCAAGAACAGGACAAACCAAAAAAAAGGGAAGAACCTATAGAAACATACAAATCCAAGGTTTCCTTCCCCAGTAGACTTCAGGACTCAAAGAAACAATCTAACTTTGATGAAATCATGGAAGTCTTTAAAACTGTTCAAATAAATATACCTTTCCTCAATGCCATACGACAAATTCCCTCATATACAAAATTCTTGAAAGACCTCACCACGGTCAAAAGAAAAACCAGCATTCCTAGGCAAGCTATTATGGCTGCACAAGCCTCATCTCTCATTCAACAACAGATTGCCCCGAAATTCAAAGACCCTGGTTGCCCAACCATTGAAATAAAAATAGGAGAGACGATCATCCAGAGAGCTCTATTAGATTTAGGAGCCAGTGTGAACCTACTTCCCTACTATGTGTACCAAAAGTTAGGTTTGGAGAAATTAAAGCCTACAAATATTACTCTTTTCTTAGCAGATAGGACAGTGAAGTACCCCAAGGGGATTGTAGAGGATGTAATAGTGAAAGTAAACGAGTTTTACTATCTTGTGGACTTCGTTTTCCTTGAGACTGAACCTGCAATACATCCAGACAATCACACACCTATAATTTTAGGTAGACCTTTCTTAGCCACAACAAATGCTGTGATCAACTGTCGAAATGGGATGCTGAAGTTATCTTTTGGCAACATGAAAGTCGAGCTTAATATCTTCAACATAAGTAAACAACTACCAGACGACAAAGAAATCAATGAAGTTGACATGATTGAAAGTCTGGTTCAGGAGACTTTCTTACAAACTTATAATAAGGACCCTTTAGAAGCTTACCTTATCCATTCCGAGGAAGGGGTCAAGCATGCGCCCCTTAGTTTTGTCTCCCTTATGAGCATAGATCGTCATCAGCCGACTGTTCTTCATCGGACTCTTCCAAAATCATTCTTAGATAATGGTTGAAGAAAAAGGAGGATTTACATTTTGTCCGGCTGAAGACATAAAACTTAGCACTCTTGGGAGGCAACCCAACATGTAAATATTTTTGTGCTCAAAAAAAAAATGCAGGTTTGTCCCTATTGTCACTTTACCCACCTATATCAGGTAACTTCTCCTTTATCCTATTACTGCTTTAAATTTTTTTTAATATTGAGGACAATGTTAGATTTAGGTATGGGGGTGAGAATATTTTTGATTTTTTATGCCCAAAAAAATAAAAATTAAAATTAAAAAAAAAAGGAGTTCAAATTTTTAACTCAAACTCTAATCTTTTTGGCTGTACAAACTAGGAATTGCTTTGACAATAGCTTTGAGTTAAGGAATATGATAGCAGTTCTAGCTTGAGTTTTCGTCCCACCTATCTTCTGCTAACATAATACAAGATGATTTAGCACCAACACGTAAGCACATGAATAGTGGGGTATGTATACTTGCAACTAATATGAATACTTTTAATCTTCGGGATAATTTAAAGTTATATGTGTGATGAACATCCTAAAAAAAAGAAAAAAAGAAGAAAGATAAAATAAAATAAAAATAATGAGTTTATTTTAAGTCTTCTCACTGAGTAACCGGGCCTCTTGCCTGGCAAGCAGCGAGTGTTCGCGTAAAAAGGTGAGGATGATTGAGATTAAACTCTGAGTGACTAATTTAGCCTTGAAGCCTAGTTAACTTGAGTTATTAAGCCTGTTAGGGTGTCTCTACACCTAGTGTCCTGAGCCATTTGGATCGGGAGTCATTGGTCTAACACTCGCTACATGGGTTAGCTAGAAAGTTTAATAAGGCTAGATATTGCACAAGTCATTCTTCTTAGCATTCAGTCTGAAAAAAATACACATATATATAAAATAAATAAATAAATAAATTTGGGGTGTTCATTACCATTTAACTCTAGAAAGTCTTGAAAATTAGAGTGATTATGTTAGAAGTAAGTGAAAGCCACTCATTTATATGATACTATCTTGCACCTTACTACATTCTTGACTTGTTAGCAGATAGATGGGGAGTAATGGAACTTAAGTTAGAGTCTGCTTAAATATGATAGCAACAAATCTCTAATGTCCTTGCAATTCTAGTTTCATACATGTTGGCAACAGGCAACAAATTCATGTTGAGTTAAACATTAGAAACCCCTGACTAATGAAGTTTGTGGGTAACTTTACTACAAATCCTCACGAGACAACACTCGTCCACTAGGATAATCTAGGGGTTTAAAGGCTTGTTGCACATGCTAAGTGTAATCGTAATGCTCTACGAAAGTGAGTATCTATCTTAATTCATGTATATATAATAATACTTTTGCACTCTCATTTCTGTATTAAATTGCTAGAGACTAGCAATAAGCTAGTTGGGGGGTGTGATGAGAGCACAAAAGTGCGACCTACATATCACTAAAATTAGTGTTATTGCTAACCGATAATAATAAATTCGCTAGATTAATATTATATTTGGGTTTGACACAGATTATCATAAATTAGAGATAAAATGCACATTGAGTACAAATTTGACTTCAGAAGGATCTCTTCCCAGATCCGACCCGGTTGAAGATCGGGTCGGGTCCGAGTCGGGTTCGGGTCCGAATCGGGTCCAATTTCTTTGTGCTTTTGGGAAAGAATTTTGGGCAAATCTAATTTGACCATATCATAACTATGAGGTGCTGGGTGACCGATGACTTGAAAGACTTGCACTTGACCTCCAGTCAGAACAGATGACTCGTGACGAACTCAGTCCATCCATCTACAAGCCAAATTTCATATCACACTATTTTTTTATCTATATGACTAATTGGACGGAACTTGGTATCTCTCAGCTCTCATCTCAGGAGGGCAAAGAAAGTCCCAGACCTTCTTCCAAAATCTAATTCCATTGCAGAAACTGGCACATGACCCATATTCAGTTCAACTTCCAGCAAGGGGAGAAGGAATGATCCCAAGCGCCCGTCTGCATTCATCCGGCGATCCCGCATCCGTCCGTGGGCTAAAGAAGAAGATGGATCTTCTTCCATCCATGAAGCACTCCTCCAGCTCATCCCACAGCTCCTCCCTCCTTCCGCTTCATCAACCCCTCCTTCATTCCGTGATCCGGCGATCCCGCACGGCGTCTAGACCCTCTTCCGGATTCCCAGCGTCTCAGCCCTCTCCCGTGGATCCACGTTTTCCCCTCTTCCGTGATGCTAGCAGTGGTCCCGCAGCGTGTCTCCACCGCGTCTCTAGCCATCTGTGACCAAATACCCGCACCTCAGCCCGTGCCTCCCTCCTTCCGTTTCCAAATCTCAGCCTTCCAGCATCCCGGACGACCCTCTTCCCCAATTCCAGCGATCCCGCGCCCATCAAGCATTCCGTGATCAACGTCCTAGCCAAGAGTCGCGTCCGCCCTCTCCTTCCGCCCATAACGCTTGCTGTGGCGATCTATAAGAGGGGGAGGTTGAGGAGCTCTCGGGTGGTGCTGGGTGGTGGGCCAAAGAACAGGGAAAACAGAGGAGTGTGGAGGTCAGTTTGGCCAAGGAAACAGGGGAGCTCAATTTTTAGGAAGAAAAGAAAAAAGAAAAAAGAAAACAAGAGAGGAGTATTTTATTAGTTTTGTTTGAGTTTTTTTTTTAATTTATGAGAGCAATATTTTTCTTTAGCTTGAGTTTATGAGAGCAATGTATTTTTTTAGTTGTACTTTAATTGAAAGTTTTAATTAAGAAGTTATATTTTGAGTTTGAGAGCATGTTGTTCTTATTTTTAGTTTTATTTTAGGTTTTGTTTTGAGTTTTAATTTTTGAGAGTTTATTTGGGTAGAAAGTTATATTTATTCTACAATTTTAATTTCTGTTCTGCAATACATTAAATCCTCTTTCATGCAATCTATATTCCAGTCTGCAATTTTTCTAGCGCTGTTTTCATCCATTTTAATTTATGCCAAAGTCTTTCTTTGATTAGTTAATATATAAATACTTTTTGAATTTAAATACTTGTCTTTTTGTCAATTTCAAAGTAGAAAATATTCTCTAGTAGCCCAGAGAATCATTCAAACATCCTCGAAGTAATGTTTTTTTCTTTGTTATTCAAGAATCGATTTCGAATCCGAGTGAACGTTCTAATTTTTATGCAACTCCAATCGTCTCCCTGTGGATCGACCTCTTACAACCACTATTCTTCGAGTAGGAAAGATAAGAGTAAAATTAATTTAAACTTTGTTTGTCGGTTCTAACAACGATCCGTTTAGCATATTTTTAGATAAACAGAAATCGGACGAACAAGGAAAGATTAGGATCTGAGGAGGGTTGATTAAGATTTATAAAACTGAAACAAAAATTAGAAGTTATAAATTTGAAGATCTCATCTTCAAAAATTCTGCAGGTGTAGAACACCGCAGCCTGATGATTTTTTTAGGTTCCTGGTTAAGCCGCACATGTGTCCGGGCTCTACAGGTATCCACACAAGGATCTAATCATCTGAGTTAGGGTCTTGCCGGAGTGCTAGCTCCTTGCAAAGACCTCTTATGACTATCAAATAGATTGGAAGAAATCTGCAATATACCTCCTTGAAGAAGAACCCTTTCTTCTTTGATCTTACTCGCAATGGAGGAAGAGGAAGGAGGAACCTTTGCGCGTGGATCTTCCTTGCCTTGATGCCATGGAAGAAGAGGATGCAGAGGACCCCCTTGCTGCCGTGGAGAAGGAGGAAGAATGGGCTTGGGCGTGGAGGAAAGAACTCCTTCTTTCTTGGGCGAATTGATCTCTTCCTAGGTTCTTCTTCTTTCTTTCTTTCCAACACTTGGAAGAAGATGAACTTGATCTCCCTTGCTGCCGTGGGAAGAAGAGGGGAAGCCTCTTGCTGCCACGGGGAGGGAGAAGAAAAGAGAAAAGGAGGTGTGGAGAGGAAGAAGAGAGAATTGATTCATAATGTCTCCCTTGCTACCCTTTTATAGATTGGGTTTAGGGCTTCTCCTAATCTTATTAGGAGTATGGGACTATAACCCACTCTTATGCCAAGTATCCAATCCTTGTGCTCATAGATGCATGACATGTGTCCATTTAATCAATTGATTAATTTTCTAATCACATTAAGATTCCTAATCTCATTAGGAGAATTAATTGATTTGGGAGCATGCATCCTACGACGCCATGTGGACTTTAAAGTCCGCATAGTGTGAACACGACTTAAGTCATATTCATCCTACGACGACATGTGGTCTTTAAAATCCGCACAATCCTTGGTTTAATCAAATTGACCCAATCATGAACCCAAATCAATTTGGGTCGAACCCAATTTGATTTGGCTCATTAAATCAGCCCAATTGCAATCCAATTGCAATCAATTCCACTTAGTTCTTCTTCCATTAACTCACTAACACTTAGTGGGTTAATTCAATCACCGATCATATTGATGATTGATTTCTATTGTGATTTCAAATCATAATTATGATAGTCAGACTAATTAAATCCTCTATGTGTATGATCCCGTAGGTTTTATTTTAACTGGTAGTGAGACATATTGAGATCTCCATCTCAATATTACTGAAACTTCTTTCAGTGGACTGAAACGATTTCAGTTCTACTCTTAGGGTTTACTGATTACCAAGTGAATGCCTTCGAGTCTCACAATCCACTTGTGACACCTAGCAGTATATGGTGGCAACCCAGTAGAATAGAATGTCTGAACCTCTAGATGCAGTTAGCGTATGATACAGTTCCTCTATCATGGATCCCGACGTGACGGAGATTATGGATATCTCGTCAAATCCCATTGTCCGTCATATATCAAATTTATATGACTTCCAGTTCGAGATATGAAAAACTCTTTTTCCAAAATACCTGGCCAGAAATTTATCGAACTTAGTCTCATAAATCACATAGGATCACTCATAAGCTATCAAGATCGATAGATCCCATCTAGATTCAATCCTATTCCAAAATGAACCTACTGTAGCCAATCCGCACTACAAGGATCCGAATGGCTAGGGCCCAAGTTCACATGCTCGTCAAACTACAGCAACCTCACAGTGAATAGCTAAGGCATCGCAGGTCAAAGGACCAGTCATACAACTGCAGCATAAGTAGTCACTGACGAGTGGATAGACATCCATGTGACTACTTATCTTTGGTCACGCTCAGTACCTTGTTCTCTAACAAGTACTCGCATAATCACTCCAGTGTCTCTACACCGTGGACTCGAGACTCGTCTATCTAACTAAGTGATCTATGCACTAATCTTAGTAGATCGATCACCGTCCCTCATGATGGATCCATCATTCAGGAGCATTTAGAAATTAATCCCTAATGACACATGCCTCAAAATTCTCAACTCCTTGAGAATATGTGTCATCATCTATTAATTTCTTGGACGATTCATGGACAAATATAAACATGAATGAAAAATAAATTGCCCA
Organism: Phoenix dactylifera; assembly: GCF_009389715.1. Lineage (NCBI taxonomy): Eukaryota > Viridiplantae > Streptophyta > Magnoliopsida > Arecales > Arecaceae > Phoenix > Phoenix dactylifera. The sequence continues at coordinate 256,335 of NC_052407.1, forward strand.
ATCTTATTTATTGATAAGAGTCAAATTACAAATTTGTATCCCAGATTACAAATATGCGCCAGCCACGTTGGCTTTTAGGGCATACTTCTAACAATCTCCCACTTGCACTAAAGCCAATCAAACATGTATTTAAGTCCCATTTTCTCAAGATGGACTTCTAATTTTTTCTGACTCAGCTGCATAGTGAATGGGTCCGCCACGTTATCAGTGGAGTCTACTCTCTGCACCTCTACATACTTCTTTTCGAGGTAGTCGCGAATTAGATGAAATCGCCGCTCTATGTGCTTAGACTTCTGGTGAGACCTCGGCTCCTTAGCTAGTGCTATGGCGCCTTTGTTGTCGCAGAAAAGAGTTATGGCATCTGTTGACATGACTCCTAGCTCTTCGACAAATTTCTTGTATAAGAACGCTTCCTTCGCAGCTGTTAGATATATGCCCTAGAAGCCAATTTTGCTGACACATTATTAATTCTGGGATATAATTTGTACTTGACTTTATTATTATTGAATGAATGAAAGGCATCTTTTTCATTCATATTGTTTATGTGTCTATGAATCGTCCAAGGAATTAATAAGATGATGATGCATATTCTCAAGAGTTGAGAATTTGAGCCATGTATCATTGGTGATTGATTTCTAAATGCTCCTGATCGATGGATCATCACGGGGATGGTGATCGATCCGATCAGTGCACACATTACTTTCCTTAAGGATGGACGAGATTTGAGTCCACGGTGTGGGGACACTGAAGTAATAGTGCAGGTGCTTGATAAAGAACAAGGGTACTGAGCGTGACCAAGACAAGAAGTCACTTGGATGTCTGATGTTGCAGTAGTGTGACTGGTTCTTTGACCTGCGGTGCTTCGGCTACTCACAGTGAGGTTATTGTAGTTTGACTGCACATATACATGGTCTCTAGATATATGGATTCATGCAGTGTAGATTGGCTGCAGTAGGTTCATTGTAGGAATAGGGTATGCACCTATATGGAATCAATCGACCTTGGTAGATAAGGAGAGATCCTATGTGATTTATGAGACTGAATTCGTAAGACCTCGGCCGGGGTAGTATACACAGTGGAGAAAGAGTTTTCCACTCTCAAACATAATTCGAATAAATCTTGACATATGACAGACGATGGAGTTTGACGAGTTGTCCATGACCTCCATCCTGTAGGGATCCACGATAATAGGACTGTATCATACGATAACTGCACCTAGAGGTTCATCATTCCATTCTGCTGGGTGGCCTCTACGAGCTGCTAGGTGTCACTGGTGGATGGTGAGACTCACAGAAAATATCTCGATGATCAATAAATCCTAATGAGTTGAGTTGGAACTGTTCCAACCCATTGAAAGGAATTTTCAATGATATTGTGATAGAGATCGTAATATATCTCACTATCAGTCAGAATAGAACCTATGGGGTCACACACACTAGAGATAATGACCGATCCGATGGTTGAAAAGTGATTATGAATCACGAGTAATCAATTCGATTGATAATCAGTAGAAGAAGGAACAATGGAAATTAATTTATTGGACTTAAACATAAATCCTACTTGGAGTAGGATTCCTAGAGTCCTAATTGGATTAGGACTGGGAGTCCTACTTGGAGTAGAATTCCTACAATCCTAATTAGATTAGGATTTTGATTTCAATATGAATTCCTACTTAGAATAGGATTCCTAGAAGTCCTAATTAGATTAGGACTTCGGATTCAAATTAGAGTCCTAATTGGATTAGGACTAAAATTAAATAAGTCCTAATTGGATTAGGATTTCTTAAGTCCCAAATTAATTATTAATCTAATGAATCAAGATGACTCCTAATTAGATTAGGATTGAAGGTTTCAATTGAGTCATGATTCATTGAGTTCTAATTGGATTAGGACTTACCTAGATTAAACCCAATTGGTTCCCCCTTAGATAAAGCCTAATTAGATTAGGACTTAGCCATTATGAGGCCCCCTAATCCTCCTTACTAGGGCTAACCAAGAGGAGGGCCGTACGCCCCCTCCTTCTCTTCTTTGGTGCGGCAAGACAAGAGGGGCCGACGCCCCTCTTGGAAATCAATCAAGGAGCTCCTAAAAGGGCATATAATAGAAGTCCTCCTCCTTGTGGCCGTACGCCTCCCTCTCCCCTTTCCTTTTGGTTTTCAGCCGCAAGCAAGGAAGAAAAAGAAGAAGGCCTTGGCGGCCTCCTCCCCTTCCCTTCCTTCTTCCAACGCAGGGAAAAGAAAAGGCTTGGTCTAGCCTTTTGGTTCTTCATCCAGATCCCTTCTTCTTCTTTCTCCTCCCAAGCACATTCAAGAGTTGAAAGAAAGAGAGGAGATCAGCCATCAAAATATATCTCTGCAAGGGAGCTAGCACTCCGGAGAGATTAGAGCATTTGAATCGGTTTTTACTTCGTGTGGATACCCGTAGAGGCCGGACATGTGTGCGGCTTCAAGCGAGCCTTCTTCCTAAACCACGAATTTCAGTTTGCGGTGATCATCTACCCGCACAAGGTGAAGATCTGATCTTCATAATTAGTTTAAAAGTTTTTAATTCTAATCTATCTACGAACAGTTTTTAAATAACGTTCATGTGATGAACGTCGATCCCGCTTATGCCTCTTCCGCTGCCATCTGAAATTTTTAATTTTCTGCGTGTTGGCGGTGTTAGAAGTATACCCTAGAAGCCAATCTGGCTGACACATTATTAATTCTAGGACATAATTTGGTACTTGACTTTATTATTATTGATTAATAAATGGGCATTCTTTTCATTCATATTGTTTATGTGTCTATGAATCGTCCAAGAAATTAATAAGATGATGATGCATATTCTCAAGAGTTGAGAATTTGAGCCATGTATCATTGGTGGTTAATTTCTAAATGCTCCTGATCAATGGATCATCACGAGGACGGTGATCGATTCGATCAGTGCACAGATCACTTTCCTTCTGGATGGACGAGACTTGAGTCCACAGTGTAGGATACTGAAGTGATAGTGCAGGTGCTTGTTAGAGAACAAGGGTACTGAGCGTGACCAAGACAAGAAGTCACTTGGATGTCTATCCATTCGTCAGTGACTTGCTTGATGTTGCAGTAGTATGACTGGTCCTTTGACCTGCGGTGCTTCAGCTACTCACAGTGAGGTTATTATAGTTTGACTACACGTATACATGGTCTCTAGTCATATGGGTCCTTGTAGTGTAGATTGGCTGCGTAAGTTCACTGTAGGAGTAGGGTATGCACTCACATGGAATCTATCGACCTTGATAGAAGAGGAGTGATCCTATATGATTTGTTAGACTGAGTTCTAAGACCTTGGCCAAGGCAGTAATATAAAGTGGAGAAAGAGTTTTTCACTAACGAACTCGAGTCGAATAAATCTTGACATATGACAGACGAAGGGGTTTGACGAGTTATCCATGACCTCCGTCCTGTAGGGATCCACGATAGTAGGACTGTATCACACGATAACTGCACCTAGAGGTTCATCATTCTATTCTACTGGGTAGCCACTACATGCTGCTAGGTGTCACTGGTGGATGGTGGGACTCACAGGGATTATCTCGATGATCGATAAACCCTAAAGAGTAGAGTTGGAATCGTTTCAATCCATTGAAAGGAATTTTCAATGATATTGTGATAGAGATCATAATATATCTCACTACCAGTCAGAGTAGAACCTATGGGGTCACACACACTAGAAGTAATGACCGATCCGATGGTTGAATCGTGATTAGGAATCACAAGTAATCAATTTGATTGATAATAAGTTGAAGAAGGAACAAAGGGAATTGATTAATTGGACTTAAAACAAGAGTCCTACCTGGAGTAGGATTCATAGAGTCCTAATTGGATTAGGACTAGAAATCCTACTTGGACTGGGATTCCTACTTGGACTGGGATTCCTATTTGGAGTAGGACTAGGAGTCCTACTTGGAGTAGGATTCATAGAGTCCTAATTGGATTAGGACAGGAATCCTACTTGGACTGGAATTCCTACTTGGACTGGGAATCCTATTAGGAGTAGGACTAGGATTCCTACTTGGAGTAGGATTCCTATAATCCTAATTAGATTAGGAGTTTTGAATTAAATTTGGATTCCTACTTGGAGTAGGATTTCTAGAGTCCTAATCAGATTAGGACTTCGAATTCAAATTAGAGTCCTAATTGGATTAGGACTAGAATTAAACAAGTCCTAATTGGATTAGGATTTCTTAAGTGCCAATTAATTATTAATCCAATGAATCAAGATGGCTCCTAATTAGATTAGGATTGAAGAGTTGAATTGAGTCATGGTTCATTCAAGTTCTAATTGGATTAGGACTAGCATAGATTGAACCCAATTGATTCATGATTTGGACTAAACCAAATAGGAGCCCTAGATGCTATTTAAGAGGAGGCTTGGGGGCTGACCTAAAAGATATGAGAAGCTCTCCCCTTGTGGCCGTACGCCTCCTTTCTCCTCTCCTCTTGGATCAGCCGCAAGCAAGAAAGAAAAAGATCCATGGTGGTCTCCTTCTTCCTCCTCCGTTTGGGATTCAACGCAAGGAAAGGAAAGGCTGCATCTAGCTTTTTGGATCTTCTTCCTTGATCCTTTCATCTTCTTCCTCCTCTCTCTAGCATTCAAGAGCTGAAAGAAAGGGAGGTGATCAGCCATCAAAACCAATCTCTGCAAGGGAGCTAGCACCCCGGGGAGATTAGAGCGATTGGATCGGTCCTCTGCTTCGTGTGGATACCCGTAGAGGCCGGGCACTTGAACGGCTTCAAGCGAACCTTCATCCTAAACCACGAACTTCAGTTTGCGGTGATCATCTACCCGCACAAGGTGAAGATCTGATCTTCCTAAAGTTATTAAAAGTTTTTAATCCTTATCTATCTACGAACGGTTTTGAACAACGTTCATGCGATGAACGGTTGATCCCGCGCATGCCTTTTCCGCTGCATCTGAATTTTTTTAAATTTCAGCGGCATGATCGGGGTATTCTAACAGTGGTATCAGAGCCTAGGCTTCATAGATTAAGGTAAGGATTAATTATTAGTAGGCTTATTAGATCTGAAAATTGAAAGATTATGCATGCTGAAAATTTTCTGCGTGCAGATTTTTTCTAGGGTGCTGATTTTTGCATGCTGATTTTTATGTGATAAAAAGATGATTCTAATTGCATTGTTAATGGGATTACAAAGTTTAGAATCATGATTAGCATGATCAGCAACCTATGTCATAAGATAATCAATTAGTTTTCAGATCTGAAAATTATAATTGCTGCATGTGGTGATGATCATAGGATTCAAACCCTTTTGGTATTAAATGTAATGACCTGCGATGTGATCTGTAATGTCATGTAATTTTTCAGATGCTTGCATGCATCTTATTTAATATTTTGAGAGGCCTGCGTGCCTCCTAAAAGGGAGATGTAATTTATTTTTATTTTTATTTTATATCTGGTTGTATTTCTGTGATGTGATGTACGTCAACGATCAAGTTGAAGACAAGGCATGAGATGAACAGGTGATCTAAGCGGTTGATGGCGATTGGATCAAGAGTTGATCAAGGATCGAATCAAGGAGGCTTGGAACCAATTCAAGAGTTGAAGACCAGTTGATCGATTGACGTGCATGTGCTTGTAATACGACCTAATTAGAATCCATGATCATCACCTATTTAAAGTTTAGCATTATTTTGATGCTGCGATTATAACTGCCTGTGATGTGCCGTTTGTATGTGATGTGAATGAAAGCCGGGTAGATAGGTTTACATGTGATGTAACAAACCCAATTGAGACCTAAATTAAAACCTCCTCAATCAAGTCGAGAGTGAACCGACATGAGCAAGTCATATTAGATTAATTGATCTAATTGGTGTCTAGGAAAGCATGAAAGGTGGTTACTTAATTAGGACCTTACTCTCTGAGTAAGGGGAGCCTCCCACCTGCTTACCTGGCCAATTGTTTGATTACCTCTTATGAAGAGCTCAAGTTGCAAACACTAAGACCTGATTAACCAATATTAAGTCAATAGGTCTTCCACTGTAGTAGAGCTGCTAAGGCTTTTTGATGTTGATTTGTCTCGGCTGGACACAGTGGTCAAGTTGCATCGGGGGGCTGGACCTCTCTATAGACATGAGATGTTGTAGGGTAAAGGTGGGGTTGGGCACCAATAACTGTTAGGTGAGGACCCAATGACGACTTTATTCCTACGGTTATACGGTGGGTCTGACTTAACTAAGAAATGGGACCAATAACTGTTAGGTGAGGTTTTCATGGCTTAGAGACCAAGTTGCACTGCAACATGCTTGAGAAGCATTGTACAAGAGTTGTACATTCATCAATCTATGTGTCACCAATAACTGTTAGGTGAGGTGGCATGTAAATCGGTGGGACCGCAGTACCCACTAGAAACCCTAGTCGTGTGGGATTTCCGTTTTCCTACCAAGGGAGTGTGAGGAATTCGAGAAAATAGTGGGAGTTACATTTGTTCTAAAAGACCTTAGAATAGATTAGGATCAAGTACAAAAGTCTAACTAGAATCTTTACTCTCTGAGGATTATAAAGTCAGCTTCTAGACTCTTAACTCATATCCCATAGAACAACCGTTTGACCAAACCCAATTATAAAGATTGGCTCAATAAATTTCAAAAATAATTTTGAATTGTGAGAAATTCGGGTATATGCTAGTCCATGGAATCCCCGTGTTACCAATCCGTCCGATCACTGATCAGCGTAAGACGTTTGTTAAGTGGACGAACAATGACAATAAAGTTAGGTGCTGCACAATGGCATCCATGTCCAATGAATTACAATGCTAGCATGAGAACATGAGACTGCCAGGGACATATTAAATCACCTACAAGAGTTGTATGATGATCAGAGTCGCGCAGCATGTTTTGAAGTATCCAAGAGGCTCTTTAAGACAAAGATGCGTGAAGGGCAGTCTGTCCACGATCATGTTTTGACCATGATAAAGGACTTGAAGAAGCTTGAGAAGCTTGGCATGACCATGCACAAGGAATTGCAAACGGATTTGATCCCGCAATCCCTTCCAGCTTCATATGAATAGTTTATAGTAAACTACCATATGAACAAGATTGTATGCACCAAAATAGAATTGTTAAATAAATTGGTAACTAACTTAGGGACCTTGAAGAAGTTCAAGGGGCATCGTTTTCGCTGTCAAGTTGGTTTCTACTTTCAAGAGAGAGTCTATTTGGAAGAAGAAGAAGCCTGTGAAGAAGCAGAAGACTAAGAAAACACCAAGTTAGGAAGTTCTAAGAAAAAGGCCAATTGCAAGGAAAAGTGTTTCCATTGCATCATGGACGGCCATTGGAAGAGGAACTGTCCTACATACATGGGAAGCATAAAGAACATGAAGGGTGACAGACCTTCAGAAGGTATGTCAGATATGCTCAGGATACTTAGGGACTGTTACCTATTGCTAGCAGAAATTTGATTTCTGCATTTTATTTAGCATAGAAAGATTTTTATTTATAAAAAAATAAATTGATTCAACATAGTTTTATGATTGACAATCTCTATCACATACATATGGATGTATCTATGAATATATCTGAGCAAACAGTGAATACCATAGGATCTAATAGATCCAAAAATGAGATAAATCTAAAGTATTTGTGGCACCTCAGGCTTGGCCATATAGGAGAAGACAGAATAAACAAATTGGAGAAACATGAGCTTTTGGGCTCATTGACTTCCGAGTCATATTTGATTTGTGAATTCTGCCTTCAAGGAAAGATGGCCAAATTATTCTTTGTAGGACACATTAACATTACATTATAATATCAATTTTTGATAGTATGACATCATAGCAATATAATATAATATAATAATAGAATAATAATAATGTATTATATTATATGATATTATAATAAAATTTGATTATCATCATCGTCATTATTATATTATAATAATATTATTACTATAAATTAATATTATAAAACTCCTAACACATCTTATGAAGATTTAAAAATTTATTATTTATTATATTATTTAAGTAAAATATTAACATAAACATTTATAAATTGAGAATACTTTATAATAACAATTTTTGATAATAAAAATAGTTAGATAATTGAAAGCAATATGCAATATTATTATTATTTCCAGATATTGAAAATATTTTCTCTATTTCATTATCAAAAAATTTTTAAAATTTTACAGCACTTTAGAAATATTAGTAAATAATATTTTATTAAAAGATCTACTAGCAAGAGCTCTATTGTCAAAATCTCTATACACAAAAGCTCTAATACCTACGGTAATGCCAAAAAAGGCCTTAGTTTGTGATCAATATTCTTATTTTCTATTTCAAGATCTTTTGTTTGCAATTGTTTCCAATTTCTTGCTTTCGTATTGTTTCGTCCATTGATTTCTCAAAATGAGAACTATGATTTGGGCAAATGAAGGACTCCCTTACCACAAATCCTATGTCTTAAGACTTTTCTTGAATTTTATAGCTAAACTACTAGTTATTGTTGATCAAAAGAAAACGAAAAATAATTATAATTATTAAAATTTTAGGCTAGTCTCCTTAAATGAAAACCAAGTTCATTTAGGTGAGAAATATGTTAGAAATATCTTTTATAGTCCAATAAGCATTAGTTTTACTCATTATTGAGTCAAGTGATCGATGAAGTATTGAAGTACAAGTTTGATCTTCCAATATTAGAAGCTAGTGCCTCAACTACTGAATAAATGAATTATATGAAGGCACTAATTTGAGTTAATTCTAGCAATAAAGAAAGAGATAATCAATAAATTTTAATTATATTAGGAGTCCTTAAGGGAGTAATTTAGATGGCCAGGATTTCTTCAGTTAGAAGCAACAACCCTAATTCTTTTAATCAAAAATTTTATTCACAACTTTGCATGTAGCATAATAAAATGGACTCAACTAAACAACAAACTCAAAGAGCTTAAGGTATGGCTGAAATTAGATCAGATATGGATCTGATACTAGTATATCTATATCCATATTTATTTTATTTGACGAATATAGATATGGATACGAATGTTATTCGGATGCAAACATTCATATCTATATTTATTTTAAAAGGATATGAATACAAATCTGATACTAAAAGTATGGATATAAATATAGATATAAATTGGATAATTAAATTTTATGACCATAGAATAAAAGATATTAATAAATGAATTATAAATCAAGTTAATAGCATACTAATGTAGTTATTTTTTTTTATGTTCATGAGTGCTATATAAAATTAAATAGGGTTACAAGTATAATTATATATTCGGATATGGATTGATAGTTATCTATCCATATCTATATTCATTTTTTTTAGATGGATATGAATACGGATCTGGATGTTAGATGGATGCCCAAATTTCTATCGATATCTAGATTGTTTCGGTTATGAAAATGGATCCAAATGGATATTATCCGATTCACTTTCTCCTCTAGCTCAAGGGCATTGTTTGGAGTTAAAACACATTGTTGCATGAGGTTGGGATAAGATGCTTGACCAATATCATTTTGTTTAAATCTTTTAAACTTTATTTCCTTGAACTTGTTTATTAAGATTTTTATAGTAAATTTCATGATGTCTTTACTCATAAATTGTGGTTTTGGATAGATCTGTGATTCTATGTTACATGAACAGTTTTGTAAATTAAACATTTCTTACATGGAATCTTTGATTTTTGAGGTGACCATTGCATATGTAATGTCACTATTTGTGTCACCGAGATTCAAATTGCCTTCACCAAGATTTAGAGGGTGAGGGCTATTTGTCTAAGACTTTTCCTCTGCCATACTATCAGGTCCTCACTATAAAGCCCGTTAACTATAGACCTCTTCTACTTAAAAAATAAAAAAGAAATTAAAATTTGAATTTTGTTTGGCCAACCAATGCCTTAACCACCGTTAATATTACAGGTTAATATTTTAATACTTCAGCTCACTAGAGCATTAATCAATTTTTGAGAACACATTACAGCATAAACTTTGACTTATATATTCATTCTATTATTTATGAAGGGTTGTCGATCTGGAGTACGATCAAAGCTTGCAACTCTAGATCTTCTCAATTCTGTGAGTTTTTTCTTTCATCTTACAACTTCATCTTCATTAAGGCAACATAAGTTTAGCAATTTTCTGTCGAAAAAATAAATTATGATTTAATAATGCATACAATCATCACATATGTAATAAGTAACACCACTCACAACTCATCTTTCATAAAAATAAGCTTTGTGAATCATTATTCATTAAACATGTCTATTTAATTAAGTTTAACCATTCCTATTTAATGCTAGCTCATCTTTCACCATTAACTCATTGTTAATATTGAATAATTTTTATGCTTAATCCACACAAATTGTGTATTGTCCACTCAATATCTAACTAATGAAATCCTTAACTGAAATTTCTTATTCCAACAAGGTTACTAAAGAATGAAATAAGTTTTGAATATCCCATTATGCATACAACCTTTTAATTCATTACCAGAAATATGTAACATATAATATCCCAGAATAAGGAGGATAATCACACTCTTTTATAACGTTTTGAATAAAATAGAACGAAATAAGTTTGGAGAAAGGAGAATGGTAAAACCTCTTATCTATTAGATTCAATATTCTTGTGCTAATGGATATAGGAGTTGATAATGACCAAGGCTAACATGCTCTCCTATCACAACTGGACTGAAATGCATATCTAGCATATGCTACACCTCAACATTTGAAATATAAAAAGAACAATAAAGTAATAAGCTAACAGCCTAGTAAGATACTTCTAATACCTCTAGTCAGATCAAGCATGTAGTAAAATTATTTAGATAAGTGCCGATATCAATTATATACATTTATGAAGGAAGCAAGTTGAAAATTAGGATAAGATTTCCATATTTGTTCACAATATTCATAAATTAAATAGTTAACCTTTCAAAATAAGAGTGAAAATCTAGGTTTGATATAATCAGTGAGAAACCACAATATTATTAAATTTTCAAGAAATAATTACAAAGAAAACCCTCTCTTAGTCATCATGAATATGGCCATGATTAGCCTTGTGACAAGGCTTGAAACAATATTTGGCCCTATGGTGTAGGCTTTGTGATGGAGACTCGAAAGTAACCAGTTTCTAAACACATGTTTGCCAATGATCATCCTCACCGACTAAGCTTGAACTATTGTTACACTAGAAAATAACCAAGAGTTTCCATACCAATTTTTTCAGCCACAAATACCAATTCTTTCAGATGTATCATTATAAAAAGTGTACAATATTGCAACATGATACACCAATCTAATGTCCTTTTTTAACACATTAACATCATAAACTAAATAGCATACCTAATAAAATTTCCTTTCTTGATCCCTATTTTAAAAAAATAGTTTCTTTTCTAGGGTAAATCAAGCATAATATTTATTTTCAATCATTTCCATAAAACAACTCTATAGCATTCAATCTTCAAGAATTGTTGTCATTTCAAAGTATAGATCTACAGATATTTTAAACTAGGAATGCAAATATGCTAAATTCACAGAATCAGGATATAAGTTTCAATATAAATTTTCTAAATATATTACATGAAATGCATGATAAAATATTAGGGTGATAGAGGCACTTACTGATCTAGGGCAACAAAGTCTAGAAATTTCTCCCAACAAAAGGTTGCATAAAACTTAAAATAAATATATTGATCATTAAGCTTTCTTCAATCCCAAAGTAAAATCCTTGCAACCCAATCTCCCTTTACTTTTAGGCATTAGGAAGTTTCTATTGGTTTGTGAGATACTCTCAAGGCTTCACAACCTACGATCCTTCCAAATCAAGCATGATGATCTTGGATCTGCAAATAAGAAACCATATCTTTGGATGGTAGAACCTAGCCTAGGCACATATCCCCTAGCCAAGCATACAGAAGTTCCTAGGCTAGATATTCATCAACTAGCCTATCCTACATAAACAATTAAAAATTGGAATGAGAATTTACTGACTACCTCAAGAATAGGTTTAGATCCCATGATGGATGCTACGAGAAGATTGTGGGGTTTGACCTGAGAGAAAATGGTTAGATCCTACATACAAATAAAATAATATAATATAATAAATTTGATAAACTAGAATGTCTCTATGAAGAGGTATACCAATCACTCAATCAAACAACCAAGCAACTCAAATGGTCAAAATATTTGGAATATACTAGCACCATTGTCTAGTTTGTAGTATGCTAAATTTAATATATGAAATTATTAAAGCAAGAATAACTAATAAAGGATTTATTTTGGATGCAGGGTTTCAAGAATGTGAAAAACATGCAACGTGGTTATCTTTCATGGGTGGAGAGTACAAGCAAACTAGCAGAATAATTTTGTACAATTCACCAAAAAAGTTCCTTGCAAATAATTATTGTATAGTGATATTCCAATAAAAATATATGCTACCTCCAACTATAAAATCCATGTTGATTAAATATGCAACTATTGGGCGGTTGTTTGGTCAGTAGTTTATTTTATTTTGGAAGCTCATGTTCATAGTCTTTCTCGTGAATGACTGCTAAAACTATAAAGCTAATAAGTCCAAATAAAATTTAGGATGGGAATATTGCAGTTGTCATATATTTGTGATAATCATATCTAGTATTTGATACAATAAAATTGTACAAAATATGAGTGAACTACTAAAAGAATGATGGTGATACAGAGAAATGTTTCCTTGATAGTCATTTCTTTTATTCTTTTTTTTGCTTCCCTTATAAGTAATTTAATCTAGATATTATAAATATGCATCACAAAGATTATCTAGAACAACATACTGGAGGGGCATCAATGCTAGTATATCTTGTGTATGATCACTTCTTTCAAGATCCAAAGCACTCTTATGTAATTAGACGAGGATGTGGTTCAAACTATAGCCCCACATGTCCCAAACTTTCTCACTTAACATAGATTATAATGTTAATAGCTTAAAACATTTTTTTCTCCTTGTTTTTAAGCGAAATAAAGAACTATGTCTAAGGCTAAAAGCATTGATTATCGACTTGACATTCGTGGAGCGATCACATTGATGAACATGCATAGCAGAAAATAACCGACGTCAGTCAGTACAACAACCAGGAGTGGAGGACATATGTGAGAACAATTGTGAGAATGCATAGTTATTATTATTAATATAACTAAGTAGAAAGTATGCTTTGTACAAGATCCATTGACAATCAATCTAATGAGTATTTATTTTTTATCTTAGTTTAATCTACATCTTATTTTAGAAGTAAGTGTAACTTAGCTTTCTACTCTAGACTAATATTACAACCTTATTGTAGCCCAGCACTACATCGTTCTACTGTAATCTAGCATTACACCCTTCTATTGAAGCCCAATACTATACCCTTTTATCCACCTACAAATGGCAGTATAATGGTGGCAAAAGTTCTTCAAGGTAGTTGAACACATGCTATTTTCCACCTTTCCTCTGCCAGGCAACACAGTACTCTCATACCCCGTGTTCTCTACGACTTGCCCAAATAACACAAAAAAAATACCAACATAATTTAGAGGGACCCTCAAACTCGATGCAAGCTATATGAGTAGGGCTGGACGCATGTCAAGGAGCGAGATCCGCCGAAACGTCAAACAGCATCACATCGCTAATTCTGAGTTCTCCCTCGGCCGTCATCCTTTTCCGCCCGCGCAATGCTTCGCCTTCTCCACGCTCGGCTGCTCCATAGCGTTACTGCTGCTCCTCCCCATTTCCTCCCACACCCATTCCCTCAGCCTTTCTCCCACATCTCCCTCGCACCAAACGATTCACCATCCCTGACGGTCCATTTCCTCGAGAAATCATGCGGCCTCTCCTCCGAAGCCGCCCTCTCCGTGGCCACCAGAATCCAGCTCAAGACCACGAAGAATTCCCACTCTGTGCTCGCCCTCCTCAAACACTTCGGCTTCTCCAAGCCCGACATCGCCCGCCTCATCTCCCGTCGCCCCCGGCTCCTCCTCGCCAGCCCCGACAAAACCCTCAAGCCCAAGCTGGAGTTCTACCGGGACATCGGTCTCTCCGGCGCCGACCTCGCGAAGCTCCTCTCTGGAATTCCCGGCCTTCTGCTGTGGAGCTTGGAGAAGCGACTGCTCCCAAACTTCCATCTCCTCAAGCCCTTGCTCCATACCAACGAGAACGTCATCTCAGCTGCGAGGAATTCTCCTCGTTTGCTTATCTCTGACCTCCCCAAGCTGTTGCTTCCCAAGATTGAGAGTTTGAAGAACTACGGCGTGCCGCCGGCTGTAATCTTCACACTGCTCACCACCCACCCGAAATCTCTGATAGAAAAAGCCGATCACTTCGAGGAGACCTTCGCCGCAATCAAGGATATGGGGATTAGTCCTTCGAGTTCCATGTTCGCCCATGCATTCGGGGTGCTCTCTAAATTGCCTAAGACAACAGTGAACAGGAGGTTGGAGAATTACTTGAGCTTAGGCTGGTCGCAGGAGCAAGTCTTTTGGGCGTTTGCCAAGCATCCATACTGCATGTCGGCGTCGGATGACAAGGTGAGGAAGAACATGGAGTTCTTCGCGGAGAAGCTCAGATGGGGGCCGGACTATGTGTCGGCGAATCCGGTGCTTCTGTCGCTCAGTTTCGAGAAGAGGATTGCTCCAAGGTGTTTGGTCTTGGCAATTCTAGCGTCCAAGGGCCTGGTGAAGCGTGGTGTGAAAGCGCGGCACTTGATGATGGGAGAAGAAGTTCCTTGAGGATTATGTGACCAAGTACCAGGGTGAAGTCCCGGAAGTTGTTGATGCTATGGAGGGCAACAAGTTGGGACTGCTGGGCTTGGAGATGGGAAACCTGGGAGCTGATGGGAATGAGCATTTTGATGCAGCTTAAACAGCAATGCCTCAAACTCCTCTTCATTTCATTGATGTCTTTCTGATTCCTTTCAGCGGTGAACTGCAACAGCATAAAGAGGTTGCTTCCTGTTCTGTTCTATCCAAAGCTTGCTTTGTTATTTTTGGACTTACTTTATTTTCGATAAAATCAAATTGGATTGATA
Source organism: Phoenix dactylifera (assembly GCF_009389715.1). Lineage (NCBI taxonomy): Eukaryota > Viridiplantae > Streptophyta > Magnoliopsida > Arecales > Arecaceae > Phoenix > Phoenix dactylifera. The sequence continues at coordinate 271,358 of NC_052407.1, forward strand.
GGCCCCATCTTATTGCAAGTTGAATGACATCACCTTCTGGAGCCCTAATATTTTGTAAGGAGTGGGGAGTTACTCCTCAATCTCTGATGAGGGTGGGTAAAGCATTGCTATTTATGTTCGTTTAGTTGGGGTACTACGTCATATTACGAGGTAAGCTCAGAATTCTCGAAAATTATTTATCTAGAAAAATGATGGCGGGATAAAATAAATTTTATTGTGTTTGATTAGGAAAAAATTATTCCAGAAAATGACATAAAAAAAGATTACTATATTTAGTTGGAGATAATCTTACATAAGAATATTATTAAATTTCTAACAACACTTTTGAATAAACAATTCAAGTAATGATTTTTTTTTTTTGGTTCAATCCATTTGTTGGCCATTTATGACCCACTTGCATGAAGGCTGTCAATATAGGCCATTTCAAATATTGTAATATATTTACATGAGTCAATAAATATTTTTAAATTAATTATTCATATTAAAAAAATATTTTTATTATTAATGAATTTTTTAATTTCTTATTAAGTAAATATATTTAAGTTGGGACTGTTGTGGCATTGACAATATTAGAAGAGTGCATAAGTGGGTTTTAACCAAATAATTGGTGTATTTTCATCAAGCAATGATAATTTTATATTACCTTCACTCGGTAATCTAGTGTGGGAAAAAATTAATATCCACTTAGTGGTAACTTTTCTATCAATAAAATAGGCATGGGACCCACCATATATTTTACCTTCTCGCTTATCTTCTTTTTTGCACCAAATATGCTAATCTGACATATGATTTAGTTTTCCAGGCAAGATTACCCCCAATAAAATGAACCTTAATAGTAACTCTATCGAGGGCCAAATTTCAGGCTTCTCGGTACCTACAACATATACCAGCTTGGCCTAAAGAAACTTCTTGATTTCTTCTAAAAAACCTTCTTGATTTCTTCACTTCCACAAATCTTATATGGTAAATTCAATGACACCTAGTAGGCTATCCCTGTAGCAGACTTCCTCACAAAGATTTAATAATAATGACAATGACAATGATAATGATGATGATGGAGGACTCAGAGTTTATGGCAGTATAGAGTTTCGATGGAGGAAGATGAGATATCTTTATCAAGCCCTGGAAGATTGAGGTTGGGGTTGTTGCTCATAAATATAGAGTTTGGATTAAGTTATCTGATATTCCTATATTCTATGGGGACAAGATGAATATATTTAGTACGTGAAGCCCTTTCGGTGCTATTGAAATTCTTGAAAAAGACTGTGTTCTGAAAAGGAATATGAACTCTCATGTGTACCAATATTTGTTATGATTTGCAAAACAGTGTTGAGATTTCCGAAGGTTATATGACTGTTATACATAATCTGTGGAGGTGGGAAGTTGAAATTGGTTTAAGTACTCAACTATTCTCAAACCTCCAGCTTGATTAAGAAGAAAATTGGAATAGACGGTATAGAGGAAGGTACATAAAAAATACAAGAAAAGAAGTAATATTTATTTCTGTTAATTCTTCGAGAAAACAGTTCTGGTGTACATAATTCTGGAGCTGGAGTTGCTGGTAGGGAAGCTCTCATTGTCAGCAATCCATCTCTGGTTGCTCAGTTAGCTCAAATTTGTCCAGCAGGTAAATATGGAAGTCCAAGAGTCTCCATTTTTAATTGGATTAAGGTTGGATCTGTTGCTTGTCCCAAGGATGGCTGTGGATGGATTCCCCATGGATTCCCAGGAGACCTCTTCTAAGAAAAGTGCTATTCAATTTGTGCTTGGAAGAAGATATCTTGAGGAAACAATAGAGCCAGAGTTAACTAGTTACAGTTCGGGTGACAGGAATCTTGAGTATTTTACAAGATAGCCAATGGAAGTAGGAAGATTGGATTCAGCAGATTGAAGTGGATGATGGAGTTATTACAGATGAGAAGGAGATTGTTGTCTTGGATTAGAAGCTTATTATTTGATGGGAAGACAGCTATTTTAATCAATGAAAAGCCTGGTAGATGGATGAAAAATTAGAAGAGTGCATAAGGGGACCCATTGTCCCTTATTTTTTTAATTATGGCAGCTAGTATTCTACCAAAGTCTGTTGAAGTATGCTGCCTTCTCTGGAATTATTGAAGGTCCGGTTACATGTGAAAATTTGAAGGTTAATTCCCTCCATTTTGCTGATGGCACTCTCATTTATTCTTCTCTGGCCTGGGGGAAGATTGGTAATCTGAAATGCATCTTGCATATTTCTGAATTTCTTTCTGCATCAAAAGTAAACTATACTAAATCTTCTTTAACATATATAGCTTAAAATGCTCAGAATGTATGGATAGCAGCTGTTGCTCTGAATTGTAAGATCTCTTCTTTTCTGTCATCTTATTTGGATCTACCTCTTATACCAGCTAAACTGTTGAGAAGTGATAGGTCTGCTGGTTATTGGTCTTCTAAAGGTGCTTTGTATAGGAGGGAGATTCTCTTTTGAACTCTGTCCTTGCGAATTTACCTACTAATTACTTGTTATCAGTATTTTGGATGCCGGGGTTGCGTCATTAAGAAACTTGATTTACCAATATCATCCTTTTGAAAGGAGAAAACATGGTTAGTGGCGGACATTGTTTAGTTAACTGGAAGGACTGTATGGCAAAGGCATAGGAGGCTTGTGGTGTTAAGGAGTCGAACAATTTCAATATATCTTTGTTAAGCCTCAGTTTGTGGCGGAAGCTTCTCAAAGGAGAATCGGGTTTCTGGAAGGGACCCGGTTATGCAGTTGTATTATAATAATAGGAGATCATGGTTTTCGGATCCAAGGAATGGTGTAATTTCTCTAAAGGTTCTTTCAGAACAAAGGATAGCTTCTATGTGGTATTTCATTTTTTGTTGGGTAATGGAAATGGATCAGGTTTTTGGTGGGGATGGGTTCCGGTTGCATCTTTTGTTGAAAGAATGATTGACTTCTTTCACAAACATTGACCTTTAGATCGAACCCTATACCAGATCTCAAAGCACTCCAAATTCATTCATTCATCTGGCCTATACAGATCTCAAAGCAACCCTTGTGTGATCCAAAAGGAGGTGAATCCTACTTTTGCACGAAAGATACTGCCCTATCTTTGCCTGATCATTTTCCAAATTTGTTCCTTTGACTTCTTACTGCGTTTCAGTCTGTGGAAGCTTTAATTGGGTGATTCTTTATAGAATGACCGTTGGAGTTGAGCTTTCTTGGAATAGTAATCAACTAAAGGGGACCTTCATTTGATTTCCCCTTCTAATGACAAATTAAAGTGGCCACAGGTCTTCTTCGAGCTTGGTTCATAGTATATTCGTATTATAAGTCATTAATTTTGGTGGTAATTTGGAATGATATTGTTCAGGGTTTTTGGGGAAGATCAGGGGTACCAGAGTAAGGATACTTTGTGGTTAGCTTCAAAAGGAAAGGTTTTACAGCTGCCATCTTGAGAAAAAGTTCCTGGCGGACTCCATGTTGTGCTGAGTTATGATATGCTAAGGCGGCAGTGGGAGAATTTCAGCGCAAGATTAAATGGAAAGTAAGAGATCCAAATCTGCTTCTTTTGGGGGTTTTTGGAGACCGAGAGGATTAAGAAGAAACACAGTGGTTGGGATATGTCTATTTGGCTGCAGTATGGTGGAAGCTTGGAAGTAGCATGATGCAGGAATTTTGAATTTTGAAGCTAAGTTTTCAGTTGTTAACCTCAGAAATTTGTGCAATTTGGTTGGAGTCGCCTTCTGTTTTTGGAAATAATATAGGACATCTTGCATTTCAAATCTTTGTTATTTTAGCAGCCTGTAAGTCTCTCTACTGTACTTGAATTTCATATGCATGACTGAAATCTTGATGGGTGCCCCATTTTTCTCAAGAAAGAAAAATAGTAAATAAATGATGATGATGATGATGATGATGATGTTATCTTCCTGTTGTAAGTATGTACAACTTTATTGTAGCTCCCGCTTAGAGCAGTCAACCGCTGTAATGGTCGATGACTAGGGATATTCATTGTTCCCTGACAAGAGATCGAAAAGAATTAAATGGAGGCCATCCCTTATGCTTCTGCTGTAGATAATTTGATGTATGCTTATTATGTACACTTCTTGATATGAGGCTTTGTTTTTTGGATTTTGGTATGATATCAAAATAGACATGCATCACTTTGAATGTTGCCAACAAATCGATGTGATATCTTTAAGGGACCAGAAGCTTTATATTCGCATACAAGGATGATTTATAGCCTAAAAGTAATTGTAGTGAACAAAAAGCTCATATAGAAAGGCTAACCAGAAAGGTTATCGATTGGAGTCCTTCACCTTTCTTAAGTATCCAAGACGCCCACAACACACTTGATGTAGAATCAAGTGGTTCTGCACTCCAAATCAGCTAGAAGTATGTAGGTATATGACCATCCAACATTTCTTATAGTATAAGCAAGATCATAATCTATATACCAAAGCAAGTTAATTAGCTACAGGCATGTGACAAGCAAGTTCTAATCGCAACTATATCATATCACATCTTCCATTTCAAACAAAGATTACAAATCTAAACCTATATAAAACGATCATATAATGGTTAGATACAAACCATCATATAAAAAAATGCTTGAGTTCTTCTTTTTCTTAATTTTTTTTCAATTTTGAGTTGCATTCTGGATTGTAATTGAATATCTTGTAGCTCAATATCAAATTTATGCAGTTATTGTTTTTATCTTTTGATGCATAATCCCCGAAACTGACCCACGGCACAGCGCCCATTCGCTTCGCATGCGGGAAGGCAACGAAGTTCAGTTCAAGAGACCGCAGCGGAGTGGAAGCCAAGCCGCGACACGAAGTTATTGTTTTTATCTTTTCCGATGAGTTTCTCTCTCATTCGCGGAGCGAAGAAAGCGGGCTTTGCCCCAGCTACCGCTATCCTTGGGAAACCCAAAGAGCTACCGAAGAAAGGGATGCAGTCTCCTCCCTTGGCCAAGGGAGAGGGCAGGGCAGAGAAGAAACATCCTTCGCGCAAGTTTGTTTGCTTCCCTGCGCAGGCTTGGCTCTTCAACCAAGGAGGCATTCTGGTAGGAAGGCCGACGGAAAGATCCATTAGATAATGAACTATTGGTTCTAAGCCATCTCTGGCGATGAATCAACAATCGAAGTGCTTTTCTTGCGTATTCTTGAATGAACCAGCGTTTATATATAGATGTAGAGGATAGTCCGTAGGTCCGTTAAGGAAGTGGAAACGAAGCAAAAACGGTCGACTTTACTAAACTTATAATGTTGGAGCTATTGATTTGATATTAAAATACATATACATCCAACACCATTAGTTTATTTTTTTTGAAACTAAGTAGTTTTCATTTCACAGAAACCAATAATAATGATGCTCTATACAAATTGTAAATTATATGATGGTTCGTATCTAAACCAAAACATGATTTTTTTAATAACTTAAAACACTACAAAGAGAATATACTCACAAGCGCGTGTACATGTGTGCACATATACATGCATGCACACAAATATATGTAAATTATTATTGGATTATCCAACAGGTTATCAATTCAAATTACTACCCAATGAATCTCAAACCCAGCTTATCAGTTCAAGATTTCAAGACACGAACTCGATTATTATCTGATCAGGATGAATTACCAGACTAACAGCCCTAGCCAGCCTGCAAGCAAAGGTTAAAAAATAGACTAATAGAGAACAAAGAAGAGAGAAAAGGCAGCCTACAGCCAGAATTCCAGCAAGCAGAATAACAGTAATAAGAACAAAAAAAAACAGCAGAAGAAAAAAGGAAAAAAAATATAAGGAACATTTAAAGTTTTGCTCATTAAAAAGAAACAAGAAAAGAAAAGAAAATATTAGGAAATATCAAAATCAAACCAAAAGGCAATCCTAATGGCCTAAAAACCTTTACTATCCTGATCTTCACTATAATAGGCAATTCTAGATAGCAATCCTATTAGAATAGACTTAAGCCATTGCAAAAGTAGATCCAAAATTGAACATGAAAGATCATGATATTAGAAAATATGGTTGGATCAACATGCCTTTATCTATATTTGATGGCTGGGATAATTCATGATACTTTCATTCTTTATGAGAATATATATGTCGAAAAAATGGTTGATCAATTCATTCTTAACACAACCATTATACAAACCTACAATCCTGGACAAGAGTCTCAGGAGTCTAGCACGCATTAGACTCTCCATCTTTTCTAAAAGCAATGTGCAAGATAATATAACAAGAAAGGCGAGGTGTCTCACATATGTGCTGGAACCCAAGTATTTATCATTGCATATTAAGGTAGATTAGAAAAGATGGCTAGGTCAATATATGATGCAGATATTTGTTTTTCTTTTGTGCAGTTGTATTACACAATTCCAACATATGAGATTCTCTTTATAATTTATATATATAAATATTAGAGCAATGGATGCAAATGAGCTCAATCTTTTATTTGATTAAATTTTTATCATATCAGAGCAAACCACGACTTAAAACATTTCATCTTTCTTAATACGAAATATGATTTGTGTAACCTTCTGCCAGTAAACAAGCAGCTGACCCATGCGATACATGGGAAGATGTTTCAATTGAGAAACAAAGGAAAAGGATTCGAACATTAGAAAAGAAAGAGCACACTGTAAATGAAGTAAAATCTTGTTAATAGTGAAAATTACTCTATTATTATCTGAATATTCGTGGAAATTTTTAGATACACCTTATTAAATTTGTTTCCTTTTAAGTGAGAAAATTTAATATATATTACAACACAGGAATAGCTGAATAAAATAATAGAAAATAAAACTGAAATTGTACACCAAGATTTAATGTAATTCACCTAAAATCTAGGCTACATTTGCCAAGGGAGCGAGGAATCCACTATAATATTCAGATTATAGAGATTTACAAGTATTCATGAAGAGAAAATAACTTGAGAAAACTCTCAAGGGAGTTGAACACGAGAAACGTTGCACCAAGAAATTTCTCACAAAAGAAAGAGCCAAAAAACTGAGGGTTCAAAACATGAGGTGAGCACCAAGAAAAATATATTTTTCTATCTTCTTCTATTCCTCTCCACACCCCCCCCCCCCCCACCCCCTCTCCTCTTCCACTCTCTTTCTCACTCTTTTTTTTCTTCATTCACGTTCAGCCAAAGGCTCCATGGAACTCCATTGTTAGCATCGCCAAAGGATACACACAAGTCTTTATTAAAAACTAGAGCTCGCTGACCTCTTTCTTCTTGTAATAGGAAATGGAAAGTGAACGCCCAAGTCCTGCTCAACTTATTCCCTATGAAATGGCAATAAAGCCATAATCCCAACATTCCCCACCCTTTACTTAAATTGCGAAATCCACAAAGAGAACTAGTAGAAGCCCTTGCTCCACATTCTCTCATACATCACAATCCCCTCTCCCCAGGGTAACAACTAGCTCAACTCCTAACATGCTGCGAGCATGAGCCTTCCACAAATCTATTCTTGCTGTCACCTACAGCTTTGCTCATCCAAGAATTCCTTGGGAAAACTTCATATGTGACCTGGCAAAAGTGACCTTAATTGGTCACCTTTCTCTAATTAAACCATCTCGAGAAACATGTCCCCACCTTACTATACATACCACTGGAAAGCCCATCTACAACAGTGTTTTAAATCAATCGGAATATGCTACCGCACTTCTCACCCTTCATTAAAGCCGTGATACCACGGTTACCTTCAGAACTCTATCTTGCACTAAACCACCACAGCTCTTGAAAATAATTACATGAAGCAAAATTACAAAAAGAAAATAACCAAGTTGTGCAACAGAACCCAAGTTAAACCAAACATTTTTCATCAAAAATTGCAGGTTTCATTCAATCCCTTGCTTGGCTCTATCTTAAACATTTAAATGTCATGGGTAGTCAATAACAGCAAGAAAGTATGTGAACAACATTTTAGTTAGAAGATTGGAGACAAGATGTGGCACATTGAAAATCATCTCAGACATTTACAGAGGAGGTCAATAGCCTCAATATATTTAACGATCAAAATGACACTCAACACCTCTGAATGAAATCAGCAACATATACAGATGTCCAAAATAGAGCATGTCAACAAGTTCCAAACTTTCAAGAATGAACTACTTAATTGGTGGGTTAAGAAAAAAAAATCACAGACCAATAGAGAGTTCCAGAAAATCTCACCTTCATGCAGGACAGAATGGACACATTATTCTCTTTTATGTGAAACATTTGGAGATCATTTTTTGCCAGCCAAACAACAAGAACCAACGCTGAGATAATTTGCGAAGCTACCCTTCCAAATCCCCTTCACAGTGAACATCCCGAATTAGCTTGAGTCTATCTGTGAATGTGACAATTCACTCCCATCTTGGCAATATAATTTTCTTTTAAAGCATGGTGCATGTCATTCTGGTAGCTGAAGCGACAACCATACAAGAACAACTGGCCCAAAGTGATCAAGCACTCAGTTTAGAATGAGCTTAGTTTTTGTTAAAAGTTAAGAACAAGAGTAAAAAGTCAGCATGAACCAACGTACTGGAAATTATAAAACTTCCAAGAGTGTGACAAAATGGAACAGATAGAGGAAGTCAAGAACTCCAGCAATTAAACCCTTTCGCAATTGCCGATTTCCATTAGCTTCTCCGGTACCTTTTCTGGAGTCCTACAAACTCCAATTTCCCCTGGTGAGCCTCAAGCACCTCGGGGATCTGCTCCCTATACTTGATCACATACTTCTCTAAGAAGTCTATCTCACTTATTAGCAGAAAAGTATGCACACCCGATTTCCAGCTCACCAATCCCTTCGACTCCAAAATGCTGAAAACCGAGCACCTTGGAATGGTCCTCTTCTCGAGACTAAGGCACAGAAGCTTCGGACGTGCTGCCAGAAATGCCGGCTCCCAGTGCAGCTTCTTCACAAAGAACTCCATCACTTCCCTTATCTTCTTGTCCGACGATAGCATACAGTAGGGGTGCTTCGTGAAGGCCATGAGAGTCTCCTTGTCGGACCATCCTAAACTCCTATAAACCGCTAGCTTCCTCTCCCACGTCGCCCGTCGTCAGCCCCGACATGACATTGATAGCGAGAATGAACTTTGTCAATATCGGTTTCAACCCCATTTCTTTAAGCAATTTGACGATTTTGGTGAAGTGATCGGGCTTCTTCATCAGCACTCGTGATACCTGGTAGCCAACATGACGATCTTCGGCGCCGGAACTCCGTGATCTCTCAATGTCTGCAAATTGGGCAGCATCATGGTGCTGAGATTGTACCGGAGAAGCCGAGAGGAACCAGCGATCGCCGCGACAACGGCCTCCGGCGAGCCGAGCAGTGTCTTCAGCAAGTCGAAGTTTGCGGACGATCCGTTTCTCGAGGCTGACCAAGAGGAGGTTGGGGTCGGAGGAGATGAGCTTGCCGAGATCGGCGCCGGTGTAGCCGATGCCGGCGAAGAATTCGAGCTTGGGTTTGATGGTCTTCTCCGGGCTGGCGGCGAGGAGGGCGGGGTGCTTGGAGACGAGGTTGGCGATCTGGAGCTTGGTGAAGCCGTGTTCGTTGAGGAGGGCGAGGACGGCGTCGCGGTTGGCGGTGGATTTGAGATGGAATTTTTCGGCGGCGGAGAGGGCGGCGGAGGGGGAGAGGCCGCAGGAGCTTATGAGGTAGGAGACGGTGGCGGGGGCGGCGGCGGCGGACGCGGCGGCGGATTGGTCAGTGGGGTTGGGAATTGGGTGGTGAAGGAAACGGAGGAGGGTTGCGGTGGAGTGGAGGGGACGTCTGCGGAGGAGAGAGAGAAGCATTGGAGGGAAAATGGGAAGAGGGGGGGCTGGAAAGAGGAAATGGAGTTCGGAAACGGGGAAATAGGTGGAGCGGCGTGGGCAAATAAACCCTAGAAACGGTTCAAGGAATTTGATCAAATAACCCCAATAGCGCTGCTTGTGTTGAAGACGGGTTAGGTGCCACCTCCGTAGCATTTGTTAGTTGGATTCCACCTTACTCAAAATACAAGGTGTGTGAGAAATTCAATTGTTAGTACATGTTTGTTAAAAATTTAAGAACTAAATTGAAATTATTTGTCTATAATTCAGTAGACATGTTATTTATCCATATTTCAGCATTACAATTGTTTTGCTTAGACAATATCCAAAATCTCACCTCTATTTGGGTCTAGTTTCTACCTCACTATCCTATTCCCCTGAGGTGGCGAGGGACATCTGGGTCTCCCATTCACCTGTGTCAACGACCAAATTTGCCTTCTTTTCCTGGGAGCCACCACCTCCTAACTGTCTCAAGGTAAATTTTGATGGTAGTGCTACTGATGGGGGCGAGAGAGGAGGTGTGAGCTTCATTATTAGAGATCATCACTTCATGTTTGTGGCGGCTGGTGGTAGACGGATCTTTGATACCTCCGTCATAGGAGCGGAGCTGCGGGTGGCATGGGAGGGTTTTACCTTTGCGAGGCACGCTCTAGGTGTAAAGCACATCCACTTGGAGAGCAACTCAACCTCAGTGGTAGAGGAAATTTGTGGGCGACCCTCTAAGTTAGACAGGCAGCCCTTGCTCTTTGACATACGGTGGACTGCAGCGGACTGCAGCTTCTTCAGGGCTATGTATGTGTACCGGGAGGCCAACTCAGCTGCTGACTAAGTGGCCTCCTATGTGGCGGGGGAGTTCCTTTGGGTGAACCAAGCGAATGTTCCCCTCTCGCTTAGTTTGCTTCTATCTTTTGATTTTTTTTGCTGCACTTATATACGTTCGGTGTGAGAAGCCGGTGTACCAAAGAAAAAGCCAAATTTGAATGGCCCGATCAAAAGTCTCAAGCCCAAGGGCCAATTCATGATACCTGTTCAATCATACTAGTTTAGCCCAACCCATAGTATATAAATTATATTTACTTCTACATTCTAATATCATGTACATGATGCAATGTTGTGTATTACTTTTAGTTCTCTGCTTTGACATGTTTATGACAAATAACATTTTTTTTACATTTTTATTTATTTCAAAGACAAGCAACCATGCATGCACATTCATCATTGCCATGAGCCCAACTGACTATTCTAAATAAATATATTGCCAAGAGCTTAAATCCCTAATCATTAATCATTATTTTAAATAAACAAATACGTCAGCTTTTTCTTTCAAACAATAACTTATAGTTCAAGTTGTCATTTGTTATATTGTTTTTGTGGTGCTTTCATCTCATAATGTTTTTGGACCTTCTCATTGATATCAGTTAATTTTTGACATAATTACAATAACACTCCTTCAACTTTTGGTGAGAGACACTTTGACTCCAAACCTTTAAAATTTTTCAATTAGATCCCAAAATTTAATTTTTTGTTGCAATATGGACCAGTTGTCCATCCAAGCTCTAGCACCGTTAACAACATGTATGAATGACTAGTTTACCCTTGACTAATACCGGTGGAACAAAATCAAATTTGGAAAAAATCTCAGCTAGGCATCTGACTAATCCCTGTCATTTCATCCTCCAACCAGGCTAGCACTCGATTAATCCCTTTTGTTCCCTCCTTCTCCTCCATTCTAGCTAGGCACCTGACTATATCCCTCTCAGCCCGGCTAATTCCCTCCTACTTCCATCTCTACGACTTCTCATTTTCTCCTCCATTTCAACCAGTTGGCCGACTACATCCCTCTAAACTTAGCTAAATCGTTCCTCATTGGTTCGCCAAAGTGTTCATCTAAGAGGCTATCCCCAAAACCATCCATTAGGTAAGAAGAAAGTAGGGTTTTGTATGTTTGCCATTTAAATATTCTATGTATTTGATAATGCCGGTTGTTTCATGAATCAGTGACCCTAATTGTGCTACTAGGGCTTTTGCTTCATGCTATTCTTGATATTAGTCGTGAATCAATGACTGTAGTGTTTACGAATTGCTTGTTAGGGAGCCATATTGTAGTAAAATATTGCTTGGGTTAGATCTCTATAAAATTGTTTCCATGTGGGAAAATGTGCAATGTTATCTGCCTATATATCTACCAATGTTATGCTTTATGACAATGATATATGTGAATATAGGAAGTGTGCAATATTGTCTGCTGACCTATTTTTTCATTGCAGATTGTGGACTACATGATTGCAGACTTTACTGTATCTGCACATATGATTCTTTATATGAGAGTTTATGCAGATTGTGAAACTGTGACTAAGGCAAAATAAGTTTGATAGAGTTAGAGAACTTGACCAAAAATCTCAGATATTAGAAAATTGAGCAGTTGTACAACTTTGTTCATAGGTAGACAATAGAAAAGGAACTAAGGATACTTAACAATGACAAACATGTGTTGTAGATGATGGCTGTCACAAGCAACATAAACAATGTGACAATCTATATAGAGCATAGTGTGGATGAAAAGATTTGGATATAGTAGAGGAACCTCCTGCATTTCCATCTATCCATTAGAATGATGCTGCTACTAATCGAGTTGCACCAAAGGACACAATTGTGGAGCATTGTAGGGAAGAGGAAAAGGAGAAACAAAAGGCATGTGAAGTGGAGGGTTTAGTGAATGTAATATAGAAGAATACGAGGGGGGTACATGAGGAAATATATGAAGAGAGAAGAATGCATGGTAAAAGAGAACTCTAGAAGAATAAATGCAAGTGCATGGTGAAGATAGTGGCAATGACAGTGACTTATCCTTGAGTGACTTTAAGGAGAGTGACAAGGAGGATGATGACCTCTTCAAAGATTATGTTGATGACTCCATCAGGGAGAAGAAATTGGAGAAGAAGATGAGATGATGGCAAGAAATCTGAGTTACTTAAAATTGATGAGGATAGAAGCTTGGACAGCTCATCAGAAGGAGAAGCTTCAGATACCTTCAAGTTTCCAGAATTCAATGAGACACTAACTTTAGCAAGCCTATAGAGCTCAAGCTTGGCAAGTATTTTGCTTCAATACATCTATTTAGGAAAGCACTAAGGAGTACTATAAATAGGAGGGCTTTGATTTTATTTATAAACATAATGAAAAGTCCAGAGTCACAGTTGGAGGATCCATATCTCTCCTCTATCTTAAACCCTTCCTATCATTCACTACAGAAATGATCGAAATCTCTACTTACCTGATAAGATCACCTTTGTTGAATACTTTGGTCGACCTATCAAGGTTGACTATGTAACTGTCACACCGGCGCACAAAGTTCAGGTACCCAACTCATAGACAATGAAAAAACTCTACGAGGAGAACGAATTATTCATCTCCTACCCCTCCAACGAGGTCGTCTAAAGGCTTAAGGCCATAGGTCACATTTATGGGGATAGCTCTTCATTAGTTGTGAACTATTGCAACCAATATAAGGAAGGAATACACCATAAACTCAAGTTCAAGGTATGTGACAACCTCCTCAATCTTCCTTAAATCTATTGGAACATTGAAGTTGTGGCCAGTATAATTTCTAGATTTTGTGTCCTCTATCATGCCAATAGGTCAAGCACATGTTGGGAGGACCTCACTAGCTTCAATATGCACTTCTGTTATGAGGACCCTATAAATGGTTCTAGAACAAGAGAGATTAGAAGCAAGAAAATCCTCTCTCCCCCTTGCTCTTTAGCCTCGTGGCTGATACTCTAGATAGAATACTCAAATTAGCCACTTTCGAAAAGTTAAATCGCTAGGATCGGATTGTTTGATATCATTGGACAAACTCAGTGTCTTCAATTCGCTGATGACACACTGATCTTTTGCAATGTCTCTAGGGAGCAAATCCAAATGATGAAGCTGATCTTATACTCATTCGAGCTCTTAACCGACCTAAAGATCAACTTCAACAAAAGTATATGATCAGATTGGGCTTATCTAGAGAAGAAACTAAAAGCTTCTGAAGTTAAGGTGCCAAATAGCTGATCTTCCCATTCAATATTTAGAAATTCCCTTTCATTACGCTTCCCTCAAACGACTGGAACCTCCTCTCAGAAAAAATTGAGAAAAGCTAGCAAGATGGAAAAGAAAGTTATTATCCCTCCTTGGTCAACTAGTTCTCTTAACTCGGTGCTTAGGGTTGTGCCTATCTACTAGATGTCAACTCTCCTAATCCTTGCGACTATCATCCAGAAGATTAATATCGCTTATATCCAATGTTCCTTTGGAGAGAATCACTAAAAAATCTAAGCCATTTGGGTATCTAAAACCTCAAAATCCAACCAAGCTCTACTATTGAAGTGGTGGTATTCAAATTTTCATGAACCAATGACAACCATGGCAGGTCCTGGTCCAAAAGATTTATCACTCCCGCAGGTTCTCCGATGATCCTTCACCACATTTGATAAGAACTGCCTTTTCTTTTTGGAAAAACATCCTGAAATTGTTTCCAATTGTTTCAGTAATGCTCCTTTCTCTCAATCGGCAGTGGCCAACAAATTTTATTATGGCTTGATCCACAACCTCTCATGCTAAAGTTCCTCAACTTGTTCTTCTTTGCCAAGAGCCAAGCTGGTTCTATAGCCAACTTCCTTATGGGAAGTCACTTGTCCTCTAACTTCAGATCCTCGATGAGCTATGCAACTGGAACAGCATTCCATGCCTTATGCTCCTCCCTCTGCTCCACACAGCTTAGTAATGAGAACAACAGTAGACACAGGAATAACACTCCAATCACTCATTTTAGTGAAGCATTGTTATCGCTTCTTCATTCACGGTGGGATCACATCCCACTTCAGGGCCATAGTATAGAAGCTCTCGATCCCTGAGAAGGTTAAGATCTTCAACTGGCTATATATGTTACAATAATAAAGTCCTTACCACTGAAAACCTCACAAAAAAAGGTGCCACAGGTCCCAACTCCTACCCGCTGTGCACTAATAATCCGAAAATTTGGATCACCTAATGCTGGCCTGCAACTATTCTAAATCTTTCTGAAACCTCCTTATGCAGAACTTGAGGGTTCATCAATACCAAATAGTATTTTTGACCTTTGGCATGAACGGAGAGCCTTCTTCCCTAGAAAAGATTTGGCCTAAGCTCACGACACCTTACTCTCCATCAGAAGCTGGTGCATTTGGAAAGAGCATAACAATCAGTGAAGCAGGTGGTTTTTCTCCTCAAAGGCTGGACTTCAACAACTCAGAATGAAGAGATTCATAAGCTTTCTTCTAGATTCAACCTGCACTGAGCAGCAGAATCTCCTCCTAACTCCCTTCTATCCTTAGCCCTTTGTCCGTTAGGGTAACCTATAGAAAAAGAACATCAAGACAGTGATTCTCTATTGATTAGAATACCCGCTTTGACACTTTGAGACTGCAATAAGGGACAGACAACCCATCTTCTGAAACTATGCATAGTTTCATGTCAAAATACATGAAGGTTTGCATGGTTTCAAAAAACTATGCATGGAATGTCTCGTAAGTAGCATGATTTCGGATTTAAGGCTGCCCTTTACCCATGCAGTCTTTAAATTAGACTGGGTCCGCTCGCATTCAACCCTCTTTATATCTTCTGTACTCATCATCAAGCCATATGTACTAATTCAATATAAATAATGCAATCATGGGGGAAACTACCTTCTTCCTTATACTCTTTAAAAGAGATTAATTGAAATAAAATAAGCTATTCTTGGTTTTGCCCCTATCAAAATGATTCATCAGATTAGTCTTTATCAACAAATCAAATAAGAATTATTCAGTTGCTGTTAAAATTTTTTTAAAATTTATAAAATTATGCATGATTTGTTTACAAATAACTAGGGAAACCTCTATTACATAATATTGATGCAGTATGTATTTGCTATTTGCATTTTACAAGTTTTTGCCTCCCCTGCTTGTTTTTAAATAATTAAATATACAAATATATAAAAAATATTCTATTTTTCTATATTTTAAATTTTCTGAATTTTAGTTTTAATTTTTATTAGCTTGGCAAATTTTTAGCCCTTCGTTCAAATTATGAAACTTAATGACTATGCTAAAACAACTTTGCCTATATAATTGAAGCTCTTATGTTCCTTAACTAGTATGTTATAATATACTGACTCCTCCTAAGTCAATCATCATTTTTTAATCTTTTTGCTTTTGCAATTTTAATATCTAAATAGTAAAATTAATGCATAAAACAAGAGTAATAAACCAGCTGACTTTTGGTTAGCAGCTTTAAATTCACAAAGGTATCCAGATAACGCAGTCATTTAGAAATAGGCAGCACTAATTTTATTCCATTGTTTATAGTCTTGATTAATTTTATTAGAAATGCCTGCTTTGTCCCACATTCTATAGCAAGCAGATAGTCCTCAACATCATCAGGTAGTGAGGCTCTATAGCAAAGCAGATGGTCCTCAACATCATCAGGTGGTGAGGCTGTGTTGGATTGGATAGTGGCTGGGTCTTTCATCTCGAGGACTTGTTTGATTCACAGAAAAAAAATTTCCTCGTCGAAAATATGTTTTCTAAAAGAATGATTCATGAGAATACGATATCGGAAAAAATGATTTTGACATATTTGATTGATTATAAGAAATTGGCACATTCCAAAATAGCTCATATTTGATTGAACATCTACCTTCTTAAAAAAAAAAAATTATATAAAATACCTATTATACCTATAATAAAGAAAAAACCTTATTCATGAAATTTTATGGCTTAAAAATATTTTTGAAAAAAAAATTCCAGTTTCCAACCAGTGGAAAAATAGCTTTTCCATATCTTCCATATTTTTTTCTTTTTCATGAAACATAATAATCTTATTCACATAAAAAATGTTACTTTCCCATTTTCTTCCTTTGAAAACTCCAAATAAACAAAAAGTATTTCTTTGTTTTTCCATTGCTCACACTTTTTGCTTCATTTCCCACGAACCAAACGAGTCCTTGGTCACATGTTTAGAGGCAAGTTGGTCTGCTAACTTCTTAGCCAGGAAGAGAATGGTCAATGAAATGAGTTCATTTTTTCCCGATCGAATGATTTGTCTCCTGATCCCATTCAGAGGTAGAACAAGGACAGAAGGAAAAATTCAATCCACCTATTGCATAATCATTTCATCATCATCATCATCCATGTATCAAAGCTGCAGATTCAAAATACGATTAGTTTAAAATTTACAAGTCTAGCAACAGCCTTTTTCAAGCAGATGTCCTGGTATATTCCTTCTGATTACATCGTCATTCAGTACTTGTAAATTTGATTCAGTATTTGAGAGCCCCATTTATAAATTTCATCCACCATTTGTATGAATACAACCATAGATGAAATTGGTGATGAGTGACCCTAAATATAGCCATATAGCATACGGAGGGTTAACAAGGAAAAAAAAGGAAAAAGCTAACATTTGGGAATAATGGTATGCTATTGATTCAACATGTTGTATGCTGGTAGATCTTTGATACTGGTAGTGTCCTCTAGGGCAAGCTCACGCTCTAATTGAGCTCTTGTAGACGTCAGAACTTCCTGGAAGGGATGAGGGAGACAGATCAGAAAAAGCACAGATAATGGAGACACAAACCAAAAACTGCCAGCATAGAGTAGTAGAGGTTATTAAAATTTGGAAAGCTGAGAATTACATTAAACTCCATATAAGAAGCACGCTTGGCAAGCCACTGGGCATCCAGCATTCGAAAGGCTACACAGTAGAGGTTATCAAATGCTTTTTCATCTTCTCCAAGAAGTTCCAGAAAACGGGCTCCTGCCTTCGAAGTTGGCATGCCTGCTACAAAGAATCAACAGACTGCTTAAGATATGTTTTAAAAATATTAAAAATTGAACTGTTTGTCTGACACGTTACCTGATTGTAAATCTAACATCTGTATCAGCATAAATGATATATTAATACCAGCTACGGCAAATGGGTACTCCCATTCAGCTCTTTTCCCTTCTTGCTTCTTTAACAGCATTTGGAAAGAATCCTCCATAAGAAACAACAGAAGGTTAAGGAGATAAGTAATCCATGGCCTCCAGTTTAACATAAACATGAGGGAAGAAAAGGGAATTTAAATTAAATGAAAGGCATCTCCAAAGAGAAGGTAGTTACAGGATAGTTGTTGGCAAAGAAGATGAGGTTCTCCAATGATATAAAGCCACCGCCCCTGAGAACAAATAATCAGCACCAATTGTTACCATCAAGTACATTTATTTCGTACACGAGAGATGAGCAAACCTCTGCAAAGTGCTTGGTCATATTACCTAAAATCTGTCGATGGGTCGGAACCTTGCCAACCCATCTCCTTCCACAACTCTGATTTGAGAGGAGGAATCTCTCGATTAGGATAAGCCAATCTCCAGAGTTGTTTCAGGGCGTCCTGCAATACAAAATCAGCATCGGATTTATGAATTCCATATTAGATTTATTCTCACTTGAAAAGAGGGAAAAGTCCAAAGAACCATCAACTTATCAATGAAAAGGAAATGTCGGAAAAAAAGGAACAAGGTCTCACAACAATGTTCGAGAAATAATACAAGCATGCAATTGATAATAAATTAAAATTCTGGCAAGAAGATGTACTTGATGTTCCACACGAGAACCATCGAATGGGACCTCCAGTCTCTGCCTCAAATATCTCAGTCTTTCTTCCTACAAGGTTGAGCAGTACTAAATCAGAAAATAATCATTCATAACCAAAAAAACATTACATTATACAAATATTTAGAGGTAGAAAGTTTATTATATGCCAGGAGAGACAATGATAAACTTAATGAAGCTGAAAATAGAACAAAGCATATTAAAATTTATCTAATTAGCCAAGAAAAAAAGCATTGATTGCTTTTCAATCTCCAAATGCCAGATATTCTATTTTTTTCTGAGAATATTGACAGATCAACAGAGGTATAGGTCTCTGCCTTATTGATAGAAGCAACTCTCTGGTTAGGGACATGACATCTATATTTATTACTCTGTAAAGCCGACCTCACTTTTCTGGCATAGCTGATGCAGCATGTAGATAAGGAAAGCATAGTCCCAGTGGGGACCAGTGCCTTTTTACAGTCTAAACTCCTCTAACAACTGATATTCTAAATGTACTAACAAAAAAGCAAGCATAATCTATGATTCAGATACGGTCAAAAAACACCAGCCATGTCAGTTGGAGGTTGAAGATAGATGAGTTCCTCAAGAAAGCAAATCCTCTCACAGATTAACAGGATCTCATAGACAAAGATCAAGCATCAACTACTTCATCGTCAAAATTGAAAATAAAAAGACACCATGTCAATAACAACATATGCAGAACTACCACTTCTGTGTTCTTTACAAGAAAATTGAGGTCAATTTTATGCACATTCCATGACAATTCACCTCATATGTGGTGCATATGGGAAGAAAAGGAACAGCCTAACATGGCATTAGGGCCAGCCATTGTCGGTCAGCAGAAAAGCCAATCCCAAAACAAGCACCTTTAATTTGGCCTCAAACTCACCCTGTAAAAGTTTCGATTTGCTTGGGTTTCCTTTTATTAATATAATACGTGATCATTTAGGAGTTCTGCAGGAGCTTCTGCATGCAAACATGGGTTGGTTTTGGGTGACTATTAATCTTATAATTAATTTCCTTTTTGACGAGCTACAGTTGAACACACATTGGGCAGCAAAGAGGTGGTCAGTCAGTTTTCCCAAAATAAATATAAGTTGCTATCTTGTTTTGTTATTAAGAAGTCCTAACATGAGTCAACACGATGGTCTACTTAGTCAACAACAGGTATGCTATACAACTACTTATCTAGTTAAAATAAAAAATTACTTATCTAGCCAAAATATTTTGGCTGACGTTGAAACCTTAACAAACTAATAATCAAAACCGTTTGGTCAATCAACTGATGGAGAGATTGGTTAGAAAAGAAAACATGGACATGCCTATTCCGGACTAATATTCTTTATGCTGAATTGAGGAAATCTTGTAATTGAGTAACATGCCATACTATGCTATACCACCCTGTATCCACAAAGCATGAGTTGATGTAGGAGCTGTACTAATAAATGATCAATACATCCCCTAACCATGGTATTTAAAACCTTGCTTAAAAGCAACATTTAGAAACCTGGTTGGCCAGGCTAGGTCAACCAATTACCTGCTAGACCTTGCATGTCGAGTCAAGGCTAAACCTAGAGATAGTTTAAACCATCTTTGAATTGGTAACTTGGACAGTACAACCTTGAGCTGCTCGGGTCAAAGACTTAAGACCCACAAGTCAACCAAGGGTGAGAAGAAGAGGAGGGGAAAATATAATGCCTTCCTGACCCCAAATATGCCAAATCCTAAGATTTCCTCCCCTCTTGATCTCTTGGCGTACATGGACGAGCAACATTGTCAGAGAGGGTTATAGAGGATCTTGATGGCATCAGTAATTAGGTGTCCGAGGAGTTGTCAACCTCGGAGGAGTCGACATTGCCAATGCATTAATGTCGGTAGAGAGGTCATCTTATTGGGGGCTCAATGGTGACGTTGAAGGGAGGTTGGCTTGTCCAGGGCTCGAGGGCGATAGTGAGAGGAGGCCAAGCTATGAGGCTCCGTGGCGATAGCGAGAGGATGGATTGTGGCAAGGGTCAAAGGTCATGGCAAGAGTAAAGCAAGAATTTGGATCAAAGCATGGTTGTTGGAACTGTCCCGAACAGAGCGGTTCAGGGCGTATCGAGCCGTACCGGCGGTGGACCGGAACAGTTCCAACAACCGAAACGAAAGCTGTCGACGTAGGGGGAGAAGGAAAAAAGGAAAGAGAGAAAAAGAGAGAGCAAGCGGGGGAGGGAGAGTGAGAGAAAGGAAGAGAGAGGAAGGTGAAGGCTGGCCGACGGAGGGCCGGCGAGCCGCGCAGAAGCCGGCGAACCGCGCATAGGAATCGGAGGAGAGGCTACACCTCGAGTCCCATGTTTTGTTCGAAACAGGGGTCTCAGAGGGGGCTTCCTTTTTATTTGCCGACTTCACTTAAAAATCTCTAAATTAAAAATGGGCCTCCTTTGGAACTTGTTTCGAACGAAACATGAGACTCAAGGTGGAACCTCTCCTCCGCCTCCTTTGCACGGATCACCGGCCTCCACCACCCTCCTCTCTCCCTCCCTCTCCCCCCTTCTCTCTCTTTTCCTCTCTCTCCCGTTCTCCCTCTCCCCTACCTCCTCTACTATATCGGTACAGGCCCGGATGGAACGGTACAAGGGCATACCGACCTATGCTGCCGGACAACTGGTACGAGCCTAGTTCCGGCACAACAAACCTTCGATCGAAGAGAGTTGGATAAAAAGGAGCTTAAAAGGGATAAGCATTTTGGAAGATGGGTGATAATGAAACAAATATTGAAGGAGAAATGGAGGGATGAGATATTTATAATCTTTCTCTGGCTCGCATTTATCCTACAGTTGAACCATAGACCCATGACATGGCCACCAATCTGATTTAGTGCATGTCAATAGGTTTAGTACACTAGTTAAAAAAGAATATATAAAAGGATTATATGTAGATCACTAGATAGATTTAGCATGAGGTCTTACACTCGTGTCTTTATGCCTAGAGAAGTGACCATAGATATTTAATCGGAAATTCTATGATTTTCTTTTGTGAATAAATATGAAGAAAATTGAAAACAACATTCGAATTATAGAAAAGATTCTTGAAATAATGATCCAAAAATAAAATTAAATATCATATGGTATGCAATTTTAGCAGGAATAAAAGGGAAAATAAGACCCCCTATGTTTGGACGACCAATACCAAATTGAAAATGGTCTCTATCTTAAATGAAGAGATAGATGAAGGATCACAAGACTACACAATCAGATGGGAAAAAAGTTTCTTATACTTTCCATAATGATTCAATCTTTTAGTACTAATCGTAAGTGATCAAAGAACAAGTAAATTGGACACTAAAAAAAAGTATACTGGATCATTTAATATCTGGTAGCATGCACAGGTTGATACTTACACCATAGCAGGTGCATAAGTGCACATAATCTGATAAAATTTAACAATAGACACTTAAAATAATGAAGAAGGAAAGTATACATAATCCACATATAAAAACACCAAGAACAACATCACTCCTTTTTATAGCTAGAAATTCATTAAAATACTTAAGATTTCACATCTTCTCATTGGTCACTTGATGAAATTGACAACATTAAGAAGGAAAAAAAGGAAATTCTTCAGTGTTACCTGCAAGGGACTAAGACAGATTGGATTACCCTGTCCATTTTGAATAATAGATGGAAGAGGTAAGAACCTCCCTATAATTGAACCAGAGCCCAGGAGAATGTTTACTGCAGAGAAAATAAATGTAATCAGCATCAAGGATTGAGATATTTCATGCCAATGCTATGGCAACCTTGGCACTAGCACAGTGCTACCATGTCGTGTTGTGCCAATGCCTGGCAAACAATGCCACCACAAAGTGCTAAACATTGGCATGGAGCACGCCAGTGGCCTATGTTGATAAGGCACTAACATGCTACATATCAAGGTACACCATACCGTACCAAACCCGATGGTACAGGGTACCAATTCAGTATTAGTACACAGTATGGGGCCATACCGACACTTAGTATGCCAAATTAGCCCCCATACCGGACATACCGACAGTGATAGGGTGGCACCGGTATGGGGCCTGGTACTAAGACGGCATGCCTTGTTACATATCATACCAATGAGATTTAATTTCATGATCAAGATTATTTAGAGTATGTTTAACAGTGCAAATAGCAAATAAAGGAAAACAAAATAGAACATAACTTTTATCTCTATCAAGGTAGAGAGGACTTAATATGAAATAAGAAAGAAATAGCTTATTTAGGATGTGCAATTACATGGAAAAGATTTGACCTCTATTGATTATTAGATAACTTCAACCTTTTCAAACCATTTACAAATGAACATTTATTTGGCCGTCAGGTAATAGGTGTGAAAAATTTCATTATTAAACCAGCAATCTTGAAACCATTTTCCAAAAATATAATTAAAACAGCTCCAGTTCATGGAATAATTGATAGATCTGACCAGTAATGTAGTTTGCATCATCTACTTGATAAGGATACAAAGACAAATTGGAGGAATCTGAAGAAATGTTGCTTTTAAGAAATGTCTGTGAGAGTCAGTGCACTAGACTATGATAGTAAGTATAAACATGCTAAACATTAGGTCTCTTCAATTTATTAGTTCAGTCTATATAATCTGTATAGAGGTTATACATATATGCCTTGGTGCAGATTGACCCTGTGGGCGGCGGGGAGGGGGGGGGGGGGGGAATATCTAACATTAAGGTTCCAAAAAGTTTGACGAGCAAAAGACTAAGGTTGCACAAGTCATCAAGATATGTGTAACATTGTCATATCCAAATTCTTCTGTTTCTGACTTCAACATCCAACTATTGACATAAAGTATCACAGAACTAGGTAAACTCCACTAAAGCATCATGGAAATTTGGGGCTTCAAGGTCCTCTTTGAGGGTGATCATGTGATACCCTCTTTCCAGGAATGTCTTTTATCTCTTGCGAATCAATCATGTATCCTCAAGACAATATAGTACCAATATATGTCAGAATTTTCACATTTGCTCGAACAGTGGATGTTGCCTAAAACTTTCTATAAAGCATCAGCTCATGAGTTCCATTAATTCCAAAAAATAATTAATGGCTGTTATACACCAAGATGAATATATCCCTTGTCCTCCAGGGTAAAGAATAACATTTTCCTAGAGTGGCCCTTGATATTATGGTTTCTGTTTGTCGGCCATCCACATAGTCTGAAATTCTAGGCTGTAAGGCTTTCATATAATATTGCATTTTCATCCCTCCAAAACTTGCAGCAGTTTATTAATCCATATGAGCCAATTATGTTATCTGCAGATGTAATTCGTTGTTGTTCTTACTGTTGTTATGTTATTACATACTAATCCACTTTATCAGATCTGCTTAACCTGATAATTTATTCAGCACATTTTTTGAACTTTTGAAGAATTTTGTACGTATTGATTATTTACATTACGTCACATATATGCACATCAAAGTTAATGTGTATTCGCAATTTCCTGTGTATGCATCTAAACATACATTTCTGAGTCTGAGTTTGATGTATAGACCTCTAGACATGCATTTTCCTGGTCAAAGGTTATAATGTTATATACTAGCATAATGCCCTAATGAAATCATTCAAATGATGCCATCTCTTTCTTGCAAAGTCAGAAGAAGTATGTTTCATACGACTCTCTCTCTCTCTCTTTCACACAACACACAGAGAGAGAATAGTGATGCGGGCACTACCAATCATTTCAAAGAAATGATGTATGAATGACCCAGACAAACACTTGGGAAAACACCTGACAGTAACCCAGTTTCTAAAACTCTCTTTTTTGACCATACAGATGTTTGATTTAGTTACAACATGATGCTACTATAGAATCATGTGTATGAGATCTAAGACATCATTATTGTCTTTCCATGAAAATAAAAGGATCAGTCAAAGATACCTAATATCATTTTTGGAATAATAATAATTTGTATAGGTTTCAGTCCAGTCTTTAATCAACAGAAATGCTACATTTCTAGGGTCACGGATCAAACCCAGTCCAATCATTGAGAAGAATATATAAAACAGAGAAAAAAAGATTAAAAATCACCTTCTCTGATGATAATCAATATATGTGCAACAAATCAGGACCCAAACATCACGTTGAAATTATTTTGTAAGTCTTTTATAATGCAATAACATTTACCCATAAATTAACAGGTCCATTGTTTCTGTTCAATGTGCTCCACAAGAGGATAATGACCATAATGCCCTTGCAAGTCTTTGCTCATTTAAATTTTTCTTTGTATGTTGACCATGAGTTTGTTCCAACATTCTCATCACTGCCAATGTTACCATAAGAACAAGCATGAATCAAAATCCTTCTCACCATGCAACTGTCCCCAATCTACAGTAACTGCACTTGGACAACCCTTAACTTCCACACAAATAAATCTTGCTAGCGTTCAGAGATCACATAACATTCCAGAAATGCTATTCCACATGATCACCCACATCCCACTGCTCTATGCAGCATTCTATCTATCTCATCTTTTAGATCATAAAGTCAAGGCGTAAAAATACATTGCTTGAGGATAACTCCTTTATTAAACTATCCTTTCCACTAAAACCTGCTTAACAACTTAGTTACAGTTTAATACCGCATCTCTGAAAGCATTCATCTATGATAAGGGTACTCTCTGTATCTCCTCAGAAAAAGATACTCTGTAAGTCATTCATGTCAAATGCATGTGCTAAAACAAGAATAAAATTAAATATAAAATTGGTGCGGACACCAGTGCCAGGTCACCCGTCACTCAGGTCTACGGTCGCCGCAGGAGGATGGTCCAACCAATTTGATTTTATTTTGGAGTGATTTTATGTTATTAGGACTTATTAGGGTATTTTGTTACTTGACAGCCTTTAGAGCTTATTTTGGTATTTCATTATTTTGAGGGTCTTTGTGAGATTAGTTTCTTTTTAGAGGGTCTTTTGCATTTTCTGGATCTTATAAATATGTTGGACCATACATCGTTTAGGGTTATGCTATGAATAAAAAAATTCTAAATTTCTTTCTTTAGCTCTGGCGTGTGAAACCCTGAGCAGGGCTAGGTGCGAAGCCTAGTTCTTCTTCCTCTTCCTCCCTCCTCTCTCCTTCTTCCCTATTTCTCCTCTCTCCTTTTTCTCTCTTTCTTTCTTTTCCTGTTGTCCGGCATCAAAAATACCATATGATCGGATCACATACTCACTTTGATGTATTTTTTCTTTACCATATTACATTGATTTTAATATTTACTTACATTCTGTAACTGTAACAAACTGGATATTAAAAGAATTGATCACATTGAAGTTAACTATAAAATCTACAGTAAGAGGTTGTACTGGTAATGGTGCACACTTAATGACAATTACCTAACCATTGTGCCCACTGAGCAATCAAATTCGAAAAAAGATATGTCCAGTGGAGCTGTTCCTTCTTTTTGTCGTCCCAAATATCTTCATGACTTCTATGATCATATCCCTTTGAACAACATAAAGCTAGGTAAGCATAGAAAATAACAATAAGAATTGTCTTCCAACTTCAATTCACTCCCATGGTCCACAATAGAAAGAGAAAATTCACCTCAGAGTGGTCCTCATCATAACTATAATTTCCAAGAAGAGGTTCATTTAGGGCATCTAAACCTGATGCATCCATATGCTCATTTCTTCCCCCATCAACATCCCCGTGACGAAGCCGCCTTCTTAAGGTTCTGGTTGCCATAATAGAAATTATTTGATTTTGCTAACTTTGCCTGTAACAAACAAAATAAGCATATCATAAGCATGTGTGACATCAATGTCTTAAAATAGCCTCGTTATTTCATTACAACATATTAATCTTAAGCAAGTGGAAGGGAATGGCAAAATTAAATCAAATGTGATTCTCTCTACAAATTTGAATTATTAAAAATTCCTAGTAGTTTGGAAAAGTTAATCATGTGTTCATGAAATCCACATCAGTACTCTGTGTGTTGTAAAAAACATCAGTAATTGAGTTTAAAACATTAATTGAGTTTATCTGCTCTAATATTGTTAGGATACAAGAAAAGATGATATATTTATCACAGACACTGAACTGAACAATAAAGTAATATAAAATAGACTGAAACTTTTACAATTACCAATTCCATTTCTCTCTTTTTTTTTTAATAACTGATACCATGGGAGACAGTAATATGTGTCAATTATAACAGAAACATGCAACACATCTGCTGAATATCAGCATTCATCTTTTACTAGCCAAAAGGTATGATCTTCTATTTGTTTATACATCATTGAGCTCTATATTGCACTGAACTACTACAGGTGACTTATGTTATTTAGAGAAGGAATTAGGCCATGTAATTAATCAATACTTGCACAAATTGCATGTTGAAGGGGAAACAGTGAAACTTTTTTCACATAACAATCTAAAATAAGTGTTCATATATTAGTTGAAAGTGAATCAAAAGTTGCAGAACAGTAAATCTGATAACAACATTCACAAATGTGACATTAAAGTCCACCGTAAGACATACATCATTAATTGCATTATGTATGTGGATTGTGATTTCAGTCAAAACAAGCCACAACGTAGTTGTACCCTGGATCCAAAAAACATGTTACTAGTCCCTATTATCATTACCTAGAGATCACAATATCCCATCATTGCAAATAAGCATGCTGGATACTATGCATCAAGTATATACAAAATGAGTAGTTATATAGTGCAAATAGTATGCATGTGCTCTGCAGTGCCTCCTCTTTACAATCAGCAGTTGGTTTAAAAGAAATGTAAACAAATAGAGGCCCAAAATTGACACAGTGTACACGTTTCCACCTCAAAATTCTCCAGAGTCTCAGTAAGTAATTTGTATAATTATAGCTGTCACATACACATAGTTAATACTTAATACTACTATTCTATTCAAGATGTCAGTAATGCCTTTCTTACTCAAGAACCGACTGAATAAATTCTTAAATTTCATCTTAGGCTGTTAACCAAATTGTTCTACCTCGTCACTCTTCAACTTTTTGCTAACCACACCACTAAGATGGTCATCTTGTTTGCATGTGCTAAATTCATTTTCTCACTACAACTTCATGATAAGATATAAAAGCCTCATTCCAACATATTTAGCACACATCAGCACATCTTTTTCTTATAAATTGGTTCCAGCATTTTCTCCAATTCAATTAGGAGTTGCTAGTCCTAAATAAATAGACACCATAAGAAAGCCAAAAATAAATTTGACATAAGAACTTGCATACGTGCCATGTTTTAACAAGTACATAATAAGTAATTTATTCACATGCATGCATGCAAGCATGCAAGAATGCATCCATACATATGCATATATACATACTTATATACACATTATTATGCAAGTACAAATATAGATATGGATTTGTGCACATATGATTATATATATATATATATATATATATATAGAGAGAGAGAGAGAGAGAGAGAGAGAGAGAGCTAGACTACGCTACACCGAGGTGGATCTCCACTCAGGTTTAGTCAGATCTAAATTGGACAATGAGGGTCCCACATTGATAATCCAAACTATTGCATGTGATCTACTACATCTAAACTACTTATACCAAGGTTTACCATCTCAAAATTGGATCCGTAGAGATACCATCTTGGTACAGTATTAGTAGACCTGATACGGGTGTCAATTCAATGTACGGACACTCAGTACACCATCGACACCACGTATAGTTTGGTATCAATATGGTATGATAGGGTCAATACATGTGATTTGGAGACCCCTATAAATTCATGTATGGGTATATACATGTGTTTATATAAATGTGATGTCTATCTAATTCTACATTTTGACATTCTATATGCTGGCACATACCCACTGTACATATATACTAGTAAATGGAGATGGAAGAAAAATTAGAATCTTTATCTATACTTCTTTTATATCTTCAGCATTTTGACAACATTAATAACAGAATTTCTTTCTTTTTAAAGAGATGCATGCCATAGAAGCATCTTCTTTTATATTATATAATGCTTATGTATGATGAGTATTCTATATACACATGCTGCCTGCAGTATAACACTCGAAATCCCCTCCTTGTATGGATCACAGCTACTGAAGCAGAGAAAAGGGAGGGAAGTTGAAACACACAAAATCATATTCTTCCTTAACATTTAGAAGTTACATCATGGTTCCGCCCAGTTTTATTCTCATCTAGAGGAATACAAAATTTGATCTTTCCATAAACCTGATATTTTCTATAACTTAACAAAAGCACATTACTGTTTTTTGCATGTTCATATAGTAAAAAAATGTTACAAAAATGAATTTATTTATGAAAAGTCTGACAAGGTGGGATGCAAATGGGCAGGCAATTTATATTCTTCAAGCTGACACATCAAGCTGGCCCTGTAGACATTTTTCAATATCCTCTGCAGGTCAGGCACAATGTGCATCCTTCCAGACCACCCTTGTTGGAGACCCAAAACAACTTCAGTCATATAAGTCCTTCTCCGATGTTCTTATACTTTCAGATTCTATATCATTCATAGCTTTGTTATAATAGCTACAACCTTTAATATGGCCTTCTCTCTTAATGCTCATAACATTACCTTATGTAGTTACCTATCCCTTGCTTCCTAAGTTTAATTCAATGCATCTCCAAGCTGATAGCTTCATCTCTACATATATAGCACGAACTCTTGCAGAGCATCTCCAGCCCCCAATTATGATTTTATATTTCAAGCACCCAACCGTTATATGGTCAGTGGACTATCATCCAACAGCATACATAGAAGTGAGACAAGAAATTGGTCTATTATCTTAAGCATGACATAGTATCCATGACTCACCCAAAAGAAATTTAAAAAAAATAAATAAATAAAATAAGTCCACACTCAAGCTACTGGACAGCCATCCCATGGCTATGATCAGCTAGCCTCCATAAGAATGGAGAGGAGATAGAATTTGTAATTTCATCCTGTCATGCCTGTGCTCGTGCCACCTCAATGCTACCATGAGTATTAGACTGTTATTCAATAGCTATACATGGCTAGCTCATGTGCAAAAAGAAAGACCAGGAGATGAGAAGTAGGAGTTTTTGAAACTCCTCCCTCTTCCGCCTCTCAAGTATTTAGTGGGATCGCCAAACATCCATCATAAACACTTCTCATATATTAATTGCATCGATCACATGGGACAAATGCTAGTACATGCAATGTTAATCATAGTTACACAACCCATGTGTTCAAAACAATTTCTCATGATATAAACATACCAGCAACGAACAAGCCTTACAAGACAACCTTCAATTCATTTGATGAATTCTTCTTCTATGTTCATTCCTATCCAAAGCTACCTCCTTTGCTAAAGCAAGATTCTCCAAATCTTGGTATCATGAGGAGCTAGCTCATATGAAATGTCCTTAATATTAAGAGAATCAAATAATCAAATAAAGTTTCTATAGTTTGAGCTTCTTACTACAATCCACAGCCACCAGACATTCCAATGACTAGGATCATAAAGATTAAATTAACATGATGTATTAGATCAAAATAATCCTTTGCAATAAAAAGGGGGGAAGCGGAAGTATATGGAAGAGTAAATATACTATCCACTTAAACAGACTTGAATGGTGCTCAACTTTTCATGATATATATGATAAAATTAATATTATGAATAACCAAGATATACCATACCATTCCAAACCAAGCGGTACAGGGTGTACCATACCGTACCAGTTCGATACTGGTATATGGTATGAAGGGCGTATCGACACTCAATACGCTAAACCGGCCTCTATACCAGGCGTACCGACACAGTAATATGGTGGCACCAGTACGGGGCCTGGTACCGAGACGGCGTACTGTGTGAATAACAATTATCGTGATTCAATTGACTAACTTTCAAGGTTCGAATAGAACGAAAATATGCTCCTACACCTAGTGCAACCCAAAAGTTCAATGGTTATAATTCTATAGATATCATCTCTTTGACACAACATTGTTGGATCGTAATAACAACATATAGTCGGATATGACTGTTGCTCCAAGGCCAAAAATATGTGTGATTTCTGACAAGGAAGAGATCAGTAGTGTGCCTCTAAAGTTTGGATGTTTCAGATTTCTGACAACTCAATAATTTTCTGAGAGAAGACTGATGTACCAACTACCAAGATAGAGCAGAATCCCATTCATTTACTCCAAAATCACTTTGATACTCTTTAAAAAATGAACAGAATGCTAACACATAAATCTTCTGAGCATTCTATCCACAAAAGCATGGAAAAAAGTTATTATGCATGCATATATACACACTAAGCCAATGGAAATCCACTTAGTGTGGAGATCTCTTGCCCAAGTCAGATGTCGCTTTCCCAAAACCACCATTTTGACTCCCCCTCCCTTTATCATGTATCTACTTTGGATAATCCCATCTGTTATAAATGCACCCCGTTTGCTCAGGTCTTGCTTCTGTTTGGCCTAAGTGCTTCTTCTCATGTACATCCAATGTATGCACATGCAATCCTCTATGTTTGTATGTATTTGTGCATACATTTGTTTGCAAATATATCAAAAAGTTGTCATACAACCATCAATATATCCTAAAAAATTTATTCAAGTAATATATAATTCCAAAGGATGCAGATCCTCAAAATAATCAGAACGAGCGATACAAAACTCCGATCAATTATGGCTCCCTTATGTCAAGCTTCTACAAGAACTATTAATTTCAACAAACATGAACATGCAAGATGCAGGCATAATCAAAATTAGATTAACAACCAACTTCACTTTCTATTCACTGATCCTCTAAGAAATCTTCAAATCGGATGTAAAGATCCATTGGAAGGCAAAGAACCCTGGCATCGAGGTTATTCAACCTTCACTAGATTTATCTTTCTCTCCATAACAAACAATTTGAACAACTGGACCAAACCCTAAGGTCAATAGACTTCAACAGTTTCTTTCCAATGATTCTTCCGAAAAATGTCATTCAAAGTCTCCAATGTCAGCATAAGACCCAATTGGCAACAAACCCACACCAGATCCACCATGCCCGTAACTCCTTGCTGAAAAAATCATACAATGTTTAGGAAAAACCAAATAGAACATCAATATACCAAATTCAATTGGATCCAAGAAAAACTATTTAAAAAAGGCACCTTTCTTTCAGCAATTTTCTCACTACAGCCTAATATACATTACCAGATAACACAAAACAAAATCAGCATCAGAACTGCAAACATTCTCCAAGAAATTCAGCAAGAAACCGTCTTTAATTTCATCTGGATCAATCCTAACATGAAGAAACATCGGATATAACTGAGGTATTCTTTTTTTTCTCGAACAGATTTAAGATTTTCTTGTCACACAAACCAAGAAAATAAAAAAAACAAAAAACAAAAAACAAAATATCCATCCATCTCCTCAGTTTATCCTCTAGGGCCCCAAAATCCAAGACAACGTTCCATAGAACAATCGAATTAGCTTCATTGAGATCTATCTAAACTTCTGAATATGAAAAAGAAAAAACAAAAACCTTCCGAAAAATCTACAGAAACATGGATTCTAAGACAAACCTTACCGAAAAGGCGACCTTTCAAACCTAATTAGAAGAACCCCACAAGAAGAAAAGTGAAGCGATCTCCTGCTTAAAACGAAAAGATTCGTGCTTTGGGAATTGAGATAGAAGCTTCGCTCGCAAGGTATCTGAAGCCCAAATTGAGAATTCGAGACCCGTTCTCCAATCAACAGAGAGCAGGGAATCCCGTAGAAATCTGGAGCTCGTCCAGAACTTGATATAACCTTCCGCTGTTTAATTCCACGCCATCGTCCGACTCTCCGACTCCGGACGAACCGGATGGCCTCCTACGGTTGAATCTGATGGGTGGGGGCTGATAATCAAAACATGGGGTGGTAATATCTTCTGCGCCGCGCCTACAGGCTACAGCGATGGTATCTTTTAAAGCATTACGATTAACGCTACGATTCGCCCATTAGTTGTTCACCAACACAAAAGGCTAGTTCTTGTGGTTTGAAGATAAAATGCCTTTGACTGCTGTTGTTGTTCATGAATTGGTAAAAAGATGGAGAGATGAAAGGCCATTTGAGTTGTTCATTATTTTTCCTTTTTTGTTTTTTTTTGGTTCAACGGTAGCTCACATCAATCTAGCATAAGTACTACCAGGTGAAAAAAAATAAGATGTTTGTATGAAATGTTCGTTTTAGCAAAAAAAAAAAAAGATGACACAGGGATGAAGGGTTAGGGTCGGACGCTGTCTGCAAGACCCATCCTGAATGTTGAGCTGCAAAGGAAGCGACCCAGTCGGTAATTCTGTTCATCTCCCAATAAACATGAGCAAAATGGATAGAGTTCATTGTTTTCTTTTCTCTTTTTTTTAGCAAAACAGTAGAAGTTCAATCATTGTTTTTGTATTCATTTTATAACCATAGCCCAAATATAATCCAATATAAAAGATAAAGTTAAAATAACATATATCTAAAATTAACTACAAAGATACGATTTTAGTCTATGAATGCACTATAGAAAAGGATAATTAAAATATTTTAAAATTAATGGAAGACAAATATGCAACCCTATAGAAAAATGCGTAATTGACAAGTGGAATAGGCCATAGCTCATGTAATAAATGTTAACCATAATCAAATAAATATAAAAGGCATTAATTAAGATGGAATGCTTTGGATTCAAATGATTTGAAAAAAAAAATAGAAGAAGGGGAACAAGAACAAGGGAAAAAGAAGAAGAAAGAAATAGCCTTCTTTAAATGAAATTCATAGTGCTGGTCATGATTTATGATGTCCAAATTGTCTCAAAACTAAACACCATGTATGTTTTCTGGAGATTTTGTTGCAAATCAAAATTACATATGAGGTAAAGATAATGCCATTATACAAATCAAAGGATAAATTATTAAAATTACATATAAAAATTTTATGTGTAAAGAAAATGCCATTAAACAATAAGTATAGATTCTTTACAATCCTTGTAAGATTATTTACATATAATGCAAAGCGAGATAATGCCATTATACAACAAGTACAGGCTCTTTACTTTAATTCCACTCTTGTATAAAATAAACCATTTTACATTGCATATGTCCAAATCTAACCTCCATAATCCAAAATATAGTTGTTTATCTAAGAAAAAATTCCATGATTATAAGATTTATTTAAATTATAAGCTGATTTGGAAATGAGGAGCTAATGGAGCAACTAGTTTTGGAGGTAACAAAAGTACAAGAGCATTGAAGGGCTGATCTTGGGAAATGGAGGGTTGGAGCGACAAGTTTTCTTTGTAGGTGTGATCGTTGGACATGGATACAAATTTATAATTTTTTTAATTTCTTAGATTTTTTTCTATTCCTTGACAGCATCAAAATATCATTGTGTTTGGATATTTTATCTGTTTCTCAGAAAATATGAATATCTATTAGAAAAAATTAGCTTTTGAAAAAAAGATTTTGGGGTGGGTACCATTAAATTAATAATATTATTAACATACAAGATACTAGTGCTATTATGATGGAATTTTTCATCTTTGGGCAGGCCATGGCCTCCTCCTAACCGCTGGGATCACCCATAATCATGAGTACCATTAGGCACTTCTTCTAAATTATTTTTTGATTGCTCTAGATTATTTTCTAAATCTTTTTCTAATTCTACGACACTAGCATTTTTAATAGTTGGATATTAAATTATTCAATAGTCTCATCTTCAAATACATTATTTGATTTAAAATTTAAAAATTCTAGAAGATTTACTATTCCTAGCATATCATATGAATATAGATTTAGTTGTTTTGTTTCCTAAGTTAGGTTTCTTTCTTGAAGGGTCTAAATAAATAAGCCATACAAATCCAAATCATAAAATAATGAAGATCAGATTTTCTATTCATCTATATATCATTTGGTGTTTTATCTTGATTCCCATGGAAAATTTCTTAGTCCGAAATTCAGCAATTACTTTAATAATTTAAAATATAACTCCGAGGAGAATTTGGATGCTGACGACGAGAGGAAAGTTGCAATAATCTTCAAAAAAAAATAAAAGAGTTGGTGAGGATGAAAATTTAAAAGAAAATGTTACTTCATAAGGTTGATCTAGCAACATCGACTTTTTTAGTCTCTTTTACATCTTGCCATGAACGGCATCTATATTCTTAAATTTGAAAATACTCTGACTATTTCATATTGGGAATTGCACTGGATGATCCGGATCGAACTTCATTAGAATTTGGAAATTTGAAAGTATTGATCAGTTTCACTCCTCCTAAAATTCATTTCCTATATTGACAAATTTAGCTGCTTAAAAAAATTTAAAATAAAAAAATAAAAAACATATAAAAAATTAAAACTTTCAGCTATTTGGATGGTGAAAATCTAGGACAGAAACAGATTTTTTTTGACTTAATTAAACTATTTTAATTCTATGGAAATTTTTTTATTTCTTTTTGATCGGTTTTGCCAACAACCTGGCATACCGAGGACCCCATCATGATTCCGTTGAAGCTGGAGGGCGTCCTGAGAAATGGAGAACGCCATATAGGGGTATTTCGGTAATTTAACTATATATAAAAAAAAAGTAAGGAGGGTAGTTCCATATACAACCCCCCCCCCCCCCCCCCAATTGCTCAGGACACCCCCCAAAAAAACCAAAAAAAAATACCCAAACTAACCTTTAGTGTAATTACCATATTGCCCTTGAAATTTTCTCATACACCCCCCCTTCCTCCTCCTCCGTTTCGTTTTGAAAAGAAAAAAAAAACCCCCCCTCAAACCCCCCTTAAACCCCTCGATCCATTTACATCGTTTAGGCGATCTTTGAAGGAGATTTAAGCCCCATTCGAAGCATGGACAAGCAACTAGTGATTTGGGACGAAGAATCGGCCGCAAAGGTACGTGTTCCACCTTGTTTCGAAATTTTTTTTTTTCACGGTTCGTGCTCCGTTCGGCACTGGATCGCCGAACAAAAGGCTTCTGTTCGGCTGAACAGTGCCGAACAGAAGCCTTCTGTTCGGCTGAACAGTGCTGAACAGAAGCCTTCTGTTCGGCAACCCTCAACCGAACAGATCTGTTCGGCTGCACAGTGCCGAACAGAAGGCTTCTATCCGGCACTGTTCAGCCGAACAGAAGCCTTTTGTTCGGCGATCCAGTGCCGAACGGAGCACGAACCGTGAAAAAAAAAAATTTCGGGAGAAGCCGGCGAGGTGGTTCCGGGAAAAACCGGCGAGGTGGTCGGAGATCGGGAGAATGCCGGCGACGAGAGGGAGAAGGGGGAACGGGGGGGTTTTGGGCGTTGGCGAGGTGTTTTGGAGGGGAAGAGCGGGGTGGGGGGGGTTTGGGGGGTGTAGAGAGCAATTTAGGTGAGGAGGTGGGGAGGGTGGGGGGTAATTTAGGAATTTTTAATTTTTTAGGGGTGTCCTTAGCAAATGGGGGGGGGGTGTAGAGAGTATTTAATTTTTTTTTAATTTTTGGGGGGTGTCCTGAGCAATAGGGGGGGTGTATATAGAACCACCCAAGTAAGGAGGACACCGTGGCTTGGAATGTTGACGAAAGGGACAAAACCACCCCCGCCAAAATTTGTCCGTCGGCATCTAGCGCCAAAATTTCTTGAAGGGCCGCTATCGCTCGAACCCTCTCCACGCGATCCGATGGCTGACAGTGGCCGAAAGCAATAGTTGTTCCACCTAAGGTGGCTGTGCTTTAATCCAATGGCCATGGCAGTTTCTAAAAGTCATGTGGCATTTTAATATATATTTGATAAGTAAACTGAAAAAATGTTTTTAAGTATGACAAAATAATTATACAGAACATTACATAATATTATATAATAGAGCATAATCAAATATAATATGTATTAATATATAAACATATAATATAGTATAATATTACTGTAATTTAATATAATATTATTATAATATAGTAATATAATATTGTATACTATAGCACAATAATTTAATATAATATTAAATTATTTAACATAATATTTCAATATATTATGATATAATGTAATATAATATTATATTTATAGTATAATACAATAATAAAAGTATAAAATATTATAATTATTAGTGTAAATTAATTTTTCATAATATAATAAATTTTCTAGCTAAGTGATAAAATTGGTTAAATAATTATTAAAAGGATATTTTGTGTAATTGTTATATTTTATCACAGATATTTTGGTAAAAAAAATAACTTTCCAATCGGACCTAAAAGTGATTTATCGAAAAGCTCCAAAATAAAGCTTATTCCAAAAAACTATTTTTAGCTTTTTAGAAAAACTAAAACAGCTTCGTGAAATTTTTACCAAACACTCCTATTTCATCTAAAAATGCTTTTGGAGGGTCAAAAAGTACTTTTTGGCCTTCCAAAAGCTCCTCCAAATCGGCACCCCTTGCCTCCTAAGCTTGGCTTGACTAGGCTCCTTCGAGCCCATTGTGACACCAACATGCTGCACAAACCCGGTGGCTGCTCATGATAGCTCCCACCGGCTATCACCCTACTACCAGTCGCTATGGTGCAAGCATCACATTTGCCAAGTTCTCAGGACCCATCAGATCCAATAGTGGTCTAATTGTCAGGATCCTGGTGGAGGGTGTGTAATAGTGGAGGGGGTGCCCCAAGGGCTCCCTTAAAAAATCCAGTACATATGGCAATATAAACATAGATATAGTCATATTAGGAGGGATGCATATTAATCTAAGGAAACAACCCTAGGGCTCTGATACCAATGTCAATTCTAATATAGATTAAAAAAAAAGTATTGGTATTTTTGGGTAATCATACTTTACATAAGCACGAACACAGCATATCTACAATCTAGAGTTGGATAACTTTCTCAATCCCATAATCAGGTGTGCACTAATGAAGCGAAAAGCACCCTCTTGCCATTGCACAAGTGCCCTATAGCTTTCTAGAGCATTGATGGAGAACCTCTTGGATTTCTTCATGCATCCGGCTGCTTGCTTATCGCGGTTCCTTGAATCTTTGATCCTCTCAATGCTTGTGATCTTTGTGTGATTCTTTCATATACCATTGAGGTATTGCTCTCTATTATAAAGATGAAATCCCTAATCACCTCAAGCAACTGAGTGAGAGTCAAACTCTATCATCTCCAGTGATTTTCTAGAAGTAATATTGGACTCTATCCCTCCCTCAAGATGGTAACTATCCTTTTGTGGAACTGCGTTTGGATTGGACAAGGTTAATCTATCATGGGCATCCCAATTTGGGTCCAATACCCAAAGTCCAACAGATGTTTTCACCTTTTTTTACCTACTGAATAAAGGGCCCTGCTCTCTATGTTTCTTTTCCCCCTGTATTCTCTGAACTTTTCTTTTAAACACAATGCACCCATACTTTATTTGGAAAAAAGCATAGGTAAATACCTCATGAGGAATAACCATAACCATTCAGTGTTGTCTCATCCATTTGGATCAGCAGATTTTCCATGAGATAAAATTAGGATTTTCCATAATGATCTCATTCATTATTGCATGGAATGTGTCTGCTCAAAGAGTTAAGATCTACAAAAAGAAGTATACAAGCACTTTTATCGCTAAATTTCAAATGCTTGCATGAGAATGGAATAGAGAAAACAAAAAGGAAAAGCCAAAGAAGCAGTCACGCATACAGAGCTCTCTTCTGCGCACATCTTCTCTTTCAACTATGCAATTCAGATATAAAAAGGACAATGAAATTGTGTTGCAAGGTTGAACTTTTAGTAGCTCATGACAAATGCAGATGCAGTATATTCTATCGAAATTTGAGTTGTTGGGAAGAACCTGCAAAGTGATTGGCTAATGAATTGAGATCTTGAAAATAATGAACTGTTAAGGGCACATAAAACATGTACACGACTCCGAGCAGAATCATTCCTTACTAAATTACATCACAAACACTACAATTTAACTGATTAGGACAGCCATCATTTGATCTTCTCAACCAATTACTTTCGGGGTTCCACTTATTGTAATCACAGCCTCTTCTAGTGAGACTGCACGCCTCTTATCTTATGTGGACCAATCCATATCAGAACACAAGAGAGGCCACAAGGTCCTGGCACACAGGTTATATATGCACTTGCATCAGGAATTTCTCTGAGGTTATAATCTTTAGCTCTTGTCCAAATTTTTCCTGTATTTAGATCATAAGGCAAGACTCAGTTATGGCACAAAATAAGGATATGAAGAACCAACAAAGGATGGAGGAAATTTACAATAGATAACATGCATTACCTAAGTCATGAGGATTTTGATAGCTCTTTAGCAGAACTAATTCAAGACTTGGTGAGTGATGGGCATCCAGTAATATCCAGAGTCTCAAGTGCCATCGGTAACCGCCGCTCATCCAAATATTCAAGGTCTGGACATGTTCCACATCTTAAAGATTCTGAATGTGGATGGTCATGCTTCTGTTTCAACACTGACCAACACTTATCTAAACCATTGATCACTGCAAGCTTTTCGCACTGATCTATCTGAAGCTTCTTCAGCGCAGTAAAGCCGAACAAAGACAGCGATGTAATTTTTGGACATTTCAAGATTGCAAGATTCTGAAGGCAAGGAAATGCATGTCCCTCTTCTGGTACATGCAACCATTCTTCCCATTTTGGCAACATTTTGAGTAGTAGTCTTTGGAGTGAGGGGAATGTCACCTTTGTGTCTCCATAGAACTCATGGCCTATTCGTCGCAAACTCTGCATGCTGAACACTTCGAGAACCTTGAGGGATGGAAGCTGGCCAAGAGCTGGGAGCTGCTCCAAGCTGACACAATGTGAAAGCTGTATATCTACTACATTTGAGAAGGAAGGATTCCCCAACCAGGCGGGAAATCTGCACCACTTGTATCCTTCTATCTCGAGGCGCTGGATGGTGGTGTGAGGCTGGAGACTTTCAAGCACCACCTCATCATCCTCATTCCTTGAGCCAATAAAACTCATAGAATTGTCCCATTTTAGAACCAACCAGCTGAGGCGTTCCTTGAGCCTTAGTTTTGCCTCCTTGGCTTCACCTATGCGGTCATGCGTTATGTTATGGAGATCCACTATGGAAAGCTTTCCTTGGAGATCATTCAAGTCCTTCAGTTCTGCAATCCCAGCATATCTTTCCTCTCCACTCGCAGTGAACAGTGGTAGTGTCTGGAGTCTAGTTAGTCTTCCAATGCCTGGTGGTAACATAAGTTTCTCACCCCGGAAAAAAAAACTCACAAAACTTGGAGCAGTAAATTTATTGTGGATAACAAGGTGACGCAGGTTAATCAAATGCTTGATATCTCTTGGCAACTCCACAAGGCCGTTGCAAAATTGGAGGTCAAGCGTCTGCAAGTTATACAGGTTGCACAAAGATTCTGGCAACCTTTTAATCCTTGTAGCAGAGAGGCCAAGATATCTCAATTGTTTTAGGTTGCCTATTGCATCTGGCACCTCGGCGATTCCACTGCGATTTAAACAGAGTACTCGAAGATGTTGCAATCTTGGGTTCGCGAAAAAATCTCTTTCGAGCCAAAAAATGGTGCGCCAACCTGGATGTAGCAAGAGCGACCTTAATGCATCATGCTCTTCACCTTGCTCAAATGACACAGATAGTTCATTGCTTACAAGAATTGATAAATGGCGGACATATTTATTCCAGGTAATGCCTTGTGATTCTGCATATTCTTTTATAGAACATTCTTCTCCTGCTATGGATTTTGCCAGGTCGTGGATGAGATCATGCATTGTGAAATTGAGCTTATAATCGAAGTGAGATGGATCTTGAAACAATGACCTCCTTAGTAGATCGTCAACATATGCACGCCCTGTTTCTTCCATCTCCTTGGTATCCTCTGTGTGAATAAAACCTTGTGCTACCCACATCCTGACCAGTCTTTCCATCTCAAACTCATGGCCTTTAGGAAATACCGCACAATATGTGAAACATGGCTTGAGAGCTGCAGGCAAATGATGATAGCTCAACCTTAGAACCCTCAGGATGCTCTCTTCACCCTCGTCCAGATCCCATACATCACTCGTCAAAATCTCATCCCAGTTTTCTTCACTGGTTTCAGAAGATAAGAGACCCCCAAGTGTCTTCACCATCAAAGGCACACCTTTGCACTTCTCCACAATCTTCCAACCAATTGCTATCAGGCTTGGTGAGGCAGCAGCTTGGTAGCCATAGAATGCATGCCGGCAGAACAAGGCCCAGCAATCACTTCTCCCCAAACCACCTAAGCGAAGAAACGGCTGTGCGCCCATGATCGATGCTGCATTCTCGTATCGGGTGGTGATCATGACTCGGCTCCCTTTTGCTCCACTAATTAAGGATGCTTGTAGTGTTTCCCAATGGATCGGATCCTCGTTCCAAATATCATCTAATACAAGCAGAAACCTCTTCCCTGAAAGTACTCTGCTCAGTTCATCCTGAAGTTCATCAGGATTCCTGAGGTTGCATATTTGATCAGTTACAGACTCGATAATTGCTCTTGTCAGCCTAATCTCATCATAAACTTCAGACACCCAGACCCATGACCTTACTTGAAAATGTTGTTCCACTCTCTTATCGTTATAGACAAGCTTAGCAAGGGTTGTCTTGCCCATCCCACCCATGGCAACAATAGAAACAACAGGTATAGCGTGGTTATCAGACTCACCATCAGCTGACAACAGTGCATTCACTATCCTGTTCTTATCATCCTCTCTACCATATATTTCTGAGAGATCTGCTAATGAGGTGGACCGTCTAATGTTGGTTTCAGCTCTCCTGATACCTTCTTCCTCCCTCAAGCAGAGTGTAACTCGATCTTTGTTAATCTCATCAAACCTCTCCATAACCATCTTTATCCTTCTCAACAAGTCATGCTGGAATGGAGCATCTAATGCTACAAGAGAAGGGTTGGTATGATTTACCTCGCGCATTTCAGTGTCGGCGCCGATGCGAAGGTTTTGATCAATGTCGACGGCCATCATCTCATAGTCGATGCTGGCTACCATGGCCTCCGCACCATAAGCCATTTGTTTGG
This sequence comes from Phoenix dactylifera, assembly GCF_009389715.1. Lineage (NCBI taxonomy): Eukaryota > Viridiplantae > Streptophyta > Magnoliopsida > Arecales > Arecaceae > Phoenix > Phoenix dactylifera. Next base: position 312,822 of record NC_052407.1, read on the forward strand.
CCCCGAAGTGCCAAAGCTTGACAGGCTCGTCAGCTGCGTCCATCTCCTCGACTGCGGCCGGCGGAGGTCGAGCAGTCTGCGCTGGCCTCTTGAATTGAGTGAAAAATGATGAGGATGGATTGGGTGCCTCCCGTTTCCTCTTCCGGGTATCGAGTTGGAGGCCACGCTCCATTTCCACTCGCAGCAGCTCATAGTCGAAGTCACTGAGTATGTCCTCAGCATCATACGCGACTTGTTTGAGCTCAAAGAGCCAAAGCTTGACGGACTCCTCCTTTATCTCCCTCTTCTCCGCATCAGCGATCTGGGATCTGATCTCGGCAACCGTGGTCATAAGCTTGTCGAGCTCTTCTGCTACATTGGAGGCTGGCGAGGACCCAAAGGAGGATAATATTTTTGTGGTGAGTTTGGCAAGGGAGGTTAAGATTATGCTGGCCATTCTCTTTCTTGGTCCTCGGTGTTTCGATTTGAGATGATGGAAGCTATGAATATTGAAGAGAGGATTGCCTGGGAGCTCGTTGCTTACCCATTAGCTCAAGACTGGGGAAGACAAGAACGGGAGGGGCTGGAACAGATCACATAGTTGGATCCTAAGAGCAAGCAGCCGTCAGGAGATGGCTTTTCCATACACGTGTACTGAGTTTGATTTGGATGCCGGGGACCTCTATGGATTTTGTTTCCGTTTCAGGATGTGGAACATGATCCGTGTCAAGATATGGAACCGGATTCGGTTCTTGTCCGCTTACAAGCGGTCGATGTCGTTGCCGGCTGGCATCACGGATGATAGCCTGAAAAATTATAGTCAAACATTTATGGCTGTAGATTCTCGTAGTTAGCTGTTGTTAAACTATATCGTTGGGGCAGAAATATGACTAATTTTTAGTTGGATTAGATCCAACTCAGCTGTTGGGCAACTCAAAGCAGCATGCGCAAACGCGATTGTATTACGATTATTTTTTTCTCCTTTTTTATATGTCTCCGTGTAAGACTAGCCTATTATTAGCTCATTTGGTGGAACTGATCCATCTAATAATTATTCTATTAAATAGTTTTGAGATAGTAGGAAATATGGCCCCTATAATGAATGCTTCAAAAAAAAAAAAAAAAAATGCACCTAGGGATGCCTGACACCGTATTACAAAAATATCTTCAAGTGTGATACAAACAAATGTCACATTGCAAGACAAGCATAGCCATCATCTAAGCAATGAGGCCTGAGCATCCAGCTTCCATAAGATGATAGGCCAACAATTTGATCAGTATAAGATTCTTGCTAAGATGTTTATGATCGAACAGACTAAACCAAGAAAAGGGAACAGAAAAGATGCCATCACAATGGAATTGCAACATCACTCAAGAGAGTTGTTGAACTTTTTTTTTTCTTTTTTATTGTTAAAAACTGTTAAACTCTTTAAAAAAAAAATATTAGTTGAATCAGGTACTAAGCCAAACTAGAAAGCAACACGGCTAAATATGAACAAACAAAAAAAAGGAGAAAAAAAAAGAAGAGCTGAGTCCGTGTTGCTTTCTAGTTAGACCGGTCCACTAGTTCAGTAGTTCAACGGCGGATCTAGTCTAACAAAAAATTTTACCTTTAACAAGGTTAGGATAGACTATTTTCAACATTTGACTTCTGCTTAGCTCATGCTAATAGCCTCTCCACTTTTCAGTTACAAAGACCCCGCAGGCTTTATATCCAATTAAAAGCATAGCCTAGGGTGCCTTCACCATTACTTTGAAGAGCACCATACTAGAAAGAAATCGAACCCAACCTTCCTAATTTCCAGCCATACATGATGCATTACGCGGGCTGCTCATTTTCCTGATCCATGTGTGATATTTCCACTAGTTAGCAGAAACATTGGAAGGCCCTAGGCCTCGGTATAGTCAATATTACATTATTATAATCAATCACTTTCATGGTATTAAAAAAGGTACCATGGCCTTACCATGTTGAATGCTTCAAAGAAATACGCACCTGGGGATGCCATATCCCCAAAATATCTTCATGCAGTGAGAAGAAGAAATGACATGCAAGCAGCCATGTCATTTCCATCCACGTGTATCTAATTTATCTATATTAAAACGGAGGCTGTGCGTTGGCAGAGCCTTCGTTCGCCACCTGTTCACAAAAAAATCGAGTGACTTGAGCCCACGACGGCATCGGATGAACGCGGCTCCGGTCCGACCCAAGGCTTTAACCTCGTATACAAATTTATATGCAGATTTCGATCCACCATCCCTCCCGACCACCACACCATATCTCATGCATTCCTATCAAGCATTGCGCTAGCCTTCGTTTCCACCTCTCCCGTGTTAACATAATTTTAGAAATCACATAATAACATGCATCGCTTATAATATTTTTTTTATTAACACGATCATGTATCAACCTATATTATTTTCTTTTATTAGCATATTCTTGCTAGAGTGATTTTAGGGATCACGTAACAACATATATCGCCCATAATATTTTCTTTTATTAGTATGATCCTATATCAGCCTATATTATTTTTTTATATGGAGTATGTATATGAATATATATAACCCCTAAGATGTACCGAATATGATAAAATAGAGAAATAAAATCACTTTTCTCTCTCTCTATTTTTTCTTAGTTTTCTTCTTTTCTGCAAATATTTTAACATGGTATCAGAGCCATAATTATCTAATCTGCTAGCGCTATCCCCTCTGCCCTTACTATGATCATTGTTGCCATATCTAGAAACTTTGAAGACCACTATAGCCAATTTATTGATCTCTATTTTCTAGTGAATCAATACTTGAAAATCCTCTGGTTTTTGGTGGATTTACAGATCCTTCATTTCTCTATGGATCCTCTATTAACTAGTGAATCAACATTCGAAAATTTCATATTTTTTAGTAGATCTACATATATTCTATTTTCAGTAAATTAACATCCGAAGTTCTTTATTTTCTAATGGATCCATAGCTCCTCTCCACTACTTTTTTTCTCAGCTTCATATCTTCGGTCATCTCTCCTCACCGTCGCTCGCCCCTTTCTCTCCACCTTTGGTTTTATTTGTTGCCTCCAGCTCATTCACTATCCAGTCCAAGGTCTCTTGCTCCTCTTTTATGGTATCTCCATCTACGAGGATCATCGACCTTTGGTTGTCTTCTCTCTGAGCTTTGTCATTGCTACAACTAACATCTTTTATATGTCTTCTCATTGTCATATCATCAGACAAGTCAATCAGTCACACCGGCAAACACGTCAATTTATCACTGTTGCCCAGTAGATACAACCCAAGAGGGGGGGTGAATTGGGTCTTTTAAAACTTTTAAACTACTTCTAAGACTTTTCAAATAATTATGCTAAGTTGTATAGATGCGCAGTGGAATTTAAACTTAGCAACAGTATGATTTATTGAATGGGACTTGATTAAGTAAATTGAGTATGCTTGCAACTAAGGGATGCGTAGATAAGAGTTAAGCAAGCAATATATCTAAGTAAGCAAGTTAGACAATGACAAAAAGCATCACAAACACAACAAACATATAGTGGTTCGGTGCACCCCAGCACCTACATCCACTCCCCAAGACCTCTTGGGAATTCCACTATAATCCTACAGATTACAGCCGGTTGTTTTACAAGCTCACAACCCAACTTGTTGTTTTGCGAGATAACAACGAACTCGGTCGGTTTTCACAGGCTCACCGACTAGAACCAACCGATTGTTTTCCTGGGTTCACAATCAAACCCAGTTGGTTTTCCCACAGGCTCACCAACCACAACCTTACACCGTTGGTTTTCCCTTTGGCTCACCAACAAACCTTAACCCCTTGATTCAATCCCTTGATTGAATCAAGTTACAAGATATTAAAACAAAGGTTTAAAACAAATCAAAGCTTCTTAAACAAGCAAATGTAACAATATAAACAAGTAGAGTAAAGAGAAGCCCTCAAACGAGTTTTGAAGATGAAGGAGCTCGGCTTCTTCTTTACTTGACCCTCTTCTGATTTGGCACGAAGTAGAGGATCACGGAGGCAGCACACGGATGGAGAGGAAGCTTTGGGATTCACTTGGATGCTCTTCTTCTCTCTATTTCGCTTTGGATGGCCCTTTTGTGCTTATGGAAGATTTTCCTTGTAATCTCTTTGAGATCTCTTCTCTAAATGTTCTCTCCCACTTCCATACCTTCTCCCCTAGCTCTCCTCTTGATTTTATAGCTTTTGGTGGCGTGGAAACAAAAACTAAACGTTAGAGACAAAAATAGAGCCATTATGACCCGTCTGCACATTCTGACAATGTATCCGTTGGGCTCGGAGTCGACTCGCGCGATCTGGAGTCGACTCGGCTGTAGCAGGAGTCGACTCATGCTTTTCTGGAGTCGGCTCGGCAACTGTTCCAGATTTGAATTGAAGTGGTCTTCTCGACTGGGAGTCGACTCCCCAAAATCTGGAGCTGACCTTGCACTTTTGGAGTCGGCCATCCCAAGGAATCCATAGATGTATTCTTCAACTTGGCTCACTCGAGTCGACTCGTGAATTCTGGGAGTCGACTCGGCGCTCAGAGGCCGAACTCCCGATCTTCTGTCTTTTGGCTCGTGCAGTCTTGGAGTCGACTCGAACTGTCTCGGAGTCGACTCGACCCTCAGTATCCAAAAACAGTCTTCTGTCTTTTGGGGTCGCGCTGCCTTGGAGTCGACTCGAACTGTCTTGGAGTCGACTCGCCTCTCAGAGACGAAAATACCGTCTTCTGTCTTTGGGGTTGCGCTGCCTCGGAGTCGACTCGGATTTTGCGGGAGTCGACTCGGCTCTCAGTGTCCGAAAGTTGGCTCTCTGATTTTTTGCTTGTGTTCCTCTGAGAGTCGACTCTCACTTTCTTTGGAGTCGACTTGCCAACCATCGGAGTCGACTCGCGTTCCACTGGAGTCGACTCGAATCTCAGACCCGAAAACTGCTCTCTGACTCTTCTGCCTTGTATTTCTCTGGGAGTCGACTCTTGCTTCCTTAGGACTCGACTCGGCAAGCATCGGAGTCGACTCGCGCTCTTCAGGAGTCGACTCGTTGACAGATTCTGAGATGAATCTTTCTGTCCGGCTGTCTGTTGCTCCTTGGAGTCGACTCGGAACTGTAGGAGTCGACTCGAGTGCCTTTCCTTTGAATTTTTTCTTAAAACTTGCTCTTCTAAATTGAAGCCTTTGAACTTGAATCTTGGGCCAATGAGGTGTGGCTTTCTTCTAACTTTTCTTGAGAGCTTTGGAGGCCTTCTTGAATTCTTCCAACTTGCTATGTTCCTTGCAAAATAAATAATCTTTCTTCTTGCAACACAAACATTAGTATTTATACTTCAAGGTTTTGTGATCATCAAAATCAATCTTTAAATCAATCTTTGGGTCATCAGTCTCCCCCTTTTTGATGATGACAAAACTTGGAGTATATGCAATATAGAATATATTGTGTTCTAGAAGTAATACATAGCTAAGTTGCATGAAGTAGAAAACATATATATTTAAAAACATACTTCATGATAATGCTTTAGATTTAATCAGCTTAACACAATCAACATATTTCAATTTAAGCTGAGTTGGTGTTCAATGCAAAACACAAAGCATTATGAGCATATACTTAGATATTTCTCCCCTTTTTTGACAACATCAAAAAGATAGTGAAACATTAAGCACAAAGATAAGAATACTCAAATATTTCTTTTTCTTATTGTACTCTGATTTGCATGTCAAATTATTGCAAGGATATGAATCATAAAACTCAATGCAATAATATTAGAATCAGATTAATGAGCATAGATCAGAGCTAATTAAGATAATTTCAGAGCAGAACACATCGAATGTGATTTCAAGAAGTTTTCTAGTTTGATACCACAGATAGTTTTCTAATCAAGTATAGGTGGAATCTTCCTTAGGTTAATACAAGAAGTACCACAAATGATATTCAAGGAAACACATGAGTGGAAATCTAACCTCTCTTTAATAAGTATGAAAGCTTGTTCATTTAAGACCTTTTGCCCAATCTATTAAGTATTTTATCAACATGAGAGCAATTTAATTGATTTTCAGAATAAAAGATCAAAACTTATATATTTGAAAGACATATCATCATGTTGGATCATTAATTCTTAATGACTTCAAGGTTCTTTTATGATAATAAGAGCATTGGGGCACAAATACCAAAATATGAATTCATGCAATTTATGATTCATCTCAGAGCTCTTTTAAAGACTTTCTTTTGTTCTTTTAGAAAATAAGCACAATTTGATACATAAAAAATATGAATTGGCACACAATTTAAGTTCTAAAGAGCAAGCCAATTTGGACTCATTAGTGAATTTCAAAATAGATTTTCTAAGAGATACTCAAAAAAAAAAAATTCAACATGTTATTCTCCCCCTTTTTCATTAAGTTAGAGGCTCTTAAGATCAACTATTTGAATTGCAATTTGGTTCATGATTTATGCATAAGATATATTAACCAAATAACAAGCCTCAAGGTGTATCATAAAGATTTTCAGATTAAATTTCAGATGAGACATATTGGAGAGCATTAGGATCACTTTTCATTTAGTATGCTTTCTCTCTCCTTTAGTTATAGATTTATGCGATTAAGTTCCATAAGATCTCTCCTTCTAAGATTTTCTTTCTCCCCCTCAATTGATCATTCTTTTCTTTTGTTGAATTTCAGATTTTAATGATAAACGTGAATAAAACTGAAACTTTATGATATCAAGAATGTAGAGTGATCTAGAATTATTCAAAATTTATAGCAATCACTCTTTTTAATCTTTCAAGAACAAGTTATGCTTCCTCTTAATCTTTGAGAAAATGTACTGAAATATTAATCAGAAAATGATTCATTTGAAGCTCAAATTCTTTTAAAAGCATTTACATTTTCTTTCTTTTAAGAATCATTTGAGTGAGCTGAAATGTTTCTAGACTTAAGATCATTCACTCTCTTAATAATATATATATATATATATATATATTGATGGAAGTCTTTAATAATGTAGGAGAGAAAAACATATAGATGATCATTGAAGTATATATATTTATAGAACTCAATTTCTTAATTATAGTTTTTCAGCAATGTATACATGAAGCACAATAAATCTTTTTAATATCAAAATAAAATCATATATTTAAAAATATTTGTTTGCAATTAAGATCATTGAAAGACACATCATTTAGACCAATATTGGTACACTCTAAAGATAAGTAATGATATGTTTCGGATGCGTATCGGAGCAATCAACCAAGGCATCAAGATTTTAAGTAAATTAATTCTGTTTTTCTTACATTAAGATTTTATTTAGCAATCATATTGAGTTTAAGCTTTTATATAAAATCAGATTCAAAAGATTTTCAATAGAGACTTTCAAAGTCATAATTTGAGATATGTATCTTCCACATTGTAGCTCATCTTAAATCATTATGATTGAAGACACATATTTCAATAACATTAGAGCACTTTCAGATTCTTTGTATTTAATGTTGAGTTTCGATACAAAATGGAGGATATTTTAACAAGTATTAGGATATTATGTATCCAAGTTAGGCAAGTAGAAAGATAGATCAAGATCAATTCATTTTGCCTAAATAGAAATATCCTTCTCTTCTTCTTTTTGTAAATCTATTTAACTTTCAAAGTTAATCGTGAATGATAAAACTGAAATTTCTTTTTAATATTACTTAAAAAAAACTTTATGTAGTATTTTAAACATTCAAGCATTGGAACACAAGTTAGTTTGAGGCAAGGGTGAAGCAAAGACTTGTGAGCAAAGTTAAGACATATTCCAAGTTAAGACCTATTTCAATCAACTTATCCAAGCATGGGGCATTACAAAATATTGAAAACTCATAATTCAAAACATCATGCCACATGCAAAATATATTATGTGTTAAGTCATGCATAAAAATACTAAGAACAAGCATGTTAAGGATCAAAATCAATTCTTTTTAAATAAACTCCCCCTATTTAAATATAATCTTGCATTGATTTCATCCTTAAAGTGTGTTTTCAAGTGATAAAAAAAATGACTTGATTCTTCTTATATACTATCATTTATTTTGTCTTTCATTTTTTTTACTTTCTTATGCTCTATACTCTATTTGCTCCCTATCCGGTGGAGTTGGAAGGGGCACGAGGTACTACCACTAGCCTCCCTCTTGTGCCGTCCCTAATATACCCTACACCGAATAGTTGGGTCAAATAGTGCCGGGTACTACCACTAGCCTCCCCATTGGCACCATCCCTATGATGAGCAATATAGAAAATTTATAAAGTTCACTTCAAACTCTCCCTGTTTAAGTGTAATTAATTATGAATTTTATCCCTTCCAAAAGAGTGCTCACCCAAGTCTCATAAGTGTGCCGAATATATTATGTTTGTTTTGCTTTTCCTTAAGATTGGAGTACTTGCCTTGCTTAGATTTTTCATCTCTTGAATAATGTCCACTTTCTTTTCTTTATCTCTCTCTCTTTTTGTTATTCCCAAGTAATTTACATGAAAGAGCAGAATAAAGAAATAATCTTATGTATCATATAGATGTATATCATGCAAACAACATTTTCATTATGCTCATGGATTCATAACTTCTCACAAGTTATTTTACATCAAAATTTTAAGCATATACTTGTGTATTTCATGGTTATGATATAGTCAAAGATATATTTTAGTTTGTGCAAACCATGAAACAATTTCTAAGAGCATAAGTCAATCAATATATATAGAGACATGATATCAAAAGATTAACAATTAATGATTTTAATCATGTCATAATAAGATTTAAAGTTATTGACTTTGCTCAGCTAATTCATGAGAGAGATATCTAGACTTACTTATTCATTATATGTTCTTCAAGCCAAACTAGATTTCTTATGTGTGAACTTTTGGCTGAAGAAGATCCTCTCTCTTGTTTGCATGTGAATGTTTATTGTATCTTATGTGGAGGTGTCCTTCAAGCTGAAATCACTCATTTTCTTGCTCAAGGATTCTGCATTATTACCAAACTCCTTTTCTTTCTTGAAAGAAAGTCTTTAGTTTCTTCAAGATACAAAACCATTTATATAGCATATTTCTTAACTAGGTAACTCAACCTAAGATATGATGATAATTGAATGTTGAGTCACTCTACTCAAGAGATTGCCTAAATATAAGCAAACATATGTCACTTGAACTAAAGAGATAGTTTCATTAACCAAGACTGTTCAAGGACAAGCATGTGAAGCAATAGGAAGATTCATCAAGGTCAAATTAATTTCTTATTTTCAACATCAATTTAGCTTAGATTCTATTTGCTTAAGATAATTATCAATAAGGCATGCTAGCTAAGTTTTGATCAAATTGCCTTAAACAATTGTTTCTATCAAAATTCAGATTATGATTCATTTGTTATCAATAAATTATGATTCATTAGAGTTAGATTGAAGTCTTGCACAAGGGCACATAATGATCACACAATCTGGTCTATTAGGTATATGATAAAATAATTATTCTATCATGCTTTTGATGCTTGTTCCAAATCACAAATTGCTTTATCATATTTGTAATGAATGTTTTCAAATAAGGTGGTTATTTTACATAGATCCCTTTTTAATGAAATAACCATATAGGAGTGTATTCTACACATTCATTTGACAGAATATAAAGCTCATAAGGCAAGCAGATGATAATGGTGATCTTTACTTCTAATCATGCAAAAATTTCATCAAGATCTATTTCATCTTTTCTTGATTTAGTCTTTTAGTGGTCATCAATTTTTCTTCATTAAGTGCATTTCTGAAAAACTCAATTTGGTTCTAATTATTAACATGTTTTCAGATTGTTATATGTAAAAGATTAACCATATACATATATAATTTGATTTTAGTATCTTGATAATAAATCATTAGTCTCATAAAGAATAAAATAACTTGATATTTCTGCAACTAAAATCTTTTCATTGAATATTTTATATGCATTGCTTGATGAATGATATCCAAGGATAGACATATCTCTATCAGATTTGGCATTATTTTCATAAGAACATATCAAGCATAACATGTACGACTGAAAAATATGAAAGATATGCAATAGTTTATTTTCTATTTTTCAGAAGATCAAAAGGAGTTTTCATCAAAAATAGATATAATAGAAATCATATGTATGACAAGCAGTGATGATAGCTTTTAACAGAAATCATTTAAGTAGACTATCATACACCATTGTCTTTTTCATTTCTTCAAGAGTTCCATTAACACTATTTTACTTATGGTGTCTTTAGTGCTGAAATAATTGGATTTAATATTATTTTCTGTATAAACTTTATCAGAATTTTGGTTTTCAACACTGTGCCTTAAACTCTTTATCTTCACAGTTTGGAAACCTTTTTTATTTGAAATACTTTTACAAGATTTAGCAAATACAGAAAATACTTTAATTTTATTTGCCAAGAACAAATCCAATATAAGCTTTTGAAAACTTAGTGATGGAAATAACATCTTTAGATTTAGAAATTGATTCTTGTTTGTTTCCTTGGTTAGCATGCATAGCAAATTTTGACCTTTCAGAAGATAATCTAAGTAAGTCAATGACAAGGTCTTTTGAGATTAAGTACATACTAGCATGAGTTGATTTTATATGCCAATGATGGTTTCTTTAATCTTGGTATTCATAGTGCATATATTCAAAAGCACACCAAGTACACATTATCATATCTATGATCAATAAACAATAATACCATGGATAAAAACTCTCAATCAAGCATATAGAGAATTCATAGAGTTAATCTTAATAAATTGATTAATCATTTAGCAACTTATCCAATAGTGAGTAAAGTATACTATAAAACGAAATGATTTGATTATATTTCTAAAAGTATTTTCTATATCACAAAATTGATCAATACTAGCAATTCATATCAAATACTAAAGCAAAAATAATGATGAGATGCAAGGATTACTGATTTTATTATTATTATTTTTGTTAATAACTTTTCATAAGTATATTATAAGTTTCTTTTGTTCCATGTGTATCTTAGCACACCTATGTCTACATCCTCATATTTTCATTTTGGATACCCAAGCTTGCTTGGGTCCTTGAGAGTTAGGACATATGGTTCCTTTTGGAACCCAAATCTGTTTAATAGTAATAATTTTACCATTTGATTTAATTGTGTTAGAACGATGGAAAAAGTTGTTATGCCCATTCTTTTCATGTTTGAAATAAGTTATCTTATTTAATGGTTTGCTTGGTGAATTGATAACCTTTTTCTTTAGGGATTCATTGCTAAGTGAAGGAGTTAAGCCAAATTTTGATTTATCAAAATCAGCATGTTGGCTTTCAAACATCATTTTTAATCTTTCTGAACTTACAGTAAATTTGTTAATAAAAGACTTCAATTGGTTAATTTCTTTACTTAAGTTTTGATTTTTTTTAATTAAATTCTGATTTTTCTGAATTAATTGTTCTGAATTTAACCTTAAAATTTTATTTTCAGAATTTAGTTTATCTTGTATTTCATCATTAGAATTTCTTTCTTTTGAAATTTTCAGATTTAGTTTCTTAAGATTTTTATTCTTCACAGCTAATTTTCTACATTCACCATACAAATCATGAAAAGCATTTAATAATTCATCATAAGAGAATTCTTCTTGAAAATCATTTGAGGTAAGAGTAGATTCAGATTTTACCTTGTCTTCTTGTGCCATAAAGCACGCGTTAGTTACCTCTTGTAGTTCCTTGGAGCGAATATCATCATTGTTGCTCCTAACTTTTAATTTCTTGCTTGACTCTTTCTTGGTCAAGGCTTTCTTCCTTTTTATCTCTTTCTTCCTTTCTTCTAGCTTCCTCTTCTTCTTTGTCTTTAGGAAGCTTTTGAATCTTTCTTCCTGATTTAGAGTGTTTCCTGCATGCTCAATATTAGTCTTGCAATTATCCTCAAGTAAACTAACATGGGGTTCTTCGGAAATATCATAAGTTGCTTCAAGAGTATCCCATATTTGTTTGGCAGATGAACATATACAAATTTGGTTGAAAATATTTTTATTAAATGCACAGTAGAGAAGGTTCATAGCCTTAGCATTTAGTTCAGCCAAATTTTTATCGAACATACTTTCAATTAATTTCGTGGGTGTGTGTAGGCCATTTGTTATGACATTCCATAACTCATAGTTTTGTGATTGAGTAAAAATTTTCATTCTGGCTTTCCATTGAATATAGTTAGATCCATCAAACAGTGGAGGTCTGTTTGTGGAAAGTCCCTCAGCAAGTAATACGTTATCTGGGGTTGTCATGATCTTTGGCTCTAGTCGGTTAAGACTACAAATAATATTTGAGCACCTGCTCTGATACCACTTGTTGCCCAGTAGATACAACCCAAGAGGGGGGGTGAATTGGGTCTTTTAAAACTTTTAAACTACTTCTAAGACTTTTCAATTAATTATGCTAAGTTGTATAGATGCGCAGTGGAATTTAAACTTAGCAACAGTATGATTTATTGAATGGGACTTGATTAAGTAAATTGAGTATGCTTGCAACTAAGGGATGCGTAGATAAGAGTTAAGCAAGCAATATATCTAAGTAAGCAAGTTAGACAATGACAAAAAGCATCACAAACACAACAAACATATAGTGGTTCGGTGCACCCCAGCACCTACATCCACTCCCCAAGACCTCTTGGGAATTCCACTATAATCCTACAGATTACAGCCGGTTGTTTTACAAGCTCACAACCCAACTTGTTGTTTTGCGAGATAACAACGAACTCGGTCGGTTTTCACAGGCTCACCGACTAGAACCAACCGATTGTTTTTCCGGGTTCACAATCAAACCCAGTTGGTTTTCCCACAGGCTCACCAACCACAACCTTACACCGTTGGTTTTTCCTTTGGCTCACCAACAAACCTTAACCCCTTGATTCAATCCCTTGATTGAATCAAGTTACAAGATATTAAAACAAAGGTTTAAAACAAATCAAAGCTTCTTAAACAAGCAAATGTAACAATATAAACAAGTAGAGTAAAGAGAAGCCCTCAAACGAGTTTTGAAGATGAAGGAGCTCGGCTTCTTCTTTACTTGACCCTCTTCTGATTTGGCACGAAGTAGAGGATCACGGAGGCAGCACACGGATGGAGAGGAAGCTTTGGGATTCACTTGGATGCTCTTCTTCTCTCTATTTCGCTTTGGATGGCCCTTTTGTGCTTATGGAAGATTTTCCTTGTAATCTCTTTGAGATCTCTTCTCTAAATGTTCTCTCCCACTTCCATACCTTCTCTCCTAGCTCTCCTCTTGATTTTATAGCTTTTGGTGGCGTAGAAACAAAAACTAGCCGTTAGAGACAAAAATAGAGCCGTTATGACCCGTCTGCACATTCTGACAATGTATCCGTTGGCTCGGAGTCGACTCGCGCGATCTAGAGTCGACTCGGCTGTAGCAGGAGTCGACTCATGCTTTTCTGGAGTCGGTCGGCAACTGTTCCAATTTGAATTGAAGTGGTCTTCTCGACTGGGAGTCGACTCCCCCAAAATCTGGAGCTGACCTTGCACTTTTGGGGTCGGCTCATTCTCAGGAATCCAGAGGACATACTTTCTGATTTTCTTCCTCGAGTCGACTCGGATTTTCTTCGAGTCGACTCGGCTCTCAGAGCCCGCAAACTGATCCTCTGTATTTTGGCTCGTCTGGTCTTGGAGTCGACTCGAACTGTTCCGGAGTCGACTCGGCTCTCAGTTTCCGAAACACAGCCTTCTGCCATTTTGGTGTAGCGCTGCCTTGGAGTCGACTCGAGCTGTCTGGGAGTCGACTCGGATCTCAGAGTCCGAAAAACTGCTCTCTGATTTTTTTTTCTTTGTGTACCACTGAGAGTCGACTCTCACTTTCTTTGGAGTCGACCAGCCAACCATCGGAGTCGACTCGCATTCCATAGGAGTCGACTCGAATCTCAGGGTCGAAAATCGCTCTCTGACTTTTGCCTTGTTTTCCTTAGGAATTGACTTGCCAGTTATTGGAGTCGACTCGTTCTACTCTGGAGTCAACTCGAAGACTATTCTTTTGAATTTTTCTTTGAATTTGCTCCTCCAATTTGAGTCCTTTGAACTTGAAACTTGGGCCAATAAATTGTAGCTTTCTTCCAACTTGCTATGTTCCTTGCAAGATAAGTATCTTTCTCCTTGCAACACAAACATTAGTATTTATACTTCAAGGTTTTGTGATCATCAAAATCAATCTTTAAATCAATCTTTGGGTCATCAGAGTCGACTCCAGATCGAGCGAGTCGACTCCGATCCCAACGGACACTGTTTCAGAAATTGCAGATTGTGCATAACGGCTCTAAAAGTATGTCTAATGGTTAGTTTTCGATGGGGATTGCTTAAATAGCCAGAGTGAACAGTAATAGACATGAAGAGAGAGACTCCACTCAAAACAAAAGGGATTTCCACCTACCAAAGCCACTCAAGAGTAAATAACAAGAGAAAGAAGGAAGAAGTGCATTGAAGTCCATCCTCCAAACGTCTTCCTCGCATTCGAGGCTCCCCTTCTAATAGCAAATCTTCAGCACACTCAAGAGGAGTTGCAGAGTTCGAGAAGCCCCTTACTTCACATCCAAAAATCTGTTTAAGGGCTTCTAACTCTTCTTTATTCATATTGTTTATATTTGCTTTTCAAGAAGCTATCCTTGTACTCTTTTCAAACTGCTTTTCTTACTTGATTCAATCAGGGGATTGAATCAAGGGTGTTAAGGTTAGTTGGTGAGCCGAGGGTAAAACCAACGTGTAAGGGTTCGATTGTGATCCCGGAAAAACAATCGGGTGGTTCTAGTCGGTGAGCCTGTGAAAACCGACCGAGTTTGTTGTGATCTCGTAAAATAACAAGTTAGGTTGTGAGCTTGTAAAACAACCGGCTGTAATCCGAGGGATTATAGTGAACTCCCAAGTGAAGCTTGGGGAGTGAACGTAGGAGCAAGGGTTAGCTCCGAACCACTATAAAATCTCTTGTATTTGTGATTGTTTCATTGTCTCTTCCATTCCCTTCATTCACTGCATATAGTAAACTAATTAATCCACTTGCAATAAGGTTTAATTAGTTACTCATTAAGTTTTTACTTGCAATAATTACTTAAAACCCAATTCACCCCCCCCCCCCTCTTGGGTTGTCTTTTTGGGCAACAAGTGGTATCAGAGCTGGAACTCTTCTATCAAAAGAGTAAAAGATCAAAATGACAACCCCATTTGGATCTTCTCATATTGAGGGGCAATCCACCCATGGACCTCCATTCTTCAACGGAACCGACTACTCCTATTGGAAGACTAGGATGAGGATATTTATCCAAGCTCAAGACTATGAGATTTGGAGCACCATAGTTAATGGACCATACATCCCATCAATTTTTGTAGAGGGTGTTACTATACCCAAACTTGAAAAAGATTGGGATGACAATGATATTAGGAAGGCACAACTAAATGCCAAAGCAATGAATGTGCTTTATTGTGCCTTAGACCGTAATGAATTCAATAGAGTCTCTACTTGCAATTCTGCAAAAGAGATATGGGATAGACTTGAAGTGACCCACGAGGGCACGAATCAAGTAAAAGAATCTAAAATAAACATACTAGTTCATAAATATGAACTATTTAAGATGGAATCTAATGAAACTATCACTTGCATGTTTACTAGATTTACTGATATTGTCAATGGCCTAAAAAGCCTTGGCAAAAATTATACTAACAGTGACCTTGTCAGAAAAATTCTTCGATGTTTGCCAAGGTCATGGGAGGCCAAGGTAACGGTAATCCAAAAAGCCAAGGACTTAAACAAGCTTCCACTTGAGGAGCTTCTTGGATCCCTGATGACGCACGAGCTCACAATGAAACAACACAGCGAAGAAAAATCCTCTCATAAGAAAAAGGTAATAGCCCTCAAATCTACTTCTTCTAACAAGGATTTATCTTGCAGTAGCAGCAGCGAAGAAGAAGATAATGAGGGAGATGATGATGAGGCTCTTCTCGTGCGAAAGTTCAGAAAATTCATCAACCGGAAGAAGTCCTTTCATCAGAGGAGAGGTCCCTCAAGTTCCTACAATAAGGATAAAGGTAAGGAAAGGGAAAATGAAGGAATCGGATGCTATGAATGCAAGAAGTCGGGACATTTCAGAGTTGACTGTCCCTTACTTAAGAAGGGCAGCAAATATAAGAAAAAGAAAGTTCTCTTCTCCACTTTATCGAACTCCGATTCATCATCATCATCATCGGATGAGGAACAAGAGGAAAAGGCCAACTTCTGCTTCATGGCGAATGAAAATGAGGTAACATCTGAAACGCATTTAGATTTTACCTTTGATGAATTGTATGATGCGTTTAATGAATTAATGGATGAATATAAAACAATAAATCTTAAGAATAAAGAGCTAAAACTAACCAATCAATCTCACTTCCATAAATACGATAAATTAATTAAGGATAAGGATTTTATCATTAAAAAAAATTTAAAACTTAAAACAAGCAACCAAATGTTAATTCAAAAAACTAATACCTTAATTAAAGATAACGAAAAACTAATCAAGAAAATTTCAGAACTTAAAAACGATAAACAAACTATAAGAGATAATCTCACAAAAGTCTTAAACATACTAAAAACAGAAAAACAAATGCTAACAAAAGAACTTGAAAAATTCAAACCTTTTGTTGAAAAGTTTACATATAGTTCTGAAAAATTGAAAATGATACTTAATAATCAACGAGCTATGTTTAATAAAGCTGGTTTAGGGTATAAACCTAAGAATAAGCAAAAGCTCCTTAGTACTTTTTTTGTGAAAGCAGGAGAAAGTAAAATTAAGAATATAACCTGTTTTTGCTGTGGAAAAGTAGGACATAAAGCTAATATGTGTGACCATAGGAAAGTAGGAGCTAAAAGAAAAATTAAAAAGGTTTGGGTTCCAAAAGGAACCAACTTTACTAACCTTGAAGGACCCAAGAAAACTTGGGTACCTAAAATTGTATGATTTTCTTGTGTAGGAGTGTCTTGCAGCCAAAGTCGACAAAAACTGTTGGTACTTGGATAGTGGCTGCTCAAGACACATGACGGGTGACAAGGAGCAATTCTTCACCCTAGAGCCTAAAAAGAAAGGTGCAGTAATATTTGGAGACAATAACCAAGATCACATCGTTGGTATAGGTAAAGTACAAATCACCTCCTCAACCTTTGTTGATAATGTACGATTTGTAGATGGTCTCAAGCATAACTTACTTAGGATAAGTCAATTATGTGATAGGGGTTTTGATGTTCTGTTTAAGCCAACCCTATGCATCATAACCAACTCAATTGACAATAGCTTAGTATTCAAAGGAATAAGACGTGGAAATGTGTACGTAGTAGATCTTGAAGATCTTGCCAAAAATAACCCTTGCTTAGTAGCTAGTGATACTAAGGTTAATGATACAAGTTGGTTATAGCACCGTAAGTTAGGTCATGCAAGTATGGATACAATATCAAAACTAGTTAAAAGAGATTCTGTAATAGGTTTGCCAAAACTAAAATTTGAGAAAAATAAAATTTGTGAAGCATGTCAATATGGCAAACAATCTAGGAGCTCTTTTAAATCCATAAACTGTGTCACTACTACTAGACCCCTTGAACTACTACACATGGATCTATTTGGACCAACTAGAACCACAAGTCTTGGTGGAAACAAGTATGGCCTTGTCATTGTAGATGATTTTTCTAGATACACATGGGTCATGTTCTTAGCTCATAAAGATAAAGCATTTTCAGTATTTAAGAAATTTAGTAAGGAAGTTACTAATTCAAAAAATGCTTCAGTTATAGCTATTAGGAGTGATCATGGAACCAAATTTGAAAATTATCTATTTGACGAATTTTGTAGTAAAAAGGGGATAACTCATAATTTCTCTGTACCTAGGACACCACAACAAAATAGAGTTGTAGAAAGAAAGAATAGAACTCTAGAGGAAATGGCTAGAACCATGTTGTGTGAAAGTAACCTCCCTAAGTACTTTTGGGGAGAAGCCATTAATACATCATGTCATATATTAAATAGAGTTTTATTGAGACCCATTATAAAGAAAACACCTTATGAACTTTGGAGAAATAGAAAGCCCAAAGTAAACTATTTTCATGTTTGTGGATGTAGGTATTTCATTCATAATAATGGCAAAGATAACTTAGGTAAATTTGACTCTAAATCTGATGAAGGTATCTTTTTGGAATATTCTACATCAAGTAAAGCTTATAGAGTCTTTAACAAAAGAACCCTTGTTATTGAAGAGTCTATACATGTTGTTTTTGATGATACTAATGATATCTCTTCTAGCAAGAAAGTAGCTCTTGATGATGATACAGAAATTCTTGAAGAAAAGATTGATGAGATGACATTACAAGAAGATGAACCAAAGCAAATTGGAGAAGCATCAACAAGCCAAGAGGTAATTGTTGATCATGGGCTGACTAAGGCTTGGAGGTATGCTCATGGTCATCCTAAGGAATTAATTTTAAATGATCCCTCTCAACCTGTTAGAACTAGAGCATCTCTTAGGAACTTAAATAATCATCTAGCATTTGTCTCACACTTTGAACCTAAAAATATAGAAGAAGCTGAAAATGATGTAAATTGGATAAATGCAATGCAAGAAGAGCTAAACCAATTCACTAGAAACAAGGTATGGAACCTAGTTGAACGACCCACTGAATACTCAATAATAGGAACTAAATGGATATATAAAAATAAACTTGATGAAAATGAAATCGTGATTAGGAACAAGGCTAGACTAATAGCAAAGGGCTATAATCAAGAAGAAGGTATAGACTTTGATGAAACTTTTGCTCCTGTAGCTAGACTTGAAGCAATTAGATTGTTACTAGCATTTGCATGCTTTAAAGATTTCAAATTATTTCAAATGGATGTAAAAAGTGCCTTTTTGAATGGGTATATTAATGAGGAGGTGTATGTAGAACAACCTCCTGATTTTGAAAATCATCAATACCCCAATCATGTTTATAAACTAAACAAAGCACTTTATGGTTTGAAACAAGCTCCTAGAGCATGGTATGAAAGACTTAGCAAATTTCTGTTAGACCATGAATTCTCTAGAGGGAACGTTGATACAACACTGTTTTCAAAGAAGAAAAACAAAGATATGTTAGTAGTTCAGATTTATGTAGATGATATTATTTTCGGTGCTACTAACAATCGCCTCTGCGAAGAATTTGCTGACCTAATGCAGAGTGAATTTGAAATGAGCATGATGGGAGAGCTGAACTATTTCCTTGGGCTCCAAATCAAACAATCTAAAGAAGGCATCTTCATCTGTCAAGCAAAATACATCAAGGAGATGCTTAAGAAGTTTGATATGGAAGGAAACAAGTCAATCAGCACACCCATGAGTTCATCATGCAAACTAGACAAAGATGAATCAGGTAAATCAGTAGATCAAAAGATGTATAGAGGTATGATAGGATCTTTATTATATCTTACTGCAAGTAGACCTGATATCATGTTTAGTGTATGCATGTGTGCTAGATATCAATCTAATCCTAAGGAATCACACTTAATTGCTGTTAAGAGAATCTTTAAATACCTAATAGGAACAAAAACCATAGGTTTATAGTACTCTAAAGATTCGAGCATAAACTTAATAGGGTACACTGATTCAGACTTCGTTGGTTGCAAACTTGATAGAAAAAGCACCAGCGGGTCATGTCAATTCTTAGGAGAAAACTTAATCTTTTGGTTTAGCAAGAAACAAAACTCGGTTGCACTATCTACGGCTGAAACCGAATATATTACTGCCGGGAGTTGTTGTGCTCAAATCTTGTGGATTAAACAACAACTTGAAGATTATGGCATTAAACAAGATAAAATTCCCATTAACTGTGATAATACAAGTGCCATTAATCTAACTAAAAATCCAATTCAGCATTCAAGAACTAAACACATTGAGATAAGACATCACTTTATAAGAGATCATGTAATGAATGGTGATGTGACACTTCAATTTGTTTGTACTGATGATCAACTTGCTGATATCTTCACAAAACCTTTGAGTGAAGATCGATTTTGCATACTTAGAAGAGGGTTAGGAGAGATTGATCCATTTTAGTGATACTCTCCTCTAGTTCATTGATTTTGCGGATTAGTTTATGTTGGACATAGGATTTCTTATCTATGATCATCAAATCAGTTCTTAAATCCTAGATAAGTCCATAACTCTCTCTCTTTTGGCACGAAAATAACAAGATTTTTGGTTGTGTGCCAGAGTTCGAGTCGACTCGGATACATTTTAGAGTCAGCTCATGGGGGAGTCGACTCGCGCATATTTGGGAGTCGACTCGGGGTCGAGTCGACTCGCGACTTACCGGAGTCGACTCGAGGTCGGAAATCCGACTTTTAACCCTGAGCGGAATATTTTTCTTTTTACTTCTATTTTCAGCCGCCACTGTTCAAAAACCCTAGAGCCGTCTCCGACCTCGTCTCCGACCCACTTTAGGTCATCTCCGTCGAGGTTTCTCCCTATTTTCCATGTCCTTCCCCATTTTTAGGTCAAAAATGCCAAGGTCACTGTCCCGAGCCGAAAGAGACCCTTCTCCGCGAGTGGGGCCGAGCGACGGTCCAAGGCTCGGAACGAACCGGCGAGGCCACCACCTCTGGTTCCTTCCCCGCCTAGGCCGGTTCCCTTGTGCTCATGCGCCGGGAAGGTTGTCTCTACCGGGAGGCAAGTCAACTTTGACTTCCTCTCCCGGAAAGGGTTCAACCTAGGGCATCACCTTAGGGCCCAGGGTTTAGAGTTTTTCTGCACACTTGACCTCCCTACCTATCCAGGGTTAGTTAGGGAATTCTATGGTACTATCGCACGGGTTAGCGGGGGTATCCAGGGAACTGTTATGGGTGTCCCTATTTTCATCTCGGAGGACTTCATTGCTCGAGTCCTCCATCTCTCGAGTGAGGGGATTGTTCCCACACACCCCTCCGATAGGACAGAGGCCCTAACGGCCATCTTAGGGAGTCCACCTCTGTCCTCCATAGAGGAGGTGTTCGCAAATCAGCTTTCGGCTGAAATGCGGCTTCTCCTTAGTGTCATCTCTAGGACTCTCTTCCCAAAGACTGATAGGTTTGACTTCATTTCAGAGAGAGACCTAGCCTTGATGTTCTACCTCCTCCAAGACACTCCCATCAACTTTCCTAAACTCATCTACAAATACCTTTGTGAACCCCTAGACAAACTTAGGTTGAGTCTCCCTTACGGTATGCTATTCACTCTCATTTTTAGGGAGTTAGAGGTCCCTATCCCTGAGGGGGAACCCTCTCGTTCACTGCGTTTTACAGATCACATGGGTGAGGGGACCTTTCATCGGATGGGATTCCACAAGGTCGAGGAAGTCTGGGTTCGGAAACCATCCACTTCCACACCATCTGACCCTACCACTCATCACTCCCCTAGCCCTGACCATGACCAGGAGCACTATACGGATCTTCCCACCTATCCTTCTACCTCTGGTCCTACACATACTGAGCCCTCCACCTCCACTGCCCCACCTTCTCAGCAGCAGCCCCGGAAGTTAGAATATCTTCTGAGCAGCTTCGGGAGTTGCGGCAGGAGATAGTGAGCGAGCTGAGGGATGACCTGCTGAGGGAGCTCCGAGGTCCTCAGACTGTTCCCTCCACCGAGCTAGTTCCCTCCTTGGCAGCAGTGGCCGAGATGACTGCGCACCTGAGGGAAGAGATATCCAATGTGCGCAGCCTGGTCCAAGCTCAATACTGGAACATGAGTGACGTCAAGGATGACACGAAGAAGATGCGAGACAGCATCCGACAGGAGCTAGGCAGCCAGAGCCAGGGTGCGGAGCTACTAGCACATGCATTGATCTCCAAGTTGGACACCCTTCAGAAGAGTGTGACCGAGCTTACCACGATCCAGTCTAGGGCCACCTCGGAGATCATAGTTCAGCTAGGGAATGTTCAAGAGGCGCTCAGCTTGGTCTTGCAACACACGAGACTAGGTTCAGGAGCCTCATCCTCAAAGAAACCCTAGTGTAGCTTTGTTTTCTATCTTATGATGTATTTGTTTCTATACTTGTATTTTTTTTACAATTGTACTCAAATTAGCATCAATACGATGAGTAGACACTTTCTTACAAAACTGTGCAATACTTTTCTATGTTCTGCGCTTCTTTTTGCTATGATGACAAAAAGAGGGAGAAAATATGATGAATTGAATATAAAGGGAATCACAAAAAAAAAGGAAAATTTTTAAAGCAAAATGTAATTTGTTCTAAGTGGATTCGATACCTCGAGGCTCATTATCTCTCTGTTGGGGCTCCTCAAGGAGTAATCTCCAGAATCTATTCAAAGGATATTCGAAGATTAGTTGAATCATACTCAAGAACAAATTGTCAGATTTTTTCTCTGAAAGTAAGAATTTAAGCAAAAAAAAGATTCAAGACATTAAAAGAAAATTCAAAAATTTAAACAAAATTGAATGCATATGTTGAGGGGGAGAATCTGAAATCTTAAGAAAGCGAAATCATTAACTACATATAAGCCAAACAATTGATTGCATGATATGAAGGCTTATATAATTCCAAATGAAAGGGGGAGCTTTAATTTCAGGATTTACTGATCCATACCTTTCAATTCTGGATAGATTAAAATAACCAGACATTTGAATTTATTTCAAAACTTTTACTGAATGATTGAGCAATTCACTTCAAAAATATTCAATGTTTTGTCATCATCAAAAAGGGAGAGATTGTGAAGTGATTGATTATAACCCTATTTGATTTTGATGAGCACAAAGCCATTGAGTATATTTTATGTTATACTAATGAATTCAATC
The DNA here is from genome assembly GCF_009389715.1 of Phoenix dactylifera. NCBI lineage: Eukaryota > Viridiplantae > Streptophyta > Magnoliopsida > Arecales > Arecaceae > Phoenix > Phoenix dactylifera. Next base: position 335,617 of record NC_052407.1, read on the forward strand.
CAGTATATCAGGCAAAATTTGTAAGAATCCTCTTTTGAGTGCATGTGGAAAACAACTTAAGTCAAAGGCTGAAACTCGAGTCGACTCCGGAGGATTTCGAGTCGACTCCAAGTGTTTCAGATGTTCTGGCACAGGCTCGAGTCGACTCCGGCACACTACGAGTCGACTCCGACTGAGAACAGACAGCAGGATAGAAAGATGAATCTCAGACCCAGTCATCGAGTCGACTCCTGAAGAATTCGAGTCGACTCCGATGCTTGCCGAGTCGACCTCCGATAGTTCCGAGTCGACTCTAAGGAGTAACAGACAGAAAGACAGAGAAATTGTTTTTTGGACTCTGAGAGCCGAGTCGACTCCAGAAGAACTCGAGTCGACTCCAACGGTTGGCGAGTCGACTCCTAAAAAAGCAAGAGTCGACTCTCAGAGGAATGCAAGACTAAAAGTTAGAGAGCCAACTTCGGTGTCTGAGAGCCGAGTCGACTCCAGCAAAGTTCGAGTCGACTCTGAGGCAGTTCAACTCCAACTATAGAAGAGCAGTTTTTCGGTCTCTGAGAGCCGAGTCGACTCCAGCAAAGTCCGAGTCGACTCCGAGGTAGTTCAACTCCAAAGACAGAAGACCAGTCTTTCAGGCTCTGAGAGCCAAGTCGACTCCAAGAGAATCCGAGTCGACTCGAGGAAGTAAACCCGAAAGAAAGACCTTTGGATTCCTAAAAACGAGTCGTCTCCAGAAGGCAGAGTCATTTCCGGATATTGGCGAGTCGACTCCAAGTTTGGCCGAGTCGACTCCAGAACGAGACAGCACTTTATTTCAAATTTTGAACAGTGGGCGAGTCGTCTCCAGTAAAGTATGAGTCGACTCCAGCAACAGGCGAGTCGACTCCAGATCGAGCGAGTCGACTCCGATCCCAACGAACACTGTGTCAGGAGTTGCAGATTGTGCAGAACGGCTCTAAAAGTGTGTCTAACGGCTAGTTTTCGATGGAGATTGCTTAAATAGCCAGAGTGAACAGTAATAGACATGAAGAGAGAGACTCCACTCAAAGCAAAAGGGATTTCCACCTACCAAAGCCACTCAAGAGTAAATAACAAGAGAAAGAAGAAAGAAGTGCATTGAAGTCCATCCTCCAAACGTCTTCCTCGCATTCGAGGCTCTCCTTCTGACAGCAAATCTTCAGCACACTCAAGAGGAGTTGCAGAGTTCGAGAAGCTCCTTACTTCACATCCAAAAATCTGTTTGAGGGCTTCTAACTCTTCTTTATTCATATTGTTTATATTTGCTTTTCAAGAAGCTATCCTTGTACTCTTTTCAAACTGCTTTTCTTACTTGATTCAATCAGGGGATTGAATCAAGGGTGTTAAGGTTGGTTGGTGAGCCGAGGGTAAAACCAACGTGTAAGGGTTCGATTGTGATCCCGGAAAAACAATCGGGTGGTTCTAGTCGGTGAGCCTGTGGAAACCAACCGAGTTCGTTGTGATCTCGTAAAACAACAAGTTGGGTTGTGAGCTTGTAAAACAACCAGCTGTAATCTGAGGGATTATAGTGAACTTCCAAGTGAAGCTTGGGGAGTGGACGTAGGAGCAAGGGTTAGCTCCGAACCACTATAAAATCTCTTGTGTTTGTGATTATTTCATTGTCTCTTCCATTCCCTTCATTCACTGCATATAGTAAACTAATTAATCCACTTGCAATAAGGTTTAATTAGTTACTCATTAAGTTTTTACTTGCAATAATTACTTAAATCCCAATTCACCCCCCCTCTTGGGTTGTCTTTTTGGGCAACAGATGCTTACGAGTGTGTTAAGAAATACAAGGATCGCATGAAGGTCATGCATGATAAAATGATTACTCGTAAAGAGTTTCACCAAGGACAAAAAGTTCTTTTATATGATTCTCGATTACATCTATTTCCTGAAAAACTTAAATCTTGCTAGACTGGCCCATACACAGTAGAGAAAGTGCACCCGCATGGTGCAGTGTAATATGCAATACCAAGGATGGTAGGTCATTTCAAGTCAATGGACATCTTCTCAAACCATACCTCGATTATTTGAGTCCAGAAGTTGAAGAAACACTTCTGGTAGATCCTGTCTATACTAATTAAATTTGAATTGTCCGGCTGAAGACATAAAATTTAGCGCTCTGGGGAGGCAACCCAACATGTAAATATTATAAAATAATAATAATAATAATAATAATTTCAATAAATTACTAGCATGCAGGTTTGGAGGTTTTTGCCCCAATTGTCACTTTACCTACCTATATCAGGTAACTTCTTCTCTATCCTATTACTGCTTTAAATTTTCTTTAACATTGAGGACAATATTAGATTTAGGTATGGGGGTGAGAATATTTTTGATCTTTTATGCAAAAAAAAGGATTTCAAATTTTTAACTTAAATTATCTTTTTGGGCTGTACAAATTAGGAATTGCTTTGACAATAGCTTTGAGTTAAGGAATATGATAGCAGTTCTAGCTTGAGTTTTCGTCCCACCTGTCTCCTGCTAACATGATAGAAGATGATTTAGCACCTATACGTAAGCACATGAATAGTGGGGTATGTAAACTTATAACTAATATAAATACTTTTAATCTTCTGGATAATTTAAAGTTATATGTGTGATGAACACCCTATAAAAAAAAATTAAAAAAAAAAGAAGAAAATCAAACGAGTTTATTTTAAGTCTTCTCACTGAGTAACCAAGCCTCTTGCTTGGCAAGCAGCGAGTGTTCGCGTAAAAAGGTAAGAATGGCTGAGATTAAACTCTGAGTGATTAATTTGGCCTTGGAGCCTAGTTGACTTGAGTTATTAAGCCTGTTAGGGTGTCTTTACACCTAGTGCCCTGAGCCATCTGGATCGGAAGTCATTAGCCTAACACTCGCTATATGGGTTAGCTAGGAAGCTTAATAAGGCTAGATATTGCACAAATCATTCTTCTTAGCGTTTAGTCTGAAAAAATAAAATAATAATAATAATAAAATAAATAAATAAATAAATAAATCTGGGGTGTTCATTACTATTTAACTCTAGAGAGTCTTGAAAATTGGAGTGATCATGTTGGAAGTAAGTGAAAGCCACTCATTTATATGATACTATCTTGCACCTCACTACATTCTTGACTTGTTAGCAAATAGATTGGGTGTAATGAAACTTGAGTTAGAGTCTGTTTAAATATGATAGCAACAAGTCTCTATTGTCCTTGCAATTCTAGTTTCATACAGTAATACCTGTTCAAATTTCGAGTTAAAAATTGAAAATTTCTGACTGATGAAGTTTGTGGGTAACTTCACTCAAACCCTCACGAGACAACAGTCATCCACTAGGGTAACCTTGGGGTTTAAAGGCTTGTTGCATGCGCTAAGTGCAATCGTAATGCTCTACGTAAGTGAGTATTTATCTTAGTATATTTATATAATAAATAACACTTTTGCACTCTCATTTTATCATTTTCGCACTAAATTGTTAGAGACTAGCAATAAGCTAGTTGGGAGGTGTGATGAGGGCACAAAAGTGCAATCGTCGTACTATCTTAATTAGTATTATAGCTAATCATTAATGATAAAATTAATTAATTAATGTTGCATTTGTGTTTGAGTGCAAGTAATTCAGGAGACCCAATAACATTGGGTTTGAGCTCAGCTCATCCCACCGAGCCAGCTCTTCCGTACCATGCAAGCAACCAGCCGGCACGTCTCAGCCAGCCTTCCGCATCAAGCGTTCGTCCGCGTCCCTACCATGTCCATGCCACATCCCCGATCGCCTTCCATTTCGGTACCCGTTTCGAATGCAATCTAGCCATCTTCTTCTTCCTCCCGCAGTGCATCACGGCCGTCCATCTTCCAGATCAGATCAAGCTTCATCCCGTGCGGAAACAGGGAGAAGAAAGGATCCCGCACCCGTCCGCCCACGCGCGTCTCCTCCCTTTCGATTTCAAGCCGTGATCCCAGCTCTTCCCGTGATCCCAGCTTCCACCGTGGTCCAGCCTCCCACGCCCGTTTCTCTTCCCAGCGGTCCCACAACATCCTCCGCATCTCCTTCCTTCCGTGCCCAGCAGCCCGCGTTCTTCACGCAGTGAGCGTCCGAGCTCCACGGGTCATCGCCTCCTCATAGCATCCCGTAATCCCAGCGTCCGACTGCAAGCATCCCGTGATCGGCTCCTTCCAGCGCCCGGATCCACACTCCTCCCGGCTTCTTCTGCTCGACCCAACGCGATCACAGCTCCATCCCAACGTCTCTTCCGCGTCTCCTTCCTTACGCGATCAGAATCCCAGCATCCCACGCATGACCCCAGCAATCACGCGTCCCCCTTCCGGATTCGAGAGTCCCCAGCAGCAATACCGATCCAAAGATCCTGCGATGCAGCCCCTCCTCCGCGATCTACCCTCCAGCATCATGCCAAAGATCCCGCATCCACCTCTTTCACTGTTTCAAAAATCATCTAGCGCGGCATCCTCCTCCCGGCGATCCCACACACGAGCGTGCGTACTCCCCCTCTCCACGCAATCAGGGGGGTGGGCGACCTATTTAAGGGAGGCAAGGCCATCGGCTGAGGGGGGAGATGGACGCCCAGAAAAACAGAGCACACTCTGTTTTGAAGAAGAGAAGAATAAAAAAAATAGGGGGAGAGAAGAAAGAGGAGTTGTTTTGTTTTGTTCTTCTTTCTTTGTTTTTATGTCTTATTTTGTAGAAGGGAGAAAGCATTAAGTTTCCAATCTTCATTTTTATTTTTGTAATTGTCCTTTTATGCAATCCATTATTGTCATTTTCCTTTATGCAATCCATGTTCTAAGTTTTTAGTTTAATTTATGTAATTTATTTTATATGTTCTGAAAGTCTTAGTTTTAAGATAACTCTAAAATTAAAAACTCTAAAATGAATCTTTACTGTTCGATTGGCGATTTTAATTTATATTCTGTCTTTAGAAATCGGCCCCTACTCTGCATCAGAATTCAATTGCAAGTTGTCTTTCTTTCCTTTGTTTATTTTCAAATAAAAAAATACATTCTCTGGTAGACTAGAGAATCATTCAACATCCCCGACGTAATGTTTTTCTTCTATTATTCAAAAATCGATTTTGAATTCGAGTGAACGTTTTAATTTTTATGCAACTCCAATCGCCTTCCTGTGGATCGACCTCTTACGACCACTATTCATCGAGTAGAAAAGGTAAGAGTAAAATTAATTTAAACTTTGTTTGTCGGTTATAACAACGATCTGTTTAGCGTATTTTCAGGTAAGCAGGAATTGGACAACAGCATGCATCCTACGATGCCATGTGGATTTTAAAGTCCGCATAGTGTGAACATGACTTAAGTCATATTCATCCTACGATGACATGTGGTCTTTAAAATCCGCATAGTGTGAACATGACTTAAGTCATATTCATCCTACGACGACATGTGGTCTTTAAAATCTGCACAAATCTTGGTTTAATCAAATTGACCCAATTATGAACCCAAATCAATTTGGGTCGAACCCAATTTGATTTGGCTCATTAAATCAGCCCAATTGCAATCCAATTGTAATCAATTCCACTTAATTCTTCTTTCATTAACTTACTAACACTTAGTGGGTTAATTCAATCACCAATCATATTGATGATTGATTCCTATTGTGATTCCAAATCACAATTATGATAGTCTGACTAATTAAATCCTCTATGTGTGTGACCCCGTAGGTTCTATTCTGACTGGTAGTGAGACATATTGAGATCTCTATCTCAATATCACTGAAACTCCTTTCAGTGGACTGAAACGATTTCAGTTCTACTCTCAGAGTTCACTGATCACCAACTGAATGCCTTCGAGTCTCACAATCCACTAGTGACACATAGCAGTATATGGTGGCAACCCAGCAGAATGAAATGTCTGAACCTCTAGGTGCAGTTAGCGTATGATACAGTCCCTCTATTGTGGATCCCGACATAACGGAGGTTATGGATATCTCGTCAAACTCCATCGTCCATCATTTGTCAAATTTATACGACTTCCAGTTCGAGATATAGAAAACTCTTTTTCAAAATACCTGGCCAGAAATTTATCGAACTCAGTCTCATAAATCACATAGGATCACTCCTAATCTATCAAGATCGATAGATTCCATCTAGATGCAACCCTATTCCAAAATGAACCTACTGTAGCTAATCCGCACTACAAAAATCCGAATGGCTAGGGCCCAAGTTCACATGCTCGTCAAACTACAGCAACCTCACAGTGAATAGCTGAGGCATCGCAGGTCAAAGAACCAGTCATACAACTGCAGCATAAGTAGTCACTGACGAGTGGATAGACATCCATGTGACTACTATCTTTGGTCACACTCAGTACCTTGTTCTCTAACAAGTACTCGCATAATCACTTCAGTATCTCTACACCATGGACTCGAGACTCGTCCATCTGACTAAGTGATTTGTGCACTAATCTCAGCGGATCGATCATCGTCCCTTGTGATGGATCCATCGATCTGGAGCATTTAGAAATTAATCCCTAATGACACATGCCTCAAATTTTCAACTCCTTGAGAATATGTGTCATCATCTATTAATTTCTTGGACGATTCATGGACACATAAAAACATGAATGAAAAACAAATTACCCAATCTTATTTATTAATAAGTGTCAAATTACAAATTTATGCCCCGAATTATAAATATGCGTCAGCCACGTTGGCTTCTAAGGCATACTTCTAACACTTAGATGGCACAATACTTCTCTTCTCCACTGCATCAATAAGACGACTCAATTGCTGAGATAGTTGTGCAGCACCCCCAACCTTCTTGCATTTCTTATCATGCAAAGTAGGGCTAACTCTCTTCTTTCCTCTCTCTTGGATAGCACCAGATGCAAGAGTAGGGTTAACATTAAAATTATCAGTGGGAACATCATCAATTTTATATGCAATCATATAATGATCCTCATCTGAGTCACCTAAGCCCTCAAACGTATCATTATTAACCCCATCCAACCTCTCATACACTCCAATTGTGTCCTCAACATCCTCCTGCACCAGTAAAGCTGGAGCCTAGGGCCCCTCCTCAGTGGCACTAGTATCTCTAAATAACCTATCCAATTTTATGGCATGTTGCAGACCACGTTCTCAAAACTTGGCTGCATCAGGAATCTCCTGCAAGTTAATAATATATAGTTGTCAATAGTAGTTTATAAGTTAGTATAAAAAATCTTACAAATATTAAACTAGTGGCACGTATACCTGCAATTTTTTTTTCACCATGCATCTGGTGCATCTATTGTATTTCTAAAAGGATCCCATCCAAGCCCTGTTTTCTTTTCCACCAATTTCATCCAAATGCTCCAATTTGCTTTCAAGTTATCCCACTTATTTGAAATTTTTTTGTAGTCATATTGATTTCTAGTCTTCTCATTGAATTTTTTAATTATATGGGCCCACCCTACCCTATTGAAATGTGTTCCTGGGCGATTACTAGCTTCAACTTCACCAATACATATATCGATAAACTCCTCCATCAATTTATCATTCCAAATGGCCTTCCTCTTCTTCTCATCTTGGGTTGATGGACCAGCAAGGGTACGTTGGCTCTTCTTAGACATTTGTTCTTCTTACAATGCAACAACAAAAACATGAAACATTTTGTCAATTATAAGTCATGATTTTATCCATATTCATAAAACACCTTGTAAAGCATATCTAAATATGCACAATTTACATACGTATAGATTACGTACATATGGACCCCTAGAATCCTATATATTCATATATTAGTCCTATTGTTTGATGGGATTTGCTAGTTTGTATTCAGTCAACAATCAATAGCAAGTGAAGTAATCAGTATAATGTGTTAGCAACATTGTTTAATTCACAAAACACATGTTACGTGTCAATAGCTGTATGACTACGGTCAATAACTAAGTTCCAATTTTTTCTTAATCAAGTATGATAATAAACAAAATCTAGCAATGCAATCCACGCATAAATGGAAACAAATAATTTCTTGACCGGCCACATCAACATTGTACATTTCAAAACACTCGGCCAAAAGAAAGTACAAGCATGCAGAAATATGTATAGAATGCTAAGTTGGTGGTAAAACTAGGAATGACAAGGTGCTACAATAGTAGGAGCCTGTAAGTCACTATAGATGATTAAATATAATGAAAAATCAAATGAAGAGGTATGGGTATGTGTAGCTAAATTCTGGGAAAGTTCCAACAAATAGAGAGCTCAAATTACACAAAGGGTTGGGAAGAGGAAGAAAAAGATTAAAACATGGAAGCCAGTTGTAAACAATATCCGAAAAAGTTTGTGATCATAATGGATGTGATCCTGAGTATAAATAATTTGCAAATATGGATTTGTAATGCATATTATTATCTTATTAATTTATAATAACATATTATTTTATTATACTGATAGATATGCATATATTATTAGAATTTTGTATAGTGATAGTATATCATAATATTGAAATCAAAAAATTATATTAGAAAGTAATAAAACTCTATTTACACAACTTCTCAATAGTCTAGCTAGTAGTGAAGAGCAAGCACCATGTAGGGCAAATTTGATAGGATTGGAGCTAGTGAGAAACATGCGACTTTGATTGAGTAGAATTTGACCGCTAAGCCAGATTGTAGGAACTCAGGCCGAATAGATGGAATTCAGTCATAGTATGGACAAAGCAGACCAAAGGGCTAAGGCTTGGCTGCAAAGATGGCTGCTAAAAGACCAAGGCAGGTCTTCAAAGATCCTGAAGACTAGAAGACTATTTCAAAGGCCGAATATAATAGACAATCTGTATAAGCCATGCCGAAATAAGCCGAAGGCTGATAAGGCACAATTGTCGGTCTAATAACTACAGAATAATTATGCTTGTGCACATGCGCAATGGAAAGATGGTTGGCACTAGTTACCAAAACCATCAAAAGTGGAGACTAGGCATGAGAAACCATTGATAGAATGAATTGTTACAGTACCATAAGAAGTGGAGATTAGGCATGAGAAATAATTGTTAGAATGGACTGTTACAGTATCTGAAGATAATTATTATGTACAAGTATAAGTAATGAAATTGTACTCTATATTAAGATTCTTCGACCCTTCAATAATCTATCAATTCAATTCATTCTTTACTTTTTATCCTAAAAAAAGGCATAACTTAGTTTTTCTATCGTAGCTCTACACAACACCTCTTACTGTAGCTCAGCGCTATACCTCTTATCGTAACTCTACGCTACACCTTTTACCGTAGTTTGCACTACATCATTACCATAACATTGCATTACAACCTTTCCACCATAGCCTTATGCTATATTTCTATCCATATCTATATCCTTCGAACAGTGGAGTCATTAAAGGTCAAGGTAGGTATTTGTCCCCGCATTACTTTCTATCTTTCTTTCGAATCATTATCCTTTCGCTGATCCAACATCAGCTGCATGCCTATGTATGCATTTTCCAACGCGGCTAGAATCATTATTAAGATGATTATTAAATTCTAAAATGATAAATTTATTAAGAAGGTCGATAAAAGTATTTCCAATTCAAGATTAGGACTGAGAAGAAAACAGAGGACCAGAGTATTAAAAAAACGATTAACAGAAAAATAACCAAAGCACGTAGCAATCAAGCAGACGGGGAAAAAGACCAAAAACAATAGCTTATGGTGGGACAGAATGCATCGAGAGATCCTAGAAAGCATGCGTAAAGAAGAGGAGTTAATTACAGAACTAATTTCTAATACTTAAAATGAGAAGATATAAAATATCATCTCGCTGCGCTATCCCCGTCTATCTCTCTCATGCTATGCCCCAGCCTCGCAAGCAGTTGATCATCTTTACCTCACAAAGTTAGAGGGCTGTGCCTATTAGCTTATTGTTGTTTAATTGTTATTAGATTATGTTTAGATTCCAGTAAAGGATTGGTCAAACCTTCCATTATAGTTATCTCCCATGTAAACTCTAATTGCAACAGAGGTAAGCAATTGTTTGTGAGGTGAATGCCATGTGCTTGGGTAGAAAGCAAATCCTATAAACAAAGGCTTCTGGATGCTAGCTAATCCCAAATATTCAGATCAAGTTACTCATGCATTTGACTTAGAATTACTGAGGGTCTGTTTGGAAAATTTAGTAGAATGGGGCTGAATTTTTCATTGGATTTTTGGAGCAAGTAGCCTATTTGAGAATACCTCTCCAGCCTAAAAATTTTGTAAAAAAAAAAAAAAATCATAAAATTTTTTTTTTTCTATAAGCCAACAGGCTTACAATTAGAATTTAGGCTAAAATTAGAATGGATCATTAGAAGAATGAAGATTGGACAGACCAATGCGCCCGATCTCTATAAGAAATTTATTTAACTTTTGCTAGATTTTTTTAACAGACCCTAAAGAAAAAAAAAATACTGATTGGGTTACATCAAGAGAAAAAAAGTATGGATCGATGTGATCTCCTGTACGGTTGTCTAGGAAGGCAAAAGAAAGTAATGCAAGCGAACCTGATGGTATACCATTTTGACGGAGACAAAAATATGCATATTAATGGCATTCATCAGAGTTATTAAAAAATTAATGGTAACGTCGGGAAGATTTGATCACCTCGGAGACTCAAACTCACACCTTTTGGTTTTACATAACTAAAGAAAAAGTACTGCTAGCGCTCCAAAACAAAGATAAGAAATACTGCCGCTTTGAGCAATTATCTATTTATCTTGCTTCTCTCCCTTGAAGCGGTGAAGATTTGAGCAAAACTAAGAACCAAACACAACCAAATTATGGAGTCTTTGTCATATGGCATCAATGATGATCCCAAGAATCACTTATCGAAGATTTTGCATATGTTCACAACTTGGTGAATATTGAAGAGCAAGCTTGCCAATGGGTTATAATATGATTCATTGCTTCATTTCAAACGGTTTAGATTGCATATAATTGCTGCCACAATTTCTAGAGAAGATCTGGATATGGATACATGGAGACAGCACTGCTATAACAGGGAAGGAGCCCCATCTCTCACTTTACAAGCATAGGCTAGTGCTCCAAATTAAGTTCATCCTATCAAAACACGGTCATGAAAGCCTAGGCTTATGCAGCCTTACCATTGTCTCTCTTCTTTTCCTTTCTTCGTTTTACTTTAAGTCCCATTTGCCCTCTCCTCAGGCGTATAAGGAATCATCTCGTTCTTTCTCTCTTCTCCGTGGGTGCGACCCTGTGACTCCTCCCTATACTTCTCATGCATATCACCTTTGTAGAAATCCCAAGTTCTCCACACCAAAACCAGCATGACAAGAGCTCCGAGTACGGTCACCGCCGCGATAATGAGGAAGGAAAGCTTGAAGCACTGCACTCCGGTGCACGTTAACGACTCCACGGAGGAACCAGAGAGCTTCGCATACTGCTTCGCCGCCTCTCTATCATACAATTTCCCGGCGACCTTCACGTTCAGCACATACGTCCCGATCGGCGTGGCAAGAGGCACGAAGTTGAACAGCGTGGAGTAGTACTTGAGACCGAACACTTCTGATATGATTGCGAAGAGCAGCGGCACCTGTGCTCCTAAGCTGAAGCCGATGATCACCGACGCAACGTAGAGCGAGCCCGGGATTCCGAAGGCGATGAGGAGGTGGCCGGCGCCGGCGAGGAGGAGGACTGCTGCGAGCAACACAGGGCGAGGCAATTTGTACTTGGCGAGGAAGATATCAGAGGCGAACCCGGCCGCCACCCTCCCAGCGTAGTTCCATATGCTGATGAGGGAGACGAAGGTGCTGATGCTCCGAGCAGGGTAGCCCAACGACTGGCCGATCTGGCCCATGTTGTCGATCGCCGCCAGGGTGCCACCGACACCGGAAATGGTGGAGAGGAAGAGGATCAGCATGTCCGTGCTCACAACGGCTTGGAGGATGGAGTAGTCCTTCCCCCTGTCAGGGGCCTTGAAGATGCGGATGACATGAGAGAGGGGTGAGCTCTTTTTGATAGGTGATGCGGTGGCTGGGGTTGGTTTCGGCTCGGGCGGTGGCGGTTGGGGGACCGTCGGCGTCTCGATGGCTACGGACAGAGGTGGGGGGTCTTGGAGAGATTGCTTCTTTTTCCTGAAGATCTTGAACTCTTCTTTGGTAACGACGGCGAGGGGGAGGAAGAGGAGGAGAAGGACGATGGCGGCGCTGACGCTGTACGCGGAGTGGGAGAAAGTGAACCTTTTTTGGACTACGATCATGACCATGAGGAAGGTGGCGAGGAAGAGGGAAACGTAGAGGAAGCAATAGAACGGCTTGCTGCTCTCGCCAGGCTGGCGCGTCGACTTGAAGATCCGAATGGTGGAGATGAAGACGAGGGGGATGGCGGCGGGGAGCCATGCGATGAGGAGGACGAGGGACCTGGAGTCGCCGCCGTAGAAGGCGAGGTAGAGCTGGGTGACGATGGCACCGCTGAGGCCAACATAGCCCTTGAGGAGGCCGATCACGACGCCACGGCTTGCCGGGAAGTTCTTGACGCAGGTGACGACGGCGCCCGTGTTGGTGAAGGCCTGCGCGTTGCCGCCGAGGCATAAGTAGAGGCACATCTGCCAAACGTGGGGGCGGGCGATGCGGCCGGTGATTGCGAGGTAGATCATGAGGTAGCTGAAGAGGTTAATGCCGGCGCTGAGGGCGAGGACGACCCAGGGTGGGGTGACCTCATAGATGAGGCCGGAGATGATGCCGACGCTGGCGCCGAGGTCTTTGAAGAAGGCCAGGGTGTTGAGGGTCTGCTGGTCGTAGCCGAGGGCGGTCTTGATGTCGTTGGAGTAGATGCCAAAGATGTAGATGCCGCCGGAGGCTGCCATGATGAGGAACGACGCGAATACGGTGAACCACCGGCCCCGGACCACCTGGACGGCGAGGGCGGAGAGCTCAACCACCTTCATCTTTTCTCTCTATTGCTATCTCTCGATCTCTTCCCCTCTCACTCACTCAGCACAAACACAAAGAAAGTTACAGGTGGAGTGATGTTAGAGAGGATCTGCCACTATATATGAATTTTAGAGGTAATGGGTTAGTAGAAGAAAGGAACTAATTTAGTGGCGGCTTAGCTGTTGCTCTTTAAGAGGGGCAGCTGAGTGCCGGTTAAAATGGCGGACTGGTGGACAGCATGTGGGGACCCATATGATGGATTTCCTTGACTTGTATGTTGACTTAAGTGAGAAGAAGCAGGTGATAGCAAAGTTTTCCCCATTTTTCCGTTTTCTTTCTCAAGCTTAAGATTTTAAGTTTGCTTCCTTATTTCACAGTGTGTGGAGGGTGATTACTGAGATTCCCTTTTGGAGTTTTAAATATTTTATCGAGCCTAGTGGAGAGAGGTCGCTTGCAAATTAAGTAGGTTGACCCAGGATTAAGGATCCTGCTTTCTGGGCTCCGTGACTTACGATCTTATCTATTCACTTGCACTCCCTATTTTTTCCTTTAAATAAAAGCTAGTGGGATCAGTGGATCACTCAAGAGCAAGAAGAAAAACCATATTTGGTGAGATTGCCATCTGCTTACGTAGTGTGGGTTGTATAGTTTATCCTCTGTGAGGGTCGCTAGCAACGTCATGCTTTATGGTATTTTTCGATGTTTGGCCATCTGGTCTCCTGTAGATGACCTCCATATTTAATGAATCTACTATATATTTTGAACTGGCATGAACATGATTTCTTGAGGCTGATATTTACTCATACGAACAAGCTTCACTGTGAAGTAGAAAAACGCAAACTAGTTTTCGAATGAAATGAGCCTATTCTCCCAAAAGATTGTCCGGTTGTGCTTAGAAATCAAGTTCAAGTCCCACTTAGCAGGCACAAATTTTTGGAAACGACACAGCTTACTGTGCTTGCTGACTTTTGGATTAATGCCATGCGCATAAATCGTGCTTGATATTGAAAGATGCCAACCATCACAGCTCATAAAATCCTGCACCAATCCAGCTTTTGATTGGATTTCTTCCCATCCTAATTTTCAAAATTTAAGAAAACGTGCTCGGCATTTGACAACACGACAAAAAAGAACAGGTCAGTCGAACGGAGCCTAACTTCCAACCAAGTGGTTCCGAGTTCGAAACGCATGGGCGTCGATTAAATTGTGGAGACTGGATGCTCCTTGCTCGAATACAGAGTTTAGAAGGGCTATTGGTCCGCTGGTAGCCTTGGTGATGCCAGGTGTGACGTACTCACACGAAGGATTCGTACCGGAGCCCAGAGGGGTATTCGAGTCGGGCCTACGGATGGGAAGGGTATGAGTAAAACCGGCTGGGGTGTCCAACATACGGTCATTTCTGTCCGCATCGAACATTCTCCTGACAGGGTGGGGACCCAGTGAGAACTACTATGCAGGGGTGGCATGGTCCCTTCCTCCCTCCTTCCTCTTTTCTTAAAAAAAAAAAAAAACAGATCAAGATTTTGTGTAATATTCATATAAGAGAATAGTTCAATATTAGATTGACGTGCCAATTTTAGAAAAAAATTATTGCGTGCAGTGCACACACCAGTGCAAGCCATCAATATGGGGTACATCAATGTGGCATTGCTATAATTTTTCCGGTTTTAGCGGGCGCGTGATAGATGCTTAAATGAATTTTTTTTGCTCGAATGTTTCAGGATATATCTCCTTCTCGACTTCAACCTGAAACGGTTACCGGTCAAACTTGCAGCGAAACGCGATTCATGCAGTTGTTGGGCCACAAGTGCTGCGTCCACTTGGGAACGCCTCCAAAGCTTCTTTACGACAAAGGAGTGGGGGAAAAGATCCGAAATCTTGCAAAAGCCCCCGAGAAAAACTCATCCAACTACGGCATCGTGACCTGGGCTGCCCTCACCATTCTAAGAAAATGCCCTCACTTTGTACCGTCTCCCTTTCCAACTTCATCTTTGGCTTCGTACGACGACAAAGTTTTGAACTTTGGATACCGAAGCACTGTTTCTCGCTGCAAGTAGGACCGCAGAGCATTGGGGAGATATCTCTTGGTCAATCTAAAAGGCCCACGAGTCCTTTTCCGTCAGATTATGGGATCTGGACTTCACCTGGTTTCATTTTCTGGACCACGGATCGGATTCAGTTCCATAAAATTGAACCCAATTCTCTGGTCCCAACCTGATAGCACGCTGTCGAGGAGAGATTCGTGCTGCATTCTTCTGCACGTCTTCTACAGTGGAAATATTCCCTTCCATTGGGACCAATGACCAATTTATAATCCTTCATTTGCTTTTTTTTCTTTTTAGAAAGATGACCAATGTATGATGGTCTCATCAGATGGATAGCTAAGAATTTAGGGTTTCGATCATCTCCAACAATTCGAGGGTCCGTGCCGATCGCATGTTGCAGTCAAGGAATCATTATTCATGGATATAGCGGAATCATACTTCAAAATTTTGATGGCATGCACTGCATGAATCATGACCAATGTAATTGTTTTGTCGATGACCAATTTTTATCTTTAAATTGTATGCAACTGTTTGTGTTGCCGGTTACCATTTTTCGTCACTAGTGGCATGTGAATCCTCTTATTTTGCGGAAAGTTTAGCCTCTTGATGGCTGAAGTTCCATGAGATAAGATGGTGATGGTCTTCTTACACCTTGAAAGTCAATGGGCAAACCTATACTTGTAACGGCGCCAACATAACTTTAAGGTTTATTTTGCTTGATTCTTGACATCCAAGGCTCTGAAATGCTGGAGAGCATTTGGATATTGAACTTTCCACATTTATATGGAAGCGGTCTAGCAAAATTGTTTTTCTTGGTATGCAAAAGTTTTCATGCCTAACACTTTAGAAACTATCGCTATTAAGTGTCGAAACGGTGAGTTTCCTAGTGACTTACTTTATGTTGTTGGATCTTTTATATTATCTAGCTACCATCGATGGTATGACTAATTATATTTACCATCTATCATATATATCTAAAGCGGTGGTTCGGCTTATATAGAATTCTTTGTTCACCATATGGATACTAGTATTAATCACGCCAACGTGATGTTCTAGGCCAATATTAAATATCATTGCATAATATGCATTTAAAAATAGTGACGCTAACATTAATATGCTTGATTGCTTGTTGTGTAAAAAAAGTTTAGCTA